>NW_026734306.1:343333-686666 GCF_949786415.1 Peromyscus eremicus
AAGCTCACTGTTCAGACACCATAGGAAACCCAGTAGAGTAGAAGAGTGCTCTTTTCTGAAAAGCAGAGTGTGTTCTTGTAAGGCGAGCTAGCGTTTGTTTCCCAGTCCTAAATGGAGTTGAATCACATGCAGTTTTTGGTCCTAAGAGCAAGAGTTGTTTTTTGGTAAGGAAATTCACTATTGTGCTCCCCTTGCCATACATAGTGCAAATAGCTCTCGCGTCTGTTCCCAGCAAGTACAGTGTATCGGACTGAAGAGGAGCTACTGTTCTTGTCAGTTTCCTAAGCACAGTTGAACTAGATATGGCCCGTGAGTAGGAAGTTCAGTTCTTTTGTTCTGAGCAAGCTCACTGTTCTGGCCATATAGGAAACACAGTAGAGTAGAAGAGTGCTCTTTTCTCAAAAGCAGAGTGTGTTTCTTGTAAAGCGAGCTAGAGTTTGTTTCCCAGTCCTAAATTGAGTGGAATCACATGCAGTTTCTGGTCCTATGAGCAAGAGTTGTTTTCTGGTAAGAAGAGTCACTATTGTGCTGAAATTGCCATAGACAGGACAAATACACTGGCGTCTGTTCCCAGCAAGTATAGTGTATTGGACTGAAGAGGATCTACTGTTCTTGTCAGGTTCCTAAGCAGACTTGAACTAGATATGGCCGTGTGTGTAGGAAGCACAGTTTTTTTGTTCTGAGCAAGCTCACTGTTCGAAACACATAGGAAACACAGTAGAGTAGAAGAGTGCTCTTTTCTCAAAAGCAGAATGTGTTTCTTGGAAGTCGAGCTAGCGTTTGTTTCCGAGTCCTAAATGGAGTTGAGTCACATGCAGTTTTTTGTCCTACGAGCAAGAGTTGTTTTCTGGTAAGACAAGTCACTATTGTGCTCCAATGCCATACACAGTGCAAATAGCACTCGCGTCTGTTCCCCGCAATTACAGTGTATTGGACTGAAGAGGATCTACTGTTCTTGTCAGGTTCCTAAGCAGAATTGAACTAGATATGGCCGTGTGTGTAGGAAGCACAGTTCTTTTGTTCTGAGCAAGCTCACTGTTCGGACACCATAAGAAACAAAGTAGAGTAGAAGAGTGCTCTTCTCTCAAAAGCAGAGTGTGTTTCTTGTAAGGTGAGCTAGCGTTTGTTTCCCAGTCCTAAATGGAGTTGAATCTCATGCAGTTTCTGGTCCTAAGAGCAAGAGTTGTTTTCTGGTAAGGAAAGTCACTGTTGCGCTCCCCTTGCCATACATAGTGCAAATAGCTCTCCCGTCTATTCCCAGCAAGTACAGTGTATCGGACTGAAGAGGAGCTACTGTTCTTGTCAGTTTCCTAAGCAGAGTTGAACTAGATATGGCCCGTGTGTGTGGGAAGCACAGTTCTTATGTTCTGAACAAGCTCACTGTTCTGGCCCTATTGGAAACACAGTAGAGTAGAAGAGTGCTCTTTTCTCAAAAGCAGAGTGTGTTTTTGTAAGGCGAGCTAGCATTTGTTTCCTAGTCCGAAATTGAGTTGAATCACATGCAGTTTCTGGTCCACAAGCAAGAGTTGTTTTCTGGTAAGAAGAGACACTATTGCACTGCCATTGCCATACACAGGACAAATAGCACTGGCGTCTGTTCCCAGCAAGTACAGTGTATTGGACTGAAGAGGATCTACTGTTCTTGTCAGGTTCCTAAGCAGACTTGAACTAGATATGGCCTTGTGTCTAGGAAGCACAGTTTTTTTGTTCTGAGCAAGCTCACTTTTCGGAACACATAGGAAACACAGTAGAGTAGAAGAGTGCTCTTTTCTCAAAAGCAGAGTGTGTTTCTTGGAAGTCGAGCTAGCTTTTGTTTCCCAGTCCTAAATGGAGTGGACTCACATGCAGTTTTTTGTCCTACGAGCAAGAGTTGTTTTCTCGTAAGACAAGTCACTATTGTGCTCCAATTGCCATACACAGTGCAAATAGCACTCGCGTCTGTTCCCTGCAAGTACAGTGTATTGGACTGAAGAGGAGCTACTGTTCTTGTTTATTTCCTAAGCAGAGTTGAACTAGATATGGCCCGTATGTGTAGGAAGCACAGTTCTTTTGTTCTGAGCAAGCTCACTGTTCGGACCCCATAGAAAACGCAGTAGAGTAGAAGAGTGCTCTTTTCTCAAAAGCAGAGTGTGTTTCTTGTAAGGCGAGCTAGCGTTTGTTTCCCAGTCCTAAATGGAGTTGAATCACATACAGTTTCTAGTCCTAAGAGCAAGGGTTGTTTTATGGTAAGAAGAGTCACTATTGCGCTGCCATTGCCATACACAGGACAAATAGCACTGGCGTCTGTTCCCAGCAAGTACAGTGTATTGGACTGAAGAGGATCTACTGTTCTTGTCAGGTTCCAAAGCAGAATTGAACAAGATATGGCCTTGTGTGTAGGAAGCACAGTTCTTTTGTTCTGAGCAAGCTCACTGTTCGGACACCATAGGAAACCCAGTAGAGTAGAAGAGTGCTCTTTTCTCAAAAGCAGAGTGTGTTCTTGTAAGGCGAGCTAGCGTTTGTTTCCCAGTCCTAAATGGAGTTGAATCACATGCAGTTTATGGTCCTAAGAGCAAGAGTTGTTTTTTGGTAAGGAAATTCACTTTTGTGCTCCCCTTGCCATACATAGTGCAAATAGCTCTCGCGTCTGTTCCCAGCAAGTACAGTGTATCGGACTGAAGAGGAGCTACTGTTTTTGTCAGTTTCCTAAGCAGAGTTGAACTAGATATGGCCCGTGTGTAGGAAGTACAGTTCTTTTTTTCTGAGCAAGCTCACTGTTCTGGCCATATAGGAAACACAGTAGAGTAGAAGAGTGCTCTTTTCTCAAAAGCAGAGTGTGTTTCTTGTAAAGCGAGCTAGAGTTTGTTTCCCAGTCCTAATTTGAGTGGAATCACATGCAGTTTCTGGTCCTACGAGCAAGAGTTGTTTTCTGGTAAGAAGAGTCACTATTGCGCTGCCTTTGCCATAGACAGGACAAATAGCACTGGCGTCTGTTCCCAGCAAGTATAGTGTATTGGACTGAAGAGGATCTACTGTTCTTGTCAGGTTCCTAAGCAGACTTGAACTAGATATGGCCGTGTGTGTAGGAAGCACTGTTTTTTTGTTCTGAGCAAGCTCACTGTTCGGAACACATAGGAAACACAGTAGAGTAGACGAGTGCTCTTTTCTCAAAAGCAGAATGTGTTTCTTGGAAGTCGAGCTAGCGTTTGTTTCCGAGTCCTAAATGGAGTTGAGTCACATGCAGTTTTTTGTCCTACGAGCAAGAGTTGTTTTCTGGTAAGACAAGTCACTATTGTGCTCCAATGCCATACACAGTGCAAATAGCCCTCCCGTCTGTTCCCCGCAAGTACAGTGTATTGGACTGAAGAGGATCTACTGTTCTTGTCAGGTTCCTAAGCAGAATTGAACTAAATATGGCCGTGTGTGTAGGAAGCACAGTTCTTTTGTTCTGAGCAAGCTCACTGTTCGGACACCATAAGAAACAAAGTAGAGTAGAAGAGTGCTCTTTTCTCAAAAGCAGAGTGTGTTTCTTGTAAGGTGAGCTAGCGTTTGTTTCCCAGTCCTAAATGGATTTGAATCTCATGCAGTTTCTGGTCCTAAGAGCAAGAGTTGTTTTCTGGTAAGGAAAGTCACTATTGCGCTCCCCTTGCCATACATAGTGCAAATAGCTCTCGCGTCTATTCCCAGCAATACAGTGTATCGGACTGAAGAGGAGCTACTGTTCTTGTCAGTTTCCTAAGCAGAATTGAACTAGATTTGGCCCGTGTGTGTAGGAAGCACAGTTCTTATGTTCTGAACAAGCTCACTGTTCTGGCCCTATTGGAAACACAGTAGAGTAGAAGAGTGCTCTTTTCTCAAAAGCAGAGTGTGTTTTTGTAAGGCGAGCTAGCATTTGTTTCCTAGTCCTAAATTGAGTTGAATCACATGCAGTTTCTGGTCCACAAGCAAGAGTTGTTTTCTGGTAAGAAGAGACACTATTGCACTGCCATTGCCATACACAGGACAAATAGCACTGGCGTCTGTTCCCAGCAAGTACAGTGTATTGGACTGAAGAGGATCTACTGTTCTTGTCAGGTTCCTAAGCAGACTTGAACTAGATATGGCCTTGTGTGTAGGAAGCACAGTTCTTTTGTTCTAAGCAATCTCACTGTTCGGAGCCAATAGGAAACACAGTAGAGTAGAAGAGTGCTCTTTTCTCAAAAGCAGAGTGTGTTTCATGTAAGGCGAGCTAGCATTTGTTTCCCAGGCCTAAATGGAGTGGAATCACATGCAGTTTCTCATCCTACGAGGAAGGGTTGTTTTCTGATATAAAGAGTCACTATTGTGCTGCCATTGCCATACACAGCACAAATAGCACTGGCGTCTGTTCCCAGCAAGTACAGTGTATTGGACTGAAGAGGATCTACTGTTTTTGTCAGGTTCCTAAGCAGACTTGAACTAGATATGGCCTTGTGTCTAGGAAGCACAGTTTTTTTGTTCTGAGCAAGCTCACTTTTCAGAACACATAGGAAACACAGTAGAGTAGAAGAGTGCTCTTTTCTCAAAAGCACAGTGTGTTTCTTGGAAGTCGAGCTAGCTTTTGTTTCCCATTCCTAAATGGAGTTGAATCACATACAGTTTCTAGTCCTGAGAGCAAGGGTTGTTTTATGGTAAGAAGAGTCACTATTGCGCTGCCATTGCCATACACAGGACAAATAGCACTGTTCCCAGCAAGTACAGTGTATTGGACTGAAGAGGATCTACTGTTCTTGTCAGGTTCCAAAGCAGAATTGAACAAGATATGGCCGTGTGCGTAGGAAGCACAGTTCTTTTGTTCTGAGCAAGCTCACTGTTCAGACACCATAGGAAACCCAGTAGAGTAGAAGAGTGCTCTTTTCTGAAAAGCAGAGTGTGTTCTTGTAAGGCGAGCTAGCGTTTGTTTCCCAGTCCTAAATGGAGTTGAATCACATGCAGTTTTTGGTCCTAAGAGCAAGAGTTGTTTTTTGGTAAGGAAATTCACTATTGTGCTCCCCTTGCCATACATAGTGCAAATAGCTCTCGCGTCTGTTCCCAGCAAGTACAGTGTATCGGACTGAAGAGGAGCTACTGTTCTTGTCAGTTTCCTAAGCACAGTTGAACTAGATATGGCCCGTGAGTAGGAAGTTCAGTTCTTTTGTTCTGAGCAAGCTCACTGTTCTGGCCATATAGGAAACACAGTAGAGTAGAAGAGTGCTCTTTTCTCAAAAGCAGAGTGTGTTTCTTGTAAAGCGAGCTAGAGTTTGTTTCCCAGTCCTAAATTGAGTGGAATCACATGCAGTTTCTGGTCCTATGAGCAAGAGTTGTTTTCTGGTAAGAAGAGTCACTATTGTGCTGAAATTGCCATAGACAGGACAAATACACTGGCGTCTGTTCCCAGCAAGTATAGTGTATTGGACTGAAGAGGATCTACTGTTCTTGTCAGGTTCCTAAGCAGACTTGAACTAGATATGGCCGTGTGTGTAGGAAGCACAGTTTTTTTGTTCTGAGCAAGCTCACTGTTCGAAACACATAGGAAACACAGTAGAGTAGAAGAGTGCTCTTTTCTCAAAAGCAGAATGTGTTTCTTGGAAGTCGAGCTAGCGTTTGTTTCCGAGTCCTAAATGGAGTTGAGTCACATGCAGTTTTTTGTCCTACGAGCAAGAGTTGTTTTCTGGTAAGACAAGTCACTATTGTGCTCCAATGCCATACACAGTGCAAATAGCACTCGCGTCTGTTCCCCGCAATTACAGTGTATTGGACTGAAGAGGATCTACTGTTCTTGTCAGGTTCCTAAGCAGAATTGAACTAGATATGGCCGTGTGTGTAGGAAGCACAGTTCTTTTGTTCTGAGCAAGCTCACTGTTCGGACACCATAAGAAACAAAGTAGAGTAGAAGAGTGCTCTTCTCTCAAAAGCAGAGTGTGTTTCTTGTAAGGTGAGCTAGCGTTTGTTTCCCAGTCCTAAATGGAGTTGAATCTCATGCAGTTTCTGGTCCTAAGAGCAAGAGTTGTTTTCTGGTAAGGAAAGTCACTATTGCGCTCCCCTTGCCATACATAGTGCAAATAGCTCTCCCGTCTATTCACAGCAAGTACAGTGTATCGGACTGAAGAGGAGCTACTGTTCTTGTCAGTTTCCTAAGCAGAGTTGAACTAGATATGGCCCGTGTGTGTGGGAAGCACAGTTCTTATGTTCTGAACAAGCTCACTGTTCTGGCCCTATTGGAAACACAGTAGAGTAGAAGAGTGCTCTTTTCTCAAAAGCAGAGTGTGTTTTTGTAAGGCGAGCTAGCATTTGTTTCCTAGTCCGAAATTGAGTTGAATCACATGCAGTTTCTGGTCCACAAGCAAGAGTTGTTTTCTGGTAAGAAGAGACACTATTGCACTGCCATTGCCATACACAGGACAAATAGCACTGGCGTCTGTTCCCAGCAAGTACAGTGTATTGGACTGAAGAGGATCTACTGTTCTTGTCAGGTTCCTAAGCAGACTTGAACTAGATATGGCCTTGTGTGTAGGAAGCACAGTTTTTTTGTTCTGAGCAAGCTCACTTTTCGGAACACATAGGAAACACAGTAGAGTAGAAGAGTGCTCTTTTCTCAAAAGCAGAGTGTGTTTCTTGTAAGGCGAGCTAGGGTTTGTTTCCCAGTCCTAAATGGAGTTGAGTCACATGCTGTTTTTTGTCCTACGAGCAAGAGTTGTTTTCTCGTAAGACAAGTCACTATTGTGCTCCAATTGCCATACACAGTGCAAATAGCAATCGCGTCTGTTCCCCGCAAGTACAGTGTATTGGACTGAAGAGGAGCTACTGTTCTTGTTTGTTTCCTAAGCAGAGTTGAACTAGATATGGCCTGTGTGTGTAGGAGGCACAGTACTTTTGTTCTGAGCAAGCTCACTGTTCGGACCCCATAGGAAACACAGTAGAGTAGAAGAGTGCTCTTTGCTCAAAAGCAGAGTGTGTTTCATGTAATGCGAGCTAGCACTTGTTCCCCAGTCCTAAATGGAGTTGAATCACATGCAGTTTCTGGTCCTACGAGCAAGAGTTGTTTTCTGGTAAGGAAAGTCACTATTGCGCTCCCATTGCCATACACAGTGCAAATAGCACTCGCGTCTGTTCCCAGCAAGTACAATGTATCGGACTGAAGAGGAGCTACTCTTCTTGTCAGTTTCCTAAGCAGAGTTCAACTAGATATGGCCCGTGTGTGTAGGAAGCACCGTTCTTATGTTCTGAGCAAGCTCACTGTTCTGGCCCTATAGGAAACACAGTAGAGTAGAGGAGTGCTCTTTTCTCAAAAGCAGAGTGTGTTTTTGTAAGGCGAGCTAGCGTTTGTTTCCTAGTCCTAAATGGAGTTGAATCACCTGCAGTTTCTGGTCCTACGAACAAGAGTTTTTTTCTGGTAAGGAAAGTCACTATTGTGCTCCCATTGCCCTACACAAGGCAAATAGCACTCGCGTCTTTTCCCAGCAAGTACAGTGTATTGTACTTAATAGGAGCTACAGTTCTTGTCAGTTTCCTAAGCAGAGTTGAACTAGATATGGCCCGTGTGTGTAGGAAGTACAGTTCTTTTTTTCTGAGCAAGCTCACTGTTCTGTCCCTATAGGAAAAACAGTAGAGTAGAAGCGTGCTCTTTTCTCAAAAGCAGAGTGTGTTTCTTGGAAGTCGAGCTAGCGTTTGTTTCCCAGTCCTAAATGCATTTGAGTCACATGCAGTTTCTGGTCCTACGAGCAAGAGTTGTTTTCTGGTAAGACAAGTCACTATTGTGCTCCAATGCCATACACAGTGCAAATAGCACTCGCGTCTGTTCCCCGCAAGTACAGTATTTTGGACTGAAGAGGAGCTACTGTTCTTGTTTGTTTCCTAAGCAGAGTTGAACTAGATATGGCCCGTATGTGTAGGAAGCACAGTTCTTTTGTTCTGAGCAAGCTCACTGTTCGGACCCCATAGGAAACACAGTAGAGTAGAAGAGTGCTCTTTTCTCAAAAGCAGAGTGTGTTTCTTGTAAGGCGAGCTAGCCTTTGTTTCCCAGTCCTAAATGGAGTTGAATCACATGCAGTTTCTAGTCTTAAGAGCAAGGGTTGTTTTATGGTAAGAAGAGTCACTATTGCGCTGCCATTGCCATACACAGGACAAATAGCACTGGCGTCTGTTCCCAGCAAGTACAGTGTATTGGACTGAAGAGGATCTACTGTTCTTGTCAGGTTCCTAAGCAGAATTGAACTAGATATGTCCGTGTGTGTAGGAAGCACAGTTCTTTTGTTCTGAGCAAGCTCACTGTTCGGACACCATAGGAAACCCAGTAGAGTAGAAGAGTGCTCTTTTCTCAAAAGCAGAGTGTGTTCTTGTAAGGCGAGCTAGCGTTTGTTTCCCAGTCCTAAATGGAGTTGAATCACATGCAGTTTCTGGTTCTACGAGCAAGAGTTGTTTTCTGATAAGGAAAGTCACTATTGCGCTCCCATTGCCATACACAGTGCAAATAGCACTCGCGTCTGTTCCCAGCAAGTACAGTGTATCGGACTGAAGAGGAGCTACTGTTCTTGTCAGTTTCCTAAGCAGAGTTCAACTAGATATGGCCCGTGTGTGTAGGAAGCACCGTTCTTATGTTCTGAGCAAGCTCACTGTTCTGGCCCTATAGGAAACACAGTAGAGTAGAAGAGTGCTCTTTTCTCAAAAGCAGAGTGTGTTTTTGTAAGGCGAGCTAGCGTTTGTTTCCTAGTCCTAAATGGAGTTGAATCACCTGCAGTTTCTGGTCCTACGAACAAGAGATTTTTTCTGGTAAGGAAAGTCACTATTGCGCTCCCATTGCCCTACACAAGGCAAATAGCACTCGCGTCTTTTCCCAGCAAGTACAGTGTATTGGACTTAATAGGAGCTACAGTTCTTGTCAGTTTCCTAAGCAGAGTTGAACTAGATATGGCCCGTGTGTGTAGGAAGTACAGTTCTTTTTTTCTGAGCAAGCTCACTGTTCTGTCCCTATAGGAAACACAGTAGAGTAGAAGAGTGTTCTTTTCTCAAAAGCAGAATGTGTTTCTTGGAATTCGAGCTAGCGTTTGTTTCCCAGTCCTAAATGGAGTTGAGTCACATGCAGTTTCTGGTCCTACGAGCAAGTGTTATTTTCTGGTAAGACAAGTAACTATTGTGCTCCAATGCCATACACAGTGCAAATAGCACTCGCGTCTGTTCCCCGCAAGTACAGTGTCTTGGACTGAAGAGGAGCTACTGTTCTTGTCAGTTTCCTAAGCAGAGTTGAACTAGATATGGCCCTTGTGTGTAGGAAGCACAGTTCTTATGTTCTAAACAAGCTCACTGTTCTGGCCCTATTGGAAGCACAGTAGAGTAGAAGAGTGCTCTTTTCTCAAAAGCAGAGTGTGTTTTTGTAAGGCGAGCTAACATTTGTTTCCTAGTCCTAAATGGAGTTGAATCACATGCAGTTTCTGGTCCTAAAAGCAAGAGTTGTTTTCTGGTAAGAAGAGTCACTATTGCGCTGCCATTGCCATACACAGGACAAATAGCACTGGCGTCTGTTCCCAGCAAGTACAGTGTATTGGACTGAAGAGGATCTACTGTTCTTGTCAGGTTCCTAAGCAGACTTGAACTAGATATGGCCGTGTGTGTAGGAAGCACAGTTTTTTTGTTCTGAGCAAGCTCACTGTTCAGAACACATAGGAAACACTGTGGAGTAGAAGAGTGCTCTTTTCTCAAAAGCACAGTGTGTTTCTTGGAAGTCGAGCTAGCGTTTGTTTCCCTGTCCTAAATGGAGTTGAGTCACATGCAGTTTTTTTGTCCAACGAGCAAGAGTTATTTTCTGGTAAGACAAGTCACTATTGTGCTCCAATGCCATACACAGTGCAAATAGCACTCGCGTCTGTTCCCCGCAAATACAGTGTATTGGACTGAAGAGGAGCTACTGTTCTTGTTTGTTTCCTAAGCAGAGTTGAATTAGATATGGCCCCTGTGTGTAGAAAGCACAGTTCTTTTGTTCTGAGCAAGCTCACTGTTCGGACCCCATAGGAAACACAGTAGAGAAGAAGAGTGCTCTTTTCTCAAAAGCAGAGTGTGTTTCTTGTAAGGCGAGCTAGCATTTCTTTCCCAGTCCTAAATGGAGTTGAATCACATGCAGTTTCTGGTCCTACGAGCAAGAGTTGTTTTCTGGTAAGGAAAGTCACTTTTGCGCTCCCATTGCCATACACAGTGCAAATAGCACTCGCGTCTGTTCTCAGCAAGTACAGTGTATCGGACTGAAGAGGAGCTACTGTTCTTGTCAGTTTCCTAAGCAGAGTTGAACTAGATATGGCCCATGTGTAGGAAGCACAATTCTTTTGTTCTGAGCAAGCTCACTATTCTGGCCCTATAGGAAACACAGTAGAGTAGAAGAGTGCTCTTTTCTCTAAAGCAGAGTGTGTTTCTTGTAAGGTGAGCTAGCTTTTGTTTCCCAGTCCTAAATGGTGTTGAAGCACATGCAGTTTCTGATCCTACGAGCAAGAGTTGTTTTCTGGTATGAAGAGTCACTATTGCGCTGCCATTGCCATACACAGGACAAACAGCACTGGTGTCTGTTCCCAGCAATTACACTGTACTGGACTGAAGAGGATCTACTGTCCTTGTCAGGTTCCTAAGCAGAATTGAACTAGATATGGTCGTGTGCAGGAAGCACAGTTCTTTTGTTCTGAACAAGCTCAGTGTTCTGGTCTTATAGGAAACACTGTAGAGTAGAAGAGTGCTCTTTTCTCAAAAGCAGAGTGTGTTTCTTGTAAGGTGAGTGGGGTTTGTTTCCCAGTCCTAAATGGAGTTGAGTCACATGCAGTTTTTTGTCCTATGAGGAATAGTTGTTTTCTGGTAAGACGAGACACTATTGTGCTCCAATTGCCATACACAGTGCAAATAGCACTCGCGTCTCTTCCCCGCAAATACAGTGTATTGGACGGAAGAGGAGCTACTGTTCTTGTCAGTTTCCTAAGCAGAGTTGAACTAGATATGGCCCATGTGGTGGAAGCACAGTTCTTTTGTTCTGAGCAAGCTCACTGTTCTGGCCCTATTGGAAACACAGTAGAGTAGAAGAGTGCTCTTTTCTCAAAAGCAAAGTGTGTTTCTTGTAAGGCGAGCTAGCATTTGTTTCCCAGTCCTAAATGGAGTGGAATCACATGCAGTTTCTGGTCCTACGAGTAAGAGTTTTTTTCTTGTAAGGAAAGTCACTATTACGCTCCCATTGCCATACACAGTGCAAATAGCACATGCGTCTGTTCCCAGCAATTACAGTGTATCGGACTGAAGAGGAGCTACTGTTCTTGTCAGTTTCCTAAGCAGAGTTGAACTAGATATGGCCTGTGTGTGTAGGAAGCACAGTTCTTTTGTTCTAAGCAAGCTCACTGTTCGGAGCCAATAGGAAACACAGTAGAGTAGAAGAGTGCTCTTTTCTCAAAAGCAGAGTGTGTTTCATGTAAGGCGAGCTAGCATTTGTTTCCCAGGCCTAAATGGAGTGGAATCACATGCAGTTTCTCGTCCTACGAGGAAGGGTTGTTTTCTGATATAAAGAGTCACTATTGCGCTGCCATTGCCATACACAGCACAAATAGCACTGGCGTCTGTTCCCAGCAAGTACAGTGTATTGGACTGAAGAGGATCTACTGTTCTTGTCAGGTTCCTAAGCAGACTTGAACTAGATATGGCCTTGTGTCTAGGAAGCACAGTTTTTTTGTTCTGAGCAAGCTCACTTTTCGGAACACATAGGAAACACAGTAGAGTAGAAGAGTGCTCTTTTCTCAAAAGCAGAGTGTGTTTCTTGGAAGTCGAGCTAGCTTTTGTTTCCCAGTCCTAAATGGAGTGGACTCACATGCAGTTTTTTGTCCTACGAGCAAGAGTTGTTTTCTCGTAAGACAAGTCACTATTGTGCTCCAATTGCCATACACAGTGCAAATAGCACTCGCGTCTGTTCCCTGCAAGTACAGTGTATTGGACTGAAGAGGAGCTACTGTTCTTGTTTATTTCCTAAGCAGAGTTGAACTAGATATGGCCCGTATGTGTAGGAAGCACAGTTCTTTTGTTCTGAGCAAGCTCACTGTTCGGACCCCATAGAAAACGCAGTAGAGTAGAAGAGTGCTCTTTTCTCAAAAGCAGAGTGTGTTTCTTGTAAGGCGAGCTAGCGTTTGTTTCCCAGTCCTAAATGGAGTTGAATCACATACAGTTTCTAGTCCTAAGAGCAAGGGTTGTTTTATGGTAAGAAGAGTCACTATTGCGCTGCCATTGCCATACACAGGACAAATAGCACTGGCGTCTGTTCCCAGCAAGTACAGTGTATTGGACTGAAGAGGATCTACTGTTCTTGTCAGGTTCCAAAGCAGAATTGAACAAGATATGGCCTTGTGTGTAGGAAGCACAGTTCTTTTGTTCTGAGCAAGCTCACTGTTCGGACACCATAGGAAACCCAGTAGAGTAGAAGAGTGCTCTTTTCTCAAAAGCAGAGTGTGTTCTTGTAAGGCGAGCTAGCGTTTGTTTCCCAGTCCTAAATGGAGTTGAATCACATGCAGTTTATGGTCCTAAGAGCAAGAGTTGTTTTTTGGTAAGGAAATTCACTTTTGTGCTCCCCTTGCCATACATAGTGCAAATAGCTCTCGCGTCTGTTCCCAGCAAGTACAGTGTATCGGACTGAAGAGGAGCTACTGTTTTTGTCAGTTTCCTAAGCAGAGTTGAACTAGATATGGCCCGTGTGTAGGAAGTACAGTTCTTTTTTTCTGAGCAAGCTCACTGTTCTGGCCATATAGGAAACACAGTAGAGTAGAAGAGTGCTCTTTTCTCAAAAGCAGAGTGTGTTTCTTGTAAAGCGAGCTAGAGTTTGTTTCCCAGTCCTAATTTGAGTGGAATCACATGCAGTTTCTGGTCCTACGAGCAAGAGTTGTTTTCTGGTAAGAAGAGTCACTATTGCGCTGCCTTTGCCATAGACAGGACAAATAGCACTGGCGTCTGTTCCCAGCAAGTATAGTGTATTGGACTGAAGAGGATCTACTGTTCTTGTCAGGTTCCTAAGCAGACTTGAACTAGATATGGCCGTGTGTGTAGGAAGCACTGTTTTTTTGTTCTGAGCAAGCTCACTGTTCGGAACACATAGGAAACACAGTAGAGTAGAAGAGTGCTCTTTTCTCAAAAGCAGAATGTGTTTCTTGGAAGTCGAGCTAGCGTTTGTTTCCGAGTCCTAAATGGAGTTGAGTCACATGCAGTTTTTTGTCCTACGAGCAAGAGTTGTTTTCTGGTAAGACAAGTCACTATTGTGCTCCAATGCCATACACAGTGCAAATAGCCCTTCCGTCTGTTCCCCGCAAGTACAGTGTATTGGACTGAAGAGGATCTACTGTTCTTGTCAGGTTCCTAAGCAGAATTGAACTAGATATGGCCGTGTGTGTAGGAAGCACAGTTCTTTTGTTCTGAGCAAGCTCACTGTTCGGACACCATAAGAAACAAAGTAGAGTAGAAGAGTGCTCTTTTCTCAAAAGCAGAGTGTGTTTCTTGTAAGGTGAGCTAGCGTTTGTTTCCCAGTCCTAAATGGATTTGAATCTCATGCAGTTTCTGGTCCTAAGAGCAAGAGTTGTTTTCTGGTAAGGAAAGTCACTATTGCGCTCCCCTTGCCATACATAGTGCAAATAGCTCTCGCGTCTATTCCCAGCAATACAGTGTATCGGACTGAAGAGGAGCTACTGTTCTTGTCAGTTTCCTAAGCAGAATTGAACTAGATTTGGCCCGTGTGTGTAGGAAGCACAGTTCTTATGTTCTGAACAAGCTCACTGTTCTGGCCCTATTGGAAACACAGTAGAGTAGAAGAGTGCTCTTTTCTCAAAAGCAGAGTGTGTTTTTGTAAGGCGAGCTAGCATTTGTTTCCTAGTCCTAAATTGAGTTGAATCACATGCAGTTTCTGGTCCACAAGCAAGAGTTGTTTTCTGGTAAGAAGAGACACTATTGCACTGGCATTGCCATACACAGGACAAATAGCACTGGCGTCTGTTCCCAGCAAGTACAGTGTATTGGACTGAAGAGGATCTACTGTTCTTGTCAGGTTCCTAAGCAGACTTGAACTAGATATGGCCTTGTGTGTAGGAAGCACAGTTCTTTTGTTCTAAGCAATCTCACTGTTCGGAGCCAATAGGAAACACAGTAGAGTAGAAGAGTGCTCTTTTCTCAAAAGCAGAGTGTGTTTCATGTAAGGCGAGCTAGCATTTGTTTCCCAGGCCTAAATGGAGTGGAATCACATGCAGTTTCTCATCCTACGAGGAAGGGTTGTTTTCTGATATAAAGAGTCACTATTGTGCTGCGATTGCCATACACAGCACAAATAGCACTGGCGTCTGTTCCCAGCAAGTACAGTGTATTGGACTGAAGAGGATCTACTGTTCTTGTCAGGTTCCAAAGCAGAATTGAACAAGATATGGCCGTGTGCGTAGGAAGCACAGTTCTTTTGTTCTGAGCAAGCTCACTGTTCAGACACCATAGGAAACCCAGTAGAGTAGAAGAGTGCTCTTTTCTGAAAAGCAGAGTGTGTTCTTGTAAGGCGAGCTAGCGTTTGTTTCCCAGTCCTAAATGGAGTTGAATCACATGCAGTTTTTGGTCCTAAGAGCAAGAGTTGTTTTTTGGTAAGGAAATTCACTATTGTGCTCCCCTTGCCATACATAGTGCAAATAGCTCTCGCGTCTGTTCCCAGCAAGTACAGTGTATCGGACTGAAGAGGAGCTACTGTTCTTGTCAGTTTCCTAAGCACAGTTGAACTAGATATGGCCCGTGAGTAGGAAGTTCAGTTCTTTTGTTCTGAGCAAGCTCACTGTTCTGGCCATATAGGAAACACAGTAGAGTAGAAGAGTGCTCTTTTCTCAAAAGCAGAGTGTGTTTCTTGTAAAGCGAGCTAGAGTTTGTTTCCCAGTCCTAAATTGAGTGGAATCACATGCAGTTTCTGGTCCTATGAGCAAGAGTTGTTTTCTGGTAAGAAGAGTCACTATTGTGCTGAAATTGCCATAGACAGGACAAATACACTGGCGTCTGTTCCCAGCAAGTATAGTGTATTGGACTGAAGAGGATCTACTGTTCTTGTCAGGTTCCTAAGCAGACTTGAACTAGATATGGCCGTGTGTGTAGGAAGCACAGTTTTTTTGTTCTGAGCAAGCTCACTGTTCGAAACACATAGGAAACACAGTAGAGTAGAAGAGTGCTCTTTTCTCAAAAGCAGAATGTGTTTCTTGGAAGTCGAGCTAGCGTTTGTTTCCGAGTCCTAAATGGAGTTGAGTCACATGCAGTTTTTTGTCCTACGAGCAAGAGTTGTTTTCTGGTAAGACAAGTCACTATTGTGCTCCAATGCCATACACAGTGCAAATAGCACTCGCGTCTGTTCCCCGCAATTACAGTGTATTGGACTGAAGAGGATCTACTGTTCTTGTCAGGTTCCTAAGCAGAATTGAACTAGATATGGCCGTGTGTGTAGGAAGCACAGTTCTTTTGTTCTGAGCAAGCTCACTGTTCGGACACCATAAGAAACAAAGTAGAGTAGAAGAGTGCTCTTCTCTCAAAAGCAGAGTGTGTTTCTTGTAAGGTGAGCTAGCGTTTGTTTCCCAGTCCTAAATGGAGTTGAATCTCATGCAGTTTCTGGTCCTAAGAGCAAGAGTTGTTTTCTGGTAAGGAAAGTCACTATTGCGCTCCCCTTGCCATACATAGTGCAAATAGCTCTCCCGTCTATTCCCAGCAAGTACAGTGTATCGGACTGAAGAGGAGCTACTGTTCTTGTCAGTTTCCTAAGCAGAGTTGAACTAGATATGGCCCGTGTGTGTGGGAAGCACAGTTCTTATGTTCTGAACAAGCTCACTGTTCTGGCCCTATTGGAAACACAGTAGAGTAGAAGAGTGCTCTTTTCTCAAAAGCAGAGTGTGTTTTTGTAAGGCGAGCTAGCATTTGTTTCCTAGTCCGAAATTGAGTTGAATCACATGCAGTTTCTGGTCCACAAGCAAGAGTTGTTTTCTGGTAAGAAGAGACACTATTGCACTGCCATTGCCATACACAGGACAAATAGCACTGGCGTCTGTTCCCAGCAAGTACAGTGTATTGGACTGAAGAGGATCTACTGTTCTTGTCAGGTTCCTAAGCAGACTTGAACTAGATATGGCCTTGTGTGTAGGAAGCACAGTTTTTTTGTTCTGAGCAAGCTCACTTTTCGGAACACATAGGAAACACAGTAGAGTAGAAGAGTGCTCTTTTCTCAAAAGCAGAGTGTGTTTCTTGTAAGGCGAGCTAGGGTTTGTTTCTCAGTCCTAAATGGAGTTGAGTCACATGCTGTTTTTTGTCCTACGAGCAAGAGTTGTTTTCTCGTAAGACAAGTCACTATTGTGCTCCAATTGCCATACACAGTGCAAATAGCAATCGCGTCTGTTCCCCGCAAGTACAGTGTATTGGACTGAAGAGGAGCTACTGTTCTTGTTTGTTTCCTAAGCAGAGTTGAACTAGATATGGCCTGTGTGTGTAGGAGGCACAGTACTTTTGTTCTGAGCAAGCTCACTGTTCGGACCCCATAGGAAACACAGTAGAGTAGAAGAGTGCTCTTTGCTCAAAAGCAGAGTGTGTTTCATGTAATGCGAGCTAGCACTTGTTCCCCAGTCCTAAATGGAGTTGAATCACATGCAGTTTCTGGTCCTATGAGCAAGAGTTGTTTTCTGGTAAGGAAAGTCACTATTGCGCTCCCATTGCCATACACAGTGCAAATAGCACTCGCGTCTGTTCCCAGCAAGTACAATGTATCGGACTGAAGAGGAGCTACTCTTCTTGTCAGTTTCCTAAGCAGAGTTCAACTAGATATGGCCCGTGTGTGTAGGAAGCACCGTTCTTATGTTCTGAGCAAGCTCACTGTTCTGGCCCTATAGGAAACACAGTAGAGTAGAGGAGTGCTCTTTTCTCAAAAGCAGAGTGTGTTTTTGTAAGGCGAGCTAGCGTTTGTTTCCTAGTCCTAAATGGAGTTGAATCACCTGCAGTTTCTGGTCCTACGAACAAGAGTTTTTTTCTGGTAAGGAAAGTCACTATTGTGCTCCCATTGCCCTACACAAGGCAAATAGCACTCGCGTCTTTTCCCAGCAAGTACAGTGTATTGTACTTAATAGGAGCTACAGTTCTTGTCAGTTTCCTAAGCAGAGTTGAACTAGATATGGCCCGTGTGTGTAGGAAGTACAGTTCTTTTTTTCTGAGCAAGCTCACTGTTCTGTCCCTATAGGAAAAACAGTAGAGTAGAAGCGTGCTCTTTTCTCAAAAGCAGAGTGTGTTTCTTGGAAGTCGAGCTAGCGTTTGTTTCCCAGTCCTAAATGCATTTGAGTCACATGCAGTTTCTGGTCCTACGAGCAAGAGTTGTTTTCTGGTAAGACAAGTCACTATTGTGCTCCAATGCCATACACAGTGCAAATAGCACTCGCGTCTGTTCCCCGCAAGTACAGTATTTTGGACTGAAGAGGAGCTACTGTTCTTGTTTGTTTCCTAAGCAGAGTTGAACTAGATATGGCCCGTATGTGTAGGAAGCACAGTTCTTTTGTTCTGAGCAAGCTCACTGTTCGGACCCCATAGGAAACACAGTAGAGTAGAAGAGTGCTCTTTTCTCAAAAGCAGAGTGTGTTTCTTGTAAGGCGAGCTAGCCTTTGTTTCCCAGTCCTAAATGGAGTTGAATCACATGCAGTTTCTAGTCCTAAGAGCAAGGGTTGTTTTATGGTAAGAAGAGTCACTATTGCGCTGCCATTGCCATACACAGGACAAATAGCACTGGCGTCTGTTCCCAGCAAGTACAGTGTATTGGACTGAAGAGGATCTACTGTTCTTGTCAGGTTCCTAAGCAGAATTGAACTAGATATGTCCGTGTGTGTAGGAAGCACAGTTCTTTTGTTCTGAGCAAGCTCACTGTTCGGACACCATAGGAAACCCAGTAGAGTAGAAGAGTGCTCTTTTCTCAAAAGCAGAGTGTGTTCTTGTAAGGCGAGCTAGCGTTTGTTTCCCAGTCCTAAATGGAGTTGAATCACATGCAGTTTCTGGTTCTACGAGCAAGAGTTGTTTTCTGATAAGGAAAGTCACTATTGCGCTCCCATTGCCATACACAGTGCAAATAGCACTCGCGTCTGTTCCCAGCAAGTACAGTGTATCGGACTGAAGAGGAGCTACTGTTCTTGTCAGTTTCCTAAGCAGAGTTCAACTAGATATGGCCCGTGTGTGTAGGAAGCACCGTTCTTATGTTCTGAGCAAGCTCACTGTTCTGGCCCTATAGGAAACACAGTAGAGTAGAAGAGTGCTCTTTTCTCAAAAGCAGAGTGTGTTTTTGTAAGGCGAGCTAGCGTTTGTTTCCTAGTCCTAAATGGAGTTGAATCACCTGCAGTTTCTGGTCCTACGAACAAGAGATTTTTTCTGGTAAGGAAAGTCACTATTGCGCTCCCATTGCCCTACACAAGGCAAATAGCACTCGCGTCTTTTCCCAGCAAGTACAGTGTATTGGACTTAATAGGAGCTACAGTTCTTGTCAGTTTCCTAAGCAGAGTTGAACTAGATATGGCCCGTGTGTGTAGGAAGTACAGTTCTTTTTTTCTGAGCAAGCTCACTGTTCTGTCCCTATAGGAAACACAGTAGAGTAGAAGAGTGTTCTTTTCTCAAAAGCAGAATGTGTTTCTTGGAATTCGAGCTAGCGTTTGTTTCCCAGTCCTAAATGGAGTTGAGTCACATGCAGTTTCTGGTCCTACGAGCAAGTGTTATTTTCTGGTAAGACAAGTAACTATTGTGCTCCAATGCCATACACAGTGCAAATAGCACTCGCGTCTGTTCCCCGCAAGTACAGTGTCTTGGACTGAAGAGGAGCTACTGTTCTTGTCAGTTTCCTAAGCAGAGTTGAACTAGATATGGCCCTTGTGTGTAGGAAGCACAGTTCTTATGTTCTAAACAAGCTCACTGTTCTGGCCCTATTGGAAACACAGTAGAGTAGAAGAGTGCTCTTTTCTCAAAAGCAGAGTGTGTTTTTGTAAGGCGAGCTAACATTTGTTTCCTAGTCCTAAATGGAGTTCAATCACATGCAGTTTCTGGTCCTAAAAGCAAGAGTTGTTTTCTGGTAAGAAGAGTCACTATTGCGCTGCCATTGCCATACACAGGACAAATAGCACTGGCGTCTGTTCCCAGCAAGTACAGTGTATTGGACTGAAGAGGATCTACTGTTCTTGTCAGGTTCCTAAGCAGACTTGAACTAGATATGGCCGTGTGTGTAGGAAGCACAGTTTTTTTGTTCTGAGCAAGCTCACTGTTCAGAACACATAGGAAACACTGTGGAGTAGAAGAGTGCTCTTTTCTCAAAAGCACAGTGTGTTTCTTGGAAGTCGAGCTAGCGTTTGTTTCCCTGTCCTAAATGGAGTTGAGTCACATGCAGTTTTTTTGTCCAACGAGCAAGAGTTATTTTCTGGTAAGACAAGTCACTATTGTGCTCCAATGCCATACACAGTGCAAATAGCACTCGCGTCTGTTCCCCGCAAATACAGTGTATTGGACTGAAGAGGAGCTACTGTTCTTGTTTGTTTCCTAAGCAGAGTTGAATTAGATATGGCCCCTGTGTGTAGAAAGCACAGTTCTTTTGTTCTGAGCAAGCTCACTGTTCGGACCCCATAGGAAACACAGTAGAGAAGAAGAGTGCTCTTTTCTCAAAAGCAGAGTGTGTTTCTTGTAAGGCGAGTTAGCATTTCTTTCCCAGTCCTAAATGGAGTTGAATCACATGCAGTTTCTGGTCCTACGAGCAAGAGTTGTTTTCTGGTAAGGAAAGTCACTATTGCGCTCCCATTGCCATACACAGTGCAAATAGCACTCGCGTCTGTTCTCAGCAAGTACAGTGTATCGGACTGAAGAGGAGCTACTGTTCTTGTCAGTTTCCTAAGCAGAGTTGAACTAGATATGGCCCATGTGTAGGAAGCACAATTCTTTTGTTCTGAGCAAGCTCACTATTCTGGCCCTATAGGAAACACAGTAGAGTAGAAGAGTGCTCTTTTCTCTAAAGCAGAGTGTGTTTCTTGTAAGGTGAGCTAGCTTTTGTTTCCCAGTCCTAAATGGTGTTGAAGCACATGCAGTTTCTGATCCTACGAGCAAGAGTTGTTTTCTGGTATGAAGAGTCACTATTGCGCTGCCATTGCCATACACAGGACAAACAGCACTGGTGTCTGTTCCCAGCAATTACACTGTACTGGACTGAAGAGGATCTACTGTCCTTGTCAGGTTCCTAAGCAGAATTGAACTAGATATGGTCGTGTGCAGGAAGCACAGTTCTTTTGTTCTGAACAAGCTCAGTGTTCTGGTCTTATAGGAAACACTGTAGAGTAGAAGAGTGCTCTTTTCTCAAAAGCAGAGTGTGTTTCTTGTAAGGTGAGTGGGGTTTGTTTCCCAGTCCTAAATGGAGTTGAGTCACATGCAGTTTTTTGTCCTATGAGGAATAGTTGTTTTCTGGTAAGACGAGACACTATTGTGCTCCAATTGCCATACACAGTGCAAATAGCACTCGCGTCTCTTCCCCGCAAATACAGTGTATTGGACGGAAGAGGAGCTACTGTTCTTGTCAGTTTCCTAAGCAGAGTTGAACTAGATATGGCCCATGTGGTGGAAGCACAGTTCTTTTGTTCTGAGCAAGCTCACTGTTCTGGCCCTATTGGAAACACAGTAGAGTAGAAGAGTGCTCTTTTCTCAAAAGCAAAGTGTGTTTCTTGTAAGGCGAGCTAGCATTTGTTTCCCAGTCCTAAATGGAGTGGAATCACATGCAGTTTCTGGTCCTACGAGTAAGAGTTTTTTTTCTTGTAAGGAAAGTCACTATTACGCTCCCATTGCCATACACAGTGCAAATAGCACATGCGTCTGTTCCCAGCAATTACAGTGTATCGGACTGAAGAGGAGCTACTGTTCTTGTCAGTTTCCTAAGCAGAGTTGAACTAGATATGGCCTGTGTGTGTAGGAAGCACAGTTCTTTTGTTCTAAGCAAGCTCACTGTTCGGAGCCAATAGGAAACACAGTAGAGTAGAAGAGTGCTCTTTTCTCAAAAGCAGAGTGTGTTTCATGTAAGGCGAGCTAGCATTTGTTTCCCAGGCCTAAATGGAGTGGAATCACATGCAGTTTCTCGTCCTACGAGGAAGGGTTGTTTTCTGATATAAAGAGTCACTATTGCGCTGCCATTGCCATACACAGCACAAATAGCACTGGCGTCTGTTCCCAGCAAGTACAGTGTATTGGACTGAAGAGGATCTACTGTTCTTGTCAGGTTCCTAAGCAGACTTGAACTAGATATGGCCTTGTGTCTAGGAAGCACAGTTTTTTTGTTCTGAGCAAGCTCACTTTTCGGAACACATAGGAAACACAGTAGAGTAGAAGAGTGCTCTTTTCTCAAAAGCAGAGTGTGTTTCTTGGAAGTCGAGCTAGCTTTTGTTTCCCAGTCCTAAATGGAGTGGACTCACATGCAGTTTTTTGTCCTACGAGCAAGAGTTGTTTTCTCGTAAGACAAGTCACTATTGTGCTCCAATTGCCATACACAGTGCAAATAGCACTCGCGTCTGTTCCCTGCAAGTACAGTGTATTGGACTGAAGAGGAGCTACTGTTCTTGTTTATTTCCTAAGCAGAGTTGAACTAGATATGGCCCGTATGTGTAGGAAGCACAGTTCTTTTGTTCTGAGCAAGCTCACTGTTCGGACCCCATAGAAAACGCAGTAGAGTAGAAGAGTGCTCTTTTCTCAAAAGCAGAGTGTGTTTCTTGTAAGGCGAGCTAGCGTTTGTTTCCCAGTCCTAAATGGAGTTGAATCACATACAGTTTCTAGTCCTAAGAGCAAGGGTTGTTTTATGGTAAGAAGAGTCACTATTGCGCTGCCATTGCCATACACAGGACAAATAGCACTGGCGTCTGTTCCCAGCAAGTACAGTGTATTGGACTGAAGAGGATCTACTGTTCTTGTCAGGTTCCAAAGCAGAATTGAACAAGATATGGCCTTGTGTGTAGGAAGCACAGTTCTTTTGTTCTGAGCAAGCTCACTGTTCGGACACCATAGGAAACCCAGTAGAGTAGAAGAGTGCTCTTTTCTCAAAAGCAGAGTGTGTTCTTGTAAGGCGAGCTAGCGTTTGTTTCCCAGTCCTAAATGGAGTTGAATCACATGCAGTTTATGGTCCTAAGAGCAAGAGTTGTTTTTTGGTAAGGAAATTCACTTTTGTGCTCCCCTTGCCATACATAGTGCAAATAGCTCTCGCGTCTGTTCCCAGCAAGTACAGTGTATCGGACTGAAGAGGAGCTACTGTTTTTGTCAGTTTCCTAAGCAGAGTTGAACTAGATATGGCCCGTGTGTAGGAAGTACAGTTCTTTTTTTCTGAGCAAGCTCACTGTTCTGGCCATATAGGAAACACAGTAGAGTAGAAGAGTGCTCTTTTCTCAAAAGCAGAGTGTGTTTCTTGTAAAGCGAGCTAGAGTTTGTTTCCCAGTCCTAATTTGAGTGGAATCACATGCAGTTTCTGGTCCTACGAGCAAGAGTTGTTTTCTGGTAAGAAGAGTCACTATTGCGCTGCCTTTGCCATAGACAGGACAAATAGCACTGGCGTCTGTTCCCAGCAAGTATAGTGTATTGGACTGAAGAGGATCTACTGTTCTTGTCAGGTTCCTAAGCAGACTTGAACTAGATATGGCCGTGTGTGTAGGAAGCACTGTTTTTTTGTTCTGAGCAAGCTCACTGTTCGGAACACATAGGAAACACAGTAGAGTAGAAGAGTGCTCTTTTCTCAAAAGCAGAATGTGTTTCTTGGAAGTCGAGCTAGCGTTTGTTTCCGAGTCCTAAATGGAGTTGAGTCACATGCAGTTTTTTGTCCTACGAGCAAGAGTTGTTTTCTGGTAAGACAAGTCACTATTGTGCTCCAATGCCATACACAGTGCAAATAGCCCTCCCGTCTGTTCCCCGCAAGTACAGTGTATTGGACTGAAGAGGATCTACTGTTCTTGTCAGGTTCCTAAGCAGAATTGAACTAGATATGGCCGTGTGTGTAGGAAGCACAGTTCTTTTGTTCTGAGCAAGCTCACTGTTCGGACACCATAAGAAACAAAGTAGAGTAGAAGAGTGCTCTTTTCTCAAAAGCAGAGTGTGTTTCTTGTAAGGTGAGCTAGCGTTTGTTTCCCAGTCCTAAATGGATTTGAATCTCATGCAGTTTCTGGTCCTAAGAGCAAGAGTTGTTTTCTGGTAAGGAAAGTCACTATTGCGCTCCCCTTGCCATACATAGTGCAAATAGCTCTCGCGTCTATTCCCAGCAATACAGTGTATCGGACTGAAGAGGAGCTACTGTTCTTGTCAGTTTCCTAAGCAGAATTGAACTAGATTTGGCCCGTGTGTGTAGGAAGCACAGTTCTTATGTTCTGAACAAGCTCACTGTTCTGGCCCTATATGAAACACAGTAGAGTAGAAGAGTGCTCTTTTCTCAAAAGCAGAGTGTGTTTTTGTAAGGCGAGCTAGCATTTGTTTCCTAGTCCTAAATTGAGTTGAATCACATGCAGTTTCTGGTCCACAAGCAAGAGTTGTTTTCTGGTAAGAAGAGACACTATTGCACTGCCATTGCCATACACAGGACAAATAGCACTGGCGTCTGTTCCCAGCAAGTACAGTGTATTGGACTGAAGAGGATCTACTGTTCTTGTCAGGTTCCTAAGCAGACTTGAACTAGATATGGCCTTGTGTGTAGGAAGCACAGTTCTTTTGTTCTAAGCAATCTCACTGTTCGGAGCCAATAGGAAACACAGTAGAGTAGAAGAGTGCTCTTTTCTCAAAAGCAGAGTGTGTTTCATGTAAGGCGAGCTAGCATTTGTTTCCCAGGCCTAAATGGAGTGGAATCACATGCAGTTTCTCATCCTACGAGGAAGGGTTGTTTTCTGATATAAAGAGTCACTATTGTGCTGCCATTGCCATACACAGCACAAATAGCACTGGCGTCTGTTCCCAGCAAGTACAGTGTATTGGACTGAAGAGGATCTACTGTTTTTGTCAGGTTCCTAAGCAGACTTGAACTAGATATGGCCTTGTGTCTAGGAAGCACAGTTTTTTTGTTCTGAGCAAGCTCACTTTTCAGAACACATAGGAAACACAGTAGAGTAGAAGAGTGCTCTTTTCTCAAAAGCACAGTGTGTTTCTTGGAAGTCGAGCTAGCTTTTGTTTCCCATTCCTAAATGGAGTTGAATCACATACAGTTTCTAGTCCTGAGAGCAAGGGTTGTTTTATGGTAAGAAGAGTCACTATTGCGCTGCCATTGCCATACACAGGACAAATAGCACTGGCGTCTGTTCCCAGCAAGTACAGTGTATTGGACTGAAGAGGATCTACTGTTCTTGTCAGGTTCCAAAGCAGAATTGAACAAGATATGGCCGTGTGCGTAGGAAGCACACTTCTTTTGTTCTGAGCAAGCTCACTGTTCAGACACCATAGGAAACCCAGTAGAGTAGAAGAGTGCTCTTTTCTGAAAAGCAGAGTGTGTTCTTGTAAGGCGAGCTAGCGTTTGTTTCCCAGTCCTAAATGGAGTTGAATCACATGCAGGTTTTGGTCCTAAGAGCAAGAGTTGTTTTTTGGTAAGGAAATTCACTATTGTGCTCCCCTTGCCATACATAGTGCAAATAGCTCTCGCGTCTGTTCCCAGCAAGTACAGTGTATCGGACTGAAGAGGAGCTACTGTTCTTGTCAGTTTCCTAAGCACAGTTGAACTAGATATGGCCCGTGAGTAGGAAGTTCAGTTCTTTTGTTCTGAGCAAGCTCACTGTTCTGGCCATATAGGAAACACAGTAGAGTAGAAGAGTGCTCTTTTCTCAAAAGCAGAGTGTGTTTCTTGTAAAGCGAGCTAGAGTTTGTTTCCCAGTCCTAAATTGAGTGGAATCACATGCAGTTTCTGGTCCTATGAGCAAGAGTTGTTTTCTGGTAAGAAGAGTCACTATTGTGCTGAAATTGCCATAGACAGGACAAATACACTGGCGTCTGTTCCCAGCAAGTATAGTGTATTGGACTGAAGAGGATCTACTGTTCTTGTCAGGTTCCTAAGCAGACTTGAACTAGATATGGCCGTGTGTGTAGGAAGCACAGTTTTTTTGTTCTGAGCAAGCTCACTGTTCGAAACACATAGGAAACACAGTAGAGTAGAAGAGTGCTCTTTTCTCAAAAGCAGAATGTGTTTCTTGGAAGTCGAGCTAGCGTTTGTTTCCGAGTCCTAAATGGAGTTGAGTCACATGCAGTTTTTTGTCCTACGAGCAAGAGTTGTTTTCTGGTAAGACAAGTCACTATTGTGCTCCAATGCCATACACAGTGCAAATAGCACTCGCGTCTGTTCCCCGCAATTACAGTGTATTGGACTGAAGAGGATCTACTGTTCTTGTCAGGTTCCTAAGCAGAATTGAACTAGATATGGCCGTGTGTGTAGGAAGCACAGTTCTTTTGTTCTGAGCAAGCTCACTGTTCGGACACCATAAGAAACAAAGTAGAGTAGAAGAGTGCTCTTCTCTCAAAAGCAGAGTGTGTTTCTTGTAAGGTGAGCTAGCGTTTGTTTCCCAGTCCTAAATGGAGTTGAATCTCATGCAGTTTCTGGTCCTAAGAGCAAGAGTTGTTTTCTGGTAAGGAAAGTCACTATTGCGCTCCCCTTGCCATACATAGTGCAAATAGCTCTCCCGTCTATTCCCAGCAAGTACAGTGTATCGGACTGAAGAGGAGCTACTGTTCTTGTCAGTTTCCTAAGCAGAGTTGAACTAGATATGGCCCGTGTGTGTGGGAAGCACAGTTCTTATGTTCTGAACAAGCTCACTGTTCTGGCCCTATTGGAAACACAGTAGAGTAGAAGAGTGCTCTTTTCTCAAAAGCAGAGTGTGTTTTTGTAAGGCGAGCTAGCATTTGTTTCCTAGTCCGAAATTGAGTTGAATCACATGCAGTTTCTGGTCCACAAGCAAGAGTTGTTTTCTGGTAAGAAGAGACACTATTGCACTGCCATTGCCATACACAGGACAAATAGCACTGGCGTCTGTTCCCAGCAAGTACAGTGTATTGGACTGAAGAGGATCTACTGTTCTTGTCAGGTTCCTAAGCAGACTTGAACTAGATATGGCCTTGTGTGTAGGAAGCACAGTTTTTTTGTTCTGAGCAAGCTCACTTTTCGGAACACATAGGAAACACAGTAGAGTAGAAGAGTGCTCTTTTCTCAAAAGCAGAGTGTGTTTCTTGTAAGGCGAGCTAGGGTTTGTTTCTCAGTCCTAAATGGAGTTGAGTCACATGCTGTTTTTTGTCCTACGAGCAAGAGTTGTTTTCTCGTAAGACAAGTCACTATTGTGCTCCAATTGCCATACACAGTGCAAATAGCAATCGCGTCTGTTCCCCGCAAGTACAGTGTATTGGACTGAAGAGGAGCTACTGTTCTTGTTTGTTTCCTAAGCAGAGTTGAACTAGATATGGCCTGTGTGTGTAGGAGGCACAGTACTTTTGTTCTGAGCAAGCTCACTGTTCGGACCCCATAGGAAACACAGTAGAGTAGAAGAGTGCTCTTTGCTCAAAAGCAGAGTGTGTTTCATGTAATGCGAGCTAGCACTTGTTCCCCAGTCCTAAATGGAGTTGAATCACATGCAGTTTCTGGTCCTATGAGCAAGAGTTGTTTTCTGGTAAGGAAAGTCACTATTGCGCTCCCATTGCCATACACAGTGCAAATAGCACTCGCGTCTGTTCCCAGCAAGTACAATGTATCGGACTGAAGAGGAGCTACTGTTCTTGTCAGTTTCCTAAGCAGAGTTCAACTAGATATGGCCCGTGTGTGTAGGAAGCACCGTTCTTATGTTCTGAGCAAGCTCACTGTTCTGGCCCTATAGGAAACACAGTAGAGTAGAGGAGTGCTCTTTTCTCAAAAGCAGAGTGTGTTTTTGTAAGGCGAGCTAGCGTTTGTTTCCTAGTCCTAAATGGAGTTGAATCACCTGCAGTTTCTGGTCCTACGAACAAGAGTTTTTTTCTGGTAAGGAAAGTCACTATTGTGCTCCCATTGCCCTACACAAGGCAAATAGCACTCGCGTCTTTTCCCAGCAAGTACAGTGTATTGTACTTAATAGGAGCTACAGTTCTTGTCAGTTTCCTAAGCAGAGTTGAACTAGATATGGCCCGTGTGTGTAGGAAGTACAGTTCTTTTTTTCTGAGCAAGCTCACTGTTCTGTCCCTATAGGAAAAACAGTAGAGTAGAAGCGTGCTCTTTTCTCAAAAGCAGAGTGTGTTTCTTGGAAGTCGAGCTAGCGTTTGTTTCCCAGTCCTAAATGCATTTGAGTCACATGCAGTTTCTGGTCCTACGAGCAAGAGTTGTTTTCTGGTAAGACAAGTCACTATTGTGCTCCAATGCCATACACAGTGCAAATAGCACTCGCGTCTGTTCCCCGCAAGTACAGTATTTTGGACTGAAGAGGAGCTACTGTTCTTGTTTGTTTCCTAAGCAGAGTTGAACTAGATATGGCCCGTATGTGTAGGAAGCACAGTTCTTTTGTTCTGAGCAAGCTCACTGTTCGGACCCCATAGGAAACACAGTAGAGTAGAAGAGTGCTCTTTTCTCAAAAGCAGAGTGTGTTTCTTGTAAGGCGAGCTAGCCTTTGTTTCCCAGTCCTAAATGGAGTTGAATCACATGCAGTTTCTAGTCCTAAGAGCAAGGGTTGTTTTATGGTAAGAAGAGTCACTATTGCGCTGCCATTGCCATACACAGGACAAATAGCACTGGCGTCTGTTCCCAGCAAGTACAGTGTATTGGACTGAAGAGGATCTACTGTTCTTGTCAGGTTCCTAAGCAGAATTGAACTAGATATGTCCGTGTGTGTAGGAAGCACAGTTCTTTTGTTCTGAGCAAGCTCACTGTTCGGACACCATAGGAAACCCAGTAGAGTAGAAGAGTGCTCTTTTCTCAAAAGCAGAGTGTGTTCTTGTAAGGCGAGCTAGCGTTTGTTTCCCAGTCCTAAATGGAGTTGAATCACATGCAGTTTCTGGTTCTACGAGCAAGAGTTGTTTTCTGATAAGGAAAGTCACTATTGCGCTCCCATTGCCATACACAGTGCAAATAGCACTCGCGTCTGTTCCCAGCAAGTACAGTGTATCGGACTGAAGAGGAGCTACTGTTCTTGTCAGTTTCCTAAGCAGAGTTCAACTAGATATGGCCCGTGTGTGTAGGAAGCACCGTTCTTATGTTCTGAGCAAGCTCACTGTTCTGGCCCTATAGGAAACACAGTAGAGTAGAAGAGTGCTCTTTTCTCAAAAGCAGAGTGTGTTTTTGTAAGGCGAGCTAGCGTTTGTTTCCTAGTCCTAAATGGAGTTGAATCACCTGCAGTTTCTGGTCCTACGAACAAGAGATTTTTTCTGGTAAGGAAAGTCACTATTGCGCTCCCATTGCCCTACACAAGGCAAATAGCACTCGCGTCTTTTCCCAGCAAGTACAGTGTATTGGACTTAATAGGAGCTACAGTTCTTGTCAGTTTCCTAAGCAGAGTTGAACTAGATATGGCCCGTGTGTGTAGGAAGTACAGTTCTTTTTTTCTGAGCAAGCTCACTGTTCTGTCCCTATAGGAAACACAGTAGAGTAGAAGAGTGTTCTTTTCTCAAAAGCAGAATGTGTTTCTTGGAATTCGAGCTAGCGTTTGTTTCCCAGTCCTAAATGGAGTTGAGTCACATGCAGTTTCTGGTCCTACGAGCAAGTGTTATTTTCTGGTAAGACAAGTCACTATTGTGCTCCAATGCCATACACAGTGCAAATAGCACTCGCGTCTGTTCCCCGCAAGTACAGTGTCTTGGACTGAAGAGGAGCTACTGTTCTTGTCAGTTTCCTAAGCAGAGTTGAACTAGATATGGCCCTTGTGTGTAGGAAGCACAGTTCTTATGTTCTAAACAAGCTCACTGTTCTGGCCCTATTGGAAACACAGTAGAGTAGAAGAGTGCTCTTTTCTCAAAAGCAGAGTGTGTTTTTGTAAGGCGAGCTAACATTTGTTTCCTAGTCCTAAATGGAGTTGAATCACATGCAGTTTCTGGTCCTAAAAGCAAGAGTTGTTTTCTGGTAAGAAGAGTCACTATTGCGCTGCCATTGCCATACACAGGACAAATAGCACTGGCGTCTGTTCCCAGCAAGTACAGTGTATTGGACTGAAGAGGATCTACTGTTCTTGTCAGGTTCCTAAGCAGACTTGAACTAGATATGGCCGTGTGTGTAGGAAGCACAGTTTTTTTGTTCTGAGCAAGCTCACTGTTCAGAACACATAGGAAACACTGTGGAGTAGAAGAGTGCTCTTTTCTCAAAAGCACAGTGTGTTTCTTGGAAGTCGAGCTAGCGTTTGTTTCCCTGTCCTAAATGGAGTTGAGTCACATGCAGTTTTTTTGTCCAACGAGCAAGAGTTATTTTCTGGTAAGACAAGTCACTATTGTGCTCCAATGCCATACACAGTGCAAATAGCACTCGCGTCTGTTCCCCGCAAATACAGTGTATTGGACTGAAGAGGAGCTACTGTTCTTGTTTGTTTCCTAAGCAGAGTTGAATTAGATATGGCCCCTGTGTGTAGAAAGCACAGTTCTTTTGTTCTGAGCAAGCTCACTGTTCGGACCCCATAGGAAACACAGTAGAGAAGAAGAGTGCTCTTTTCTCAAAAGCAGAGTGTGTTTCTTGTAAGGCGAGCTAGCATTTCTTTCCCAGCCCTAAATGGAGTTGAATCACATGCAGTTTCTGGTCCTACGAGCAAGAGTTGTTTTCTGGTAAGGAAAGTCACTATTGCGCTCCCATTGCCATACACAGTGCAAATAGCACTCGCGTCTGTTCTCAGCAAGTACAGTGTATCGGACTGAAGAGGAGCTACTGTTCTTGTCAGTTTCCTAAGCAGAGTTGAACTAGATATGGCCCATGTGTAGGAAGCACAATTCTTTTGTTCTGAGCAAGCTCACTATTCTGGCCCTATAGGAAACACAGTAGAGTAGAAGAGTGCTCTTTTCTCTAAAGCAGAGTGTGTTTCTTGTAAGGTGAGCTAGCTTTTGTTTCCCAGTCCTAAATGGTGTTGAAGCACATGCAGTTTCTGATCCTACGAGCAAGAGTTGTTTTCTGGTATGAAGAGTCACTATTGCGCTGCCATTGCCATACACAGGACAAACAGCACTGGTGTCTGTTCCCAGCAATTACACTGTACTGGACTGAAGAGGATCTACTGTCCTTGTCAGGTTCCTAAGCAGAATTGAACTAGATATGGTCGTGTGCAGGAAGCACAGTTCTTTTGTTCTGAACAAGCTCAGTGTTCTGGTCTTATAGGAAACACTGTAGAGTAGAAGAGTGCTCTTTTCTCAAAAGCAGAGTGTGTTTCTTGTAAGGTGAGTGGGGTTTGTTTCCCAGTCCTAAATGGAGTTGAGTCACATGCAGTTTTTTGTCCTATGAGGAATAGTTGTTTTCTGGTAAGACGAGACACTATTGTGCTCCAATTGCCATACACAGTGCAAATAGCACTCGCGTCTCTTCCCCGCAAATACAGTGTATTGGACGGAAGAGGAGCTACTGTTCTTGTCAGTTTCCTAAGCAGAGTTGAACTAGATATGGCCCATGTGGTGGAAGCACAGTTCTTTTGTTCTGCGCAAGCTCACTGTTCTGGCCCTATTGGAAACACAGTAGAGTAGAAGAGTGCTCTTTTCTCAAAAGCAAAGTGTGTTTCTTGTAAGGCGAGCTAGCATTTGTTTCCCAGTCCTAAATGGAGTGGAATCACATGCAGTTTCTGGTCCTACGAGTAAGAGTTTTTTTCTTGTAAGGAAAGTCACTATTACGCTCCCATTGCCATACACAGTGCAAATAGCACATGCGTCTGTTCCCAGCAATTACAGTGTATCGGACTGAAGAGGAGCTACTGTTCTTGTCAGTTTCCTAAGCAGAGTTGAACTAGATATGGCCTGTGTGTGTAGGAAGCACAGTTCTTTTGTTCTAAGCAAGCTCACTGTTCGGAGCCAATAGGAAACACAGTAGAGTAGAAGAGTGCTCTTTTCTCAAAAGCAGAGTGTGTTTCATGTAAGGCGAGCTAGCATTTGTTTCCCAGGCCTAAATGGAGTGGAATCACATGCAGTTTCTCGTCCTACGAGGAAGGGTTGTTTTCTGATATAAAGAGTCACTATTGCGCTGCCATTGCCATACACAGCACAAATAGCACTGGCGTCTGTTCCCAGCAAGTACAGTGTATTGGACTGAAGAGGATCTACTGTTCTTGTCAGGTTCCTAAGCAGACTTGAACTAGATATGGCCTTGTGTCTAGGAAGCACAGTTTTTTTGTTCTGAGCAAGCTCACTTTTCGGAACACATAGGAAACACAGTAGAGTAGAAGAGTGCTCTTTTCTCAAAAGCAGAGTGTGTTTCTTGGAAGTCGAGCTAGCTTTTGTTTCCCAGTCCTAAATGGAGTGCACTCACATGCAGTTTTTTGTCCTACGAGCAAGAGTTGTTTTCTCGTAAGACAAGTCACTATTGTGCTCCAATTGCCATACACAGTGCAAATAGCACTCGCGTCTGTTCCCTGCAAGTACAGTGTATTGGACTGAAGAGGAGCTACTGTTCTTGTTTATTTCCTAAGCAGAGTTGAACTAGATATGGCCCGTATGTGTAGGAAGCACAGTTCTTTTGTTCTGAGCAAGCTCACTGTTCGGACCCCATAGAAAACGCAGTAGAGTAGAAGAGTGCTCTTTTCTCAAAAGCAGAGTGTGTTTCTTGTAAGGCGAGCTAGCGTTTGTTTCCCAGTCCTAAATGGAGTTGAATCACATACAGTTTCTAGTCCTAAGAGCAAGGGTTGTTTTATGGTAAGAAGAGTCACTATTGCGCTGCCATTGCCATACACAGGACAAATAGCACTGGCGTCTGTTCCCAGCAAGTACAGTGTATTGGACTGAAGAGGATCTACTGTTCTTGTCAGGTTCCAAAGCAGAATTGAACAAGATATGGCCTTGTGTGTAGGAAGCACAGTTCTTTTGTTCTGAGCAAGCTCACTGTTCGGACACCATAGGAAACCCAGTAGAGTAGAAGAGTGCTCTTTTCTCAAAAGCAGAGTGTGTTCTTGTAAGGCGAGCTAGCGTTTGTTTCCCAGTCCTAAATGGAGTTGAATCACATGCAGTTTATGGTCCTAAGAGCAAGAGTTGTTTTTTGGTAAGGAAATTCACTTTTGTGCTCCCCTTGCCATACATAGTGCAAATAGCTCTCGCGTCTGTTCCCAGCAAGTACAGTGTATCGGACTGAAGAGGAGCTACTGTTTTTGTCAGTTTCCTAAGCAGAGTTGAACTAGATATGGCCCGTGTGTAGGAAGTACAGTTCTTTTTTTCTGAGCAAGCTCACTGTTCTGGCCATATAGGAAACACAGTAGAGGAGAAGAGTGCTCTTTTCTCAAAAGCAGAGTGTGTTTCTTGTAAAGCGAGCTAGAGTTTGTTTCCCAGTCCTAATTTGAGTGGAATCACATGCAGTTTCTGGTCCTACGAGCAAGAGTTGTTTTCTGGTAAGAAGAGTCACTATTGCGCTGCCTTTGCCATAGACAGGACAAATAGCACTGGCGTCTGTTCCCAGCAAGTATAGTGTATTGGACTGAAGAGGATCTACTGTTCTTGTCAGGTTCCTAAGCAGACTTGAACTAGATATGGCCGTGTGTGTAGGAAGCACTGTTTTTTTGTTCTGAGCAAGCTCACTGTTCGGAACACATAGGAAACACAGTAGAGTAGAAGAGTGCTCTTTTCTCAAAAGCAGAATGTGTTTCTTGGAAGTCGAGCTAGCGTTTGTTTCCGAGTCCTAAATGGAGTTGAGTCACATGCAGTTTTTTGTCCTACGAGCAAGAGTTGTTTTCTGGTAAGACAAGTCACTATTGTGCTCCAATGCCATACACAGTGCAAATAGCCCTCCCGTCTGTTCCCCGCAAGTACAGTGTATTGGACTGAAGAGGATCTACTGTTCTTGTCAGGTTCCTAAGCAGAATTGAACTAGATATGGCCGTGTGTGTAGGAAGCACAGTTCTTTTGTTCTGAGCAAGCTCACTGTTCGGACACCATAAGAAACAAAGTAGAGTAGAAGAGTGCTCTTTTCTCAAAAGCAGAGTGTGTTTCTTGTAAGGTGAGCTAGCGTTTGTTTCCCAGTCCTAAATGGATTTGAATCTCATGCAGTTTCTGGTCCTAAGAGCAAGAGTTGTTTTCTGGTAAGGAAAGTCACTATTGCGCTCCCCTTGCCATACATAGTGCAAATAGCTCTCGCGTCTATTCCCAGCAATACAGTGTATCGGACTGAAGAGGAGCTACTGTTCTTGTCAGTTTCCTAAGCAGAATTGAACTAGATTTGGCCCGTGTGTGTAGGAAGCACAGTTCTTATGTTCTGAACAAGCTCACTGTTCTGGCCCTATTGGAAACACAGTAGAGTAGAAGAGTGCTCTTTTCTCAAAAGCAGAGTGTGTTTTTGTAAGGCGAGCTAGCATTTGTTTCCTAGTCCTAAATTGAGTTGAATCACATGCAGTTTCTAGTCCACAAGCAAGAGTTGTTTTCTGGTAAGAAGAGACACTATTGCACTGCCATTGCCATACACAGGACAAATAGCACTGGCGTCTGTTCCCAGCAAGTACAGTGTATTGGACTGAAGAGGATCTACTGTTCTTGTCAGGTTCCTAAGCAGACTTGAACTAGATATGGCCTTGTGTGTAGGAAGCACAGTTCTTTTGTTCTAAGCAATCTCACTGTTCGGAGCCAATAGGAAACACAGTAGAGTAGAAGAGTGCTCTTTTCTCAAAAGCAGAGTGTGTTTCATGTAAGGCGAGCTAGCATTTGTTTCCCAGGCCTAAATGGAGTGGAATCACATGCAGTTTCTCATCCTACGAGGAAGGGTTGTTTTCTGATATAAAGAGTCACTATTGTGCTGCGATTGCCATACACAGCACAAATAGCACTGGCGTCTGTTCCCAGCAAGTACAGTGTATTGGACTGAAGAGGATCTACTGTTTTTGTCAGGTTCCTAAGCAGACTTGAACTAGATATGGCCTTGTGTCTAGGAAGCACAGTTTTTTTGTTCTGAGCAAGCTCACTTTTCAGAACACATAGGAAACACAGTAGAGTAGAAGAGTGCTCTTTTCTCAAAAGCACAGTGTGTTTCTTGGAAGTCGAGCTAGCTTTTGTTTCCCATTCCTAAATGGAGTTGAATCACATACAGTTTCTAGTCCTGAGAGCAAGGGTTGTTTTATGGTAAGAAGAGTCACTATTGCGCTGCCATTGCCATACACAGGACAAATAGCACTGGCGTCTGTTCCCAGCAAGTACAGTGTATTGGACTGAAGAGGATCTACTGTTCTTGTCAGGTTCCAAAGCAGAATTGAACAAGATATGGCCGTGTGCGTAGGAAGCACAGTTCTTTTGTTCTGAGCAAGCTCACTGTTCAGACACCATAGGAAACCCAGTAGAGTAGAAGAGTGCTCTTTTCTGAAAAGCAGAGTGTGTTCTTGTAAGGCGAGCTAGCGTTTGTTTCCCAGTCCTAAATGGAGTTGAATCACATGCAGTTTTTGGTCCTAAGAGCAAGAGTTGTTTTTTGGTAAGGAAATTCACTATTGTGCTCCCCTTGCCATACATAGTGCAAATAGCTCTCGCGTCTGTTCCCAGCAAGTACAGTGTATCGGACTGAAGAGGAGCTACTGTTCTTGTCAGTTTCCTAAGCACAGTTGAACTAGATATGGCCCGTGAGTAGGAAGTTCAGTTCTTTTGTTCTGAGCAAGCTCACTGTTCTGGCCATATAGGAAACACAGTAGAGTAGAAGAGTGCTCTTTTCTCAAAAGCAGAGTGTGTTTCTTGTAAAGCGAGCTAGAGTTTGTTTCCCAGTCCTAAATTGAGTGGAATCACATGCAGTTTCTGGTCCTATGAGCAAGAGTTGTTTTCTGGTAAGAAGAGTCACTATTGTGCTGATATTGCCATAGACAGGACAAATACACTGGCGTCTGTTCCCAGCAAGTATAGTGTATTGGACTGAAGAGGATCTACTGTTCTTGTCAGGTTCCTAAGCAGACTTGAACTAGATATGGCCGTGTGTGTAGGAAGCACAGTTTTTTTGTTCTGAGCAAGCTCACTGTTCGAAACACATAGGAAACACAGTAGAGTAGAAGAGTGCTCTTTTCTCAAAAGCAGAATGTGTTTCTTGGAAGTCGAGCTAGCGTTTGTTTCCGAGTCCTAAATGGAGTTGAGTCACATGCAGTTTTTTGTCCTACGAGCAAGAGTTGTTTTATGGTAAGACAAGTCACTATTGTGCTCCAATGCCATACACAGTGCAAATAGCACTCGCGTCTGTTCCCCGCAATTACAGTGTATTGGACTGAAGAGGATCTACTGTTCTTGTCAGGTTCCTAAGCAGAATTGAACTAGATATGGCCGTGTGTGTAGGAAGCACAGTTCTTTTGTTCTGAGCAAGCTCACTGTTCGGACACCATAAGAAACAAAGTAGAGTAGAAGAGTGCTCTTCTCTCAAAAGCAGAGTGTGTTTCTTGTAAGGTGAGCTAGCGTTTGTTTCCCAGTCCTAAATGGAGTTGAATCTCATGCAGTTTCTGGTCCTAAGAGCAAGAGTTGTTTTCTGGTAAGGAAAGTCACTATTGCGCTCCCCTTGCCATACATAGTGCAAATAGCTCTCCCGTCTATTCCCAGCAAGTACAGTGTATCGGACTGAAGAGGAGCTACTGTTCTTGTCAGTTTCCTAAGCAGAGTTGAACTAGATATGGCCCGTGTGTGTGGGAAGCACAGTTCTTATGTTCTGAACAAGCTCACTGTTCTGGCCCTATTGGAAACACAGTAGAGTAGAAGAGTGCTCTTTTCTCAAAAGCAGAGTGTGTTTTTGTAAGGCGAGCTAGCATTTGTTTCCTAGTCCGAAATTGAGTTGAATCACATGCAGTTTCTGGTCCACAAGCAAGAGTTGTTTTCTGGTAAGAAGAGACACTATTGCACTGCCATTGCCATACACAGGACAAATAGCACTGGCGTCTGTTCCCAGCAAGTACAGTGTATTGGACTGAAGAGGATCTACTGTTCTTGTCAGGTTCCTAAGCAGACTTGAACTAGATATGGCCTTGTGTGTAGGAAGCACAGTTTTTTTGTTCTGAGCAAGCTCACTTTTCGGAACACATAGGAAACACAGTAGAGTAGAAGAGTGCTCTTTTCTCAAAAGCAGAGTGTGTTTCTTGTAAGGCGAGCTAGGGTTTGTTTCTCAGTCCTAAATGGAGTTGAGTCACATGCTGTTTTTTGTCCTACGAGCAAGAGTTGTTTTCTCGTAAGACAAGTCACTATTGTGCTCCCATTGCCATACACAGTGCAAATAGCAATCGCGTCTGTTCCCCGCAAGTACAGTGTATTGGACTGAAGAGGAGCTACTGTTCTTGTTTGTTTCCTAAGCAGAGTTGAACTAGATATGGCCTGTGTGTGTAGGAGGCACAGTACTTTTGTTCTGAGCAAGCTCACTGTTCGGACCCCATAGGAAACACAGTAGAGTAGAAGAGTGCTCTTTGCTCAAAAGCAGAGTGTGTTTCATGTAATGCGAGCTAGCACTTGTTCCCCAGTCCTAAATGGAGTTGAATCACATGCAGTTTCTGGTCCTATGAGCAAGAGTTGTTTTCTGGTAAGGAAAGTCACTATTGCGCTCCCATTGCCATACACAGTGCAAATAGCACTCGCGTCTGTTCCCAGCAAGTACAATGTATCGGACTGAAGAGGAGCTACTGTTCTTGTCAGTTTCCTAAGCAGAGTTCAACTAGATATGGCCCGTGTGTGTAGGAAGCACCGTTCTTATGTTCTGAGCAAGCTCACTGTTCTGGCCCTATAGGAAACACAGTAGAGTAGAGGAGTGCTCTTTTCTCAAAAGCAGAGTGTGTTTTTGTAAGGCGAGCTAGCGTTTGTTTCCTAGTCCTAAATGGAGTTGAATCACCTGCAGTTTCTGGTCCTACGAACAAGAGTTTTTTTCTGGTAAGGAAAGTCACTATTGTGCTCCCATTGCCCTACACAAGGCAAATAGCACTCGCGTCTTTTCCCAGCAAGTACAGTGTATTGTACTTAATAGGAGCTACAGTTCTTGTCAGTTTCCTAAGCAGAGTTGAACTAGATATGGCCCGTGTGTGTAGGAAGTACAGTTCTTTTTTTCTGAGCAAGCTCACTGTTCTGTCCCTATAGGAAAAACAGTAGAGTAGAAGCGTGCTCTTTTCTCAAAAGCAGAGTGTGTTTCTTGGAAGTCGAGCTAGCGTTTGTTTCCCAGTCCTAAATGCATTTGAGTCACATGCAGTTTCTGGTCCTACGAGCAAGAGTTGTTTTCTGGTAAGACAAGTCACTATTGTGCTCCAATGCCATACACAGTGCAAATAGCACTCGCGTCTGTTCCCCGCAAGTACAGTATTTTGGACTGAAGAGGAGCTACTGTTCTTGTTTGTTTCCTAAGCAGAGTTGAACTAGATATGGCCCGTATGTGTAGGAAGCACAGTTCTTTTGTTCTGAGCAAGCTCACTGTTCGGACCCCATAGGAAACACAGTAGAGTAGAAGAGTGCTCTTTTCTCAAAAGCAGAGTGTGTTTCTTGTAAGGCGAGCTAGCCTTTGTTTCCCAGTCCTAAATGGAGTTGAATCACATGCAGTTTCTAGTCCTAAGAGCAAGGGTTGTTTTATGGTAAGAAGAGTCACTATTGCGCTGCCATTGCCATACACAGGACAAATAGCACTGGCGTCTGTTCCCAGCAAGTACAGTGTATTGGACTGAAGAGGATCTACTGTTCTTGTCAGGTTCCTAAGCAGAATTGAACTAGATATGTCCGTGTGCGTAGGAAGCACAGTTCTTTTGTTCTGAGCAAGCTCACTGTTCAGACACCATAGGAAACCCAGTAGAGTAGAAGAGTGCTCTTTTCTGAAAAGCAGAGTGTGTTCTTGTAAGGCGAGCTAGCGTTTGTTTCCCAGTCCTAAATGGAGTTGAATCACATGCAGTTTTTGGTCCTAAGAGCAAGAGTTGTTTTTTGGTAAGGAAATTCACTATTGTGCTCCCCTTGCCATACATAGTGCAAATAGCTCTCGCGTCTGTTCCCAGCAAGTACAGTGTATCGGACTGAAGAGGAGCTACTGTTCTTGTCAGTTTCCTAAGCACAGTTGAACTAGATATGGCCCGTGAGTAGGAAGTTCAGTTCTTTTGTTCTGAGCAAGCTCACTGTTCTGGCCATATAGGAAACACAGTAGAGTAGAAGAGTGCTCTTTTCTCAAAAGCAGAGTGTGTTTCTTGTAAAGCGAGCTAGAGTTTGTTTCCCAGTCCTAAATTGAGTGGAATCACATGCAGTTTCTGGTCCTATGAGCAAGAGTTGTTTTCTGGTAAGAAGAGTCACTATTGTGCTGAAATTGCCATAGACAGGACAAATACACTGGCGTCTGTTCCCAGCAAGTATAGTGTATTGGACTGAAGAGGATCTACTGTTCTTGTCAGGTTCCTAAGCAGACTTGAACTAGATATGGCCGTGTGTGTAGGAAGCACAGTTTTTTTGTTCTGAGCAAGCTCACTGTTCGAAACACATAGGAAACACAGTAGAGTAGAAGAGTGCTCTTTTCTCAAAAGCAGAATGTGTTTCTTGGAAGTCGAGCTAGCGTTTGTTTCCGAGTTCTAAATGGAGTTGAGTCACATGCAGTTTTTTGTCCTACGAGCAAGAGTTGTTTTCTGGTAAGACAAGTCACTATTGTGCTCCAATGCCATACACAGTGCAAATAGCACTCGCGTCTGTTCCCCGCAATTACAGTGTATTGGACTGAAGAGGATCTACTGTTCTTGTCAGGTTCCTAAGCAGAATTGAACTAGATATGGCCGTGTGTGTAGGAAGCACAGTTCTTTTGTTCTGAGCAAGCTCACTGTTCGGACACCATAAGAAACAAAGTAGAGTAGAAGAGTGCTCTTCTCTCAAAAGCAGAGTGTGTTTCTTGTAAGGTGAGCTAGCGTTTGTTTCCCAGTCCTAAATGGAGTTGAATCTCATGCAGTTTCTGGTCCTAAAAGCAAGAGTTGTTTTCTGGTAAGGAAAGTCACTATTGCGCTCCCCTTGCCATACATAGTGCAAATAGCTCTCCCGTCTATTCCCAGCAAGTACAGTGTATCGGACTGAAGAGGAGCTACTGTTCTTGTCAGTTTCCTAAGCAGAGTTGAACGAGATATGGCCCGTGTGTGTGGGAAGCACAGTTCTTATGTTCTGAACAAGCTCACTGTTCTGGCCCTATTGGAAACACAGTAGAGTAGAAGAGTGCTCTTTTCTCAAAAGCAGAGTGTGTTTTTGTAAGGCGAGCTAGCATTTGTTTCCTAGTCCGAAATTGAGTTGAATCACATGCAGTTTCTGGTCCACAAGCAAGAGTTGTTTTCTGGTAAGAAGAGACACTATTGCACTGCCATTGCCATACACAGGACAAATAGCACTGGCGTCTGTTCCCAGCAAGTACAGTGTATTGGACTGAAGAGGATCTACTGTTCTTGTCAGGTTCCTAAGCAGACTTGAACTAGATATGGCCTTGTGTTTAGGAAGCACAGTTTTTTTGTTCTGAGCAAGCTCACTTTTCGGAACACATAGGAAACACAGTAGAGTAGAAGAGTGCTCTTTTCTCAAAAGCAGAGTGTGTTTCTTGTAAGGCGAGCTAGGGTTTGTTTCTCAGTCCTAAATGGAGTTGAGTCACATGCTGTTTTTTGTCCTACGAGCAAGAGTTGTTTTCTCGTAAGACAAGTCACTATTGTGCTCCAATTGCCATACACAGTGCAAATAGCAATCGCGTCTGTTCCCCGCAAGTACAGTGTATTGGACTGAAGAGGAGCTACTGTTCTTGTTTGTTTCCTAAGCAGAGTTGAACTAGATATGGCCTGTGTGTGTAGGAGGCACAGTACTTTTGTTCTGAGCAAGCTCACTGTTCGGACCCCATAGGAAACACAGTAGAGTAGAAGAGTGCTCTTTGCTCAAAAGCAGAGTGTGTTTCATGTAATGCGAGCTAGCACTTGTTCCCCAGTCCTAAATGGAGTTGAATCACATGCAGTTTCTGGTCCTATGAGCAAGAGTTGTTTTCTGGTAAGGAAAGTCACTATTGCGCTCCCATTGCCATACACAGTGCAAATAGCACTCGCGTCTGTTCCCAGCAAGTACAATGTATCGGCCTGAAGAGGAGCTACTGTTCTTGTCAGTTTCCTAAGCAGAGTTCAACTAGATATGGCCCGTGTGTGTAGGAAGCACCGTTCTTATGTTCTGAGCAAGCTCACTGTTCTGGCCCTATAGGAAACACAGTAGAGTAGAGGAGTGCTCTTTTCTCAAAAGCAGAGTGTGTTTTTGTAAGGCGAGCTAGCGTTTGTTTCCTAGTCCTAAATGGAGTTGAATCACCTGCAGTTTCTGGTCCTACGAACAAGAGTTTTTTTCTGGTAAGGAAAGTCACTATTGTGCTCCCATTGCCCTACACAAGGCAAATAGCACTCGCGTCTTTTCCCAGCAAGTACAGTGTATTGTACTTAATAGGAGCTACAGTTCTTGTCAGTTTCCTAAGCAGAGTTGAACTAGATATGGCCCGTGTGTGTAGGAAGTACAGTTCTTTTTTTCTGAGCAAGCTCACTGTTCTGTCCCTATAGGAAAAACAGTAGAGTAGAAGCGTGCTCTTTTCTCAAAAGCAGAGTGTGTTTCTTGGAAGTCGAGCTAGCGTTTGTTTCCCAGTCCTAAATGCATTTGAGTCACATGCAGTTTCTGGTCCTACGAGCAAGAGTTGTTTTCTGGTAAGACAAGTCACTATTGTGCTCCAATGCCATACACAGTGCAAATAGCACTCGCGTCTGTTCCCCGCAAGTACAGTATTTTGGACTGAAGAGGAGCTACTGTTCTTGTTTGTTTCCTAAGCAGAGTTGAACTAGATATGGCCCGTATGTGTAGGAAGCACAGTTCTTTTGTTCTGAGCAAGCTCACTGTTCGGACCCCATAGGAAACACAGTAGAGTAGAAGAGTGCTCTTTTCTCAAAAGCAGAGTGTGTTTCTTGTAAGGCGAGCTAGCCTTTGTTTCCCAGTCCTAAATGGAGTTGAATCACATGCAGTTTCTAGTCCTAAGAGCAAGGGTTGTTTTATGGTAAGAAGAGTCACTATTGCGCTGCCATTGCCATACACAGGACAAATAGCACTGGCGTCTGTTCCCAGCAAGTACAGTGTATTGGACTGAAGAGGATCTACTGTTCTTGTCAGGTTCCTAAGCAGAATTGAACTAGATATGTCCGTGTGTGTAGGAAGCACAGTTCTTTTGTTCTGAGCAAGCTCACTGTTCGGACACCATAGGAAACCCAGTAGAGTAGAAGAGTGCTCTTTTCTCAAAAGCAGAGTGTGTTCTTGTAAGGCGAGCTAGCGTTTGTTTCCCAGTCCTAAATGGAGTTGAATCACATGCAGTTTCTGGTTCTACGAGCAAGAGTTGTTTTCTGATAAGGAAAGTCACTATTGCGCTCCCATTGCCATACACAGTGCAAATAGCACTCGCGTCTGTTCCCAGCAAGTACAGTGTATCGGACTGAAGAGGAGCTACTGTTCTTGTCAGTTTCCTAAGCAGAGTTCAACTAGATATGGCCCGTGTGTGTAGGAAGCACCGTTCTTATGTTCTGAGCAAGCTCACTGTTCTGGCCCTATAGGAAACACAGTAGAGTAGAAGAGTGCTCTTTTCTCAAAAGCAGAGTGTGTTTTTGTAAGGCGAGCTAGCGTTTGTTTCCTAGTCCTAAATGGAGTTGAATCACCTGCAGTTTCTGGTCCTACGAACAAGAGATTTTTTCTGGTAAGGAAAGTCACTATTGCGCTCCCATTGCCCTACACAAGGCAAAGAGCACTCGCGTCTTTTCCCAGCAAGTACAGTGTATTGGACTTAATAGGAGCTACAGTTCTTGTCAGTTTCCTAAGCAGAGTTGAACTAGATATGGCCCGTGTGTGTAGGAAGTACAGTTCTTTTTTTCTGAGCAAGCTCACTGTTCTGTCCCTATAGGAAACACAGTAGAGTAGAAGAGTGTTCTTTTCTCAAAAGCAGAATGTGTTTCTTGGAATTCGAGCTAGCGTTTGTTTCCCAGTCCTAAATGGAGTTGAGTCACATGCAGTTTCTGGTCCTACGAGCAAGTGTTATTTTCTGGTAAGACAAGTAACTATTGTGCTCCAATGCCATACACAGTGCAAATAGCACTCGCGTCTGTTCCCCGCAAGTACAGTGTCTTGGACTGAAGAGGAGCTACTGTTCTTGTCAGTTTCCTAAGCAGAGTTGAACTAGATATGGCCCTTGTGTGTAGGAAGCACAGTTCTTATGTTCTAAACAAGCTCACTGTTCTGGCCCTATTGGAAACACAGTAGAGTAGAAGAGTGCTCTTTTCTCAAAAGCAGAGTGTGTTTTTGTAAGGCGAGCTAACATTTGTTTCCTAGTCCTAAATGGAGTTGAATCACATGCAGTTTCTGGTCCTAAAAGCAAGAGTTGTTTTCTGGTAAGAAGAGTCACTATTGCGCTGCCATTGCCATACACAGGACAAATAGCACTGGCGTCTGTTCCCAGCAAGTACAGTGTATTGGACTGAAGAGGATCTACTGTTCTTGTCAGGTTCCTAAGCAGACTTGAACTAGATATGGCCGTGTGTGTAGGAAGCACAGTTTTTTTGTTCTGAGCAAGCTCACTGTTCAGAACACATAGGAAACACTGTGGAGTAGAAGGGTGCTCTTTTCTCAAAAGCACAGTGTGTTTCTTGGAAGTCGAGCTAGCGTTTGTTTCCCTGTCCTAAATGGAGTTGAGTCACATGCAGTTTTTTTGTCCAACGAGCAAGAGTTATTTTCTGGTAAGACAAGTCACTATTGTGCTCCAATGCCATACACAGTGCAAATAGCACTCGCGTCTGTTCCCCGCAAATACAGTGTATTGGACTGAAGAGGAGCTACTGTTCTTGTTTGTTTCCTAAGCAGAGTTGAATTAGATATGGCCCCTGTGTGTAGAAAGCACAGTTCTTTTGTTCTGAGCAAGCTCACTGTTCGGACCCCATAGGAAACACAGTAGAGAAGAAGAGTGCTCTTTTCTCAAAAGCAGAGTGTGTTTCTTGTAAGGCGAGCTAGCATTTCTTTCCCAGTCCTAAATGGAGTTGAATCACATGCAGTTTCTGGTCCTACGAGCAAGAGTTGTTTTCTGGTAAGGAAAGTCACTATTGCGCTCCCATTGCCATACACAGTGCAAATAGCACTCGCGTCTGTTCTCAGCAAGTACAGTGTATCGGACTGAAGAGGAGCTACTGTTCTTGTCAGTTTCCTAAGCAGAGTTGAACTAGATATGGCCCATGTGTAGGAAGCACAATTCTTTTGTTCTGAGCAAGCTCACTATTCTGGCCCTATAGGAAACACAGTAGAGTAGAAGAGTGCTCTTTTCTCTAAAGCAGAGTGTGTTTCTTGTAAGGTGAGCTAGCTTTTGTTTCCCAGTCCTAAATGGTGTTGAAGCACATGCAGTTTCTGATCCTACGAGCAAGAGTTGTTTTCTGGTATGAAGAGTCACTATTGCGCTGCCATTGCCATACACAGGACAAACAGCACTGGTGTCTGTTCCCAGCAATTACACTGTACTGGACTGAAGAGGATCTACTGTCCTTGTCAGGTTCCTAAGCAGAATTGAACTAGATATGGTCGTGTGCAGGAAGCACAGTTCTTTTGTTCTGAACAAGCTCAGTGTTCTGGTCTTATAGGAAACACTGTAGAGTAGAAGAGTGCTCTTTTCTCAAAAGCAGAGTGTGTTTCTTGTAAGGTGAGTGGGGTTTGTTTCCCAGTCCTAAATGGAGTTGAGTCACATGCAGTTTTTTGTCCTATGAGGAATAGTTGTTTTCTGGTAAGACGAGACACTATTGTGCTCCAATTGCCATACACAGTGCAAATAGCACTCGCGTCTCTTCCCCGCAAATACAGTGTATTGGACGGAAGAGGAGCTACTGTTCTTGTCAGTTTCCTAAGCAGAGTTGAACTAGATATGGCCCATGTGGTGGAAGCACAGTTCTTTTGTTCTGAGCAAGCTCACTGTTCTGGCCCTATTGGAAACACAGTAGAGTAGAAGAGTGCTCTTTTCTCAAAAGCAAAGTGTGTTTCTTGTAAGGCGAGCTAGCATTTGTTTCCCAGTCCTAAATGGAGTGGAATCACATGCAGTTTCTGGTCCTACGAGTAAGAGTTTTTTTCTTGTAAGGAAAGTCACTATTACGCTCCCATTGCCATACACAGTGCAAATAGCACATGCGTCTGTTCCCAGCAATTACAGTGTATCGGACTGAAGAGGAGCTACTGTTCTTGTCAGTTTCCTAAGCAGAGTTGAACTAGATATGGCCTGTGTGTGTAGGAAGCACAGTTCTTTTGTTCTAAGCAAGCTCACTGTTCGGAGCCAATAGGAAACACAGTAGAGTAGAAGAGTGCTCTTTTCTCAAAAGCAGAGTGTGTTTCATGTAAGGCGAGCTAGCATTTGTTTCCCAGGCCTAAATGGAGTGGAATCACATGCAGTTTCTCGTCCTACGAGGAAGGGTTGTTTTCTGATATAAAGAGTCACTATTGCGCTGCCATTGCCATACACAGCACAAATAGCACTGGCGTCTGTTCCCAGCAAGTACAGTGTATTGGACTGAAGAGGATCTACTGTTCTTGTCAGGTTCCTAAGCAGACTTGAACTAGATATGGCCTTGTGTCTAGGAAGCACAGTTTTTTTGTTCTGAGCAAGCTCACTTTTCGGAACACATAGGAAACACAGTAGAGTAGAAGAGTGCTCTTTTCTCAAAAGCAGAGTGTGTTTCTTGGAAGTCGAGCTAGCTTTTGTTTCCCAGTCCTAAATGGAGTGGACTCACATGCAGTTTTTTGTCCTACGAGCAAGAGTTGTTTTCTCGTAAGACAAGTCACTATTGTGCTCCAATTGCCATACACAGTGCAAATAGCACTCGCGTCTGTTCCCTGCAAGTACAGTGTATTGGACTGAAGAGGAGCTACTGTTCTTGTTTATTTCCTAAGCAGAGTTGAACTAGATATGGCCCGTATGTGTAGGAAGCACAGTTCTTTTGTTCTGAGCAAGCTCACTGTTCGGACCCCATAGAAAACGCAGTAGAGTAGAAGAGTGCTCTTTTCTCAAAAGCAGAGTGTGTTTCTTGTAAGGCGAGCTAGCGTTTGTTTCCCAGTCCTAAATGGAGTTGAATCACATACAGTTTCTAGTCCTAAGAGCAAGGGTTGTTTTATGGTAAGAAGAGTCACTATTGCGCTGCCATTGCCATACACAGGACAAATAGCACTGGCGTCTGTTCCCAGCAAGTACAGTGTATTGGACTGAAGAGGATCTACTGTTCTTGTCAGGTTCCAAAGCAGAATTGAACAAGATATGGCCTTGTGTGTAGGAAGCACAGTTCTTTTGTTCTGAGCAAGCTCACTGTTCGGACACCATAGGAAACCCAGTAGAGTAGAAGAGTGCTCTTTTCTCAAAAGCAGAGTGTGTTCTTGTAAGGCGAGCTAGCGTTTGTTTCCCAGTCCTAAATGGAGTTGAATCACATGCAGTTTATGGTCCTAAGAGCAAGAGTTGTTTTTTGGTAAGGAAATTCACTTTTGTGCTCCCCTTGCCATACATAGTGCAAATAGCTCTCGCGTCTGTTCCCAGCAAGTACAGTGTATCGGACTGAAGAGGAGCTACTGTTTTTGTCAGTTTCCTAAGCAGAGTTGAACTAGATATGGCCCGTGTGTAGGAAGTACAGTTCTTTTTTTCTGAGCAAGCTCACTGTTCTGGCCATATAGGAAACACAGTAGAGTAGAAGAGTGCTCTTTTCTCAAAAGCAGAGTGTGTTTCTTGTAAAGCGAGCTAGAGTTTGTTTCCCAGTCCTAATTTGAGTGGAATCACATGCAGTTTCTGGTCCTACGAGCAAGAGTTGTTTTCTGGTAAGAAGAGTCACTATTGCGCTGCCTTTGCCATAGACAGGACAAATAGCACTGGCGTCTGTTCCCAGCAAGTATAGTGTATTGGACTGAAGAGGATCTACTGTTCTTGTCAGGTTCCTAAGCAGACTTGAACTAGATATGGCCGTGTGTGTAGGAAGCACTGTTTTTTTGTTCTGAGCAAGCTCACTGTTCGGAACACATAGGAAACACAGTAGAGTAGAAGAGTGCTCTTTTCTCAAAAGCAGAATGTGTTTCTTGGAAGTCGAGCTAGCGTTTGTTTCCGAGTCCTAAATGGAGTTGAGTCACATGCAGTTTTTTGTCCTACGAGCAAGAGTTGTTTTCTGGTAAGACAAGTCACTATTGTGCTCCAATGCCATACACAGTGCAAATAGCCCTCCCGTCTGTTCCCCGCAAGTACAGTGTATTGGACTGAAGAGGATCTACTGTTCTTGTCAGGTTCCTAAGCAGAATTGAACTAGATATGGCCGTGTGTGTAGGAAGCACAGTTCTTTTGTTCTGAGCAAGCTCACTGTTCGGACACCATAAGAAACAAAGTAGAGTAGAAGAGTGCTCTTTTCTCAAAAGCAGAGTGTGTTTCTTGTAAGGTGAGCTAGCGTTTGTTTCCCAGTCCTAAATGGATTTGAATCTCATGCAGTTTCTGGTCCTAAGAGCAAGAGTTGTTTTCTGGTAAGGAAAGTCACTATTGCGCTCCCCTTGCCATACATAGTGCAAATAGCTCTCGCGTCTATTCCCAGCAATACAGTGTATCGGACTGAAGAGGAGCTACTGTTCTTGTCAGTTTCCTAAGCAGAATTGAACTAGATTTGGCCCGTGTGTGTAGGAAGCACAGTTCTTATGTTCTGAACAAGCTCACTGTTCTGGCCCTATTGGAAACACAGTAGAGTAGAAGAGTGCTCTTTTCTCAAAAGCAGAGTGTGTTTTTGTAAGGCGAGCTAGCATTTGTTTCCTAGTCCTAAATTGAGTTGAATCACATGCAGTTTCTGGTCCACAAGCAAGAGTTGTTTTCTGGTAAGAAGAGACACTATTGCACTGCCATTGCCATACACAGGACAAATAGCACTGGCGTCTGTTCCCAGCAAGTACAGTGTATTGGACTGAAGAGGATCTACTGTTCTTGTCAGGTTCCTAAGCAGACTTGAACTAGATATGGCCTTGTGTGTAGGAAGCACAGTTCTTTTGTTCTAAGCAATCTCACTGTTCGGAGCCAATAGGAAACACAGTAGAGTAGAAGAGTGCTCTTTTCTCAAAAGCAGAGTGTGTTTCATGTAAGGCAAGCTAGCATTTGTTTCCCAGGCCTAAATGGAGTGGAATCACATGCAGTTTCTCATCCTACGAGGAAGGGTTGTTTTCTGATATAAAGAGTCACTATTGTGCTGCCATTGCCATACACAGCACAAATAGCACTGGCGTCTGTTCCCAGCAAGTACAGTGTATTGGACTGAAGAGGATCTACTGTTTTTGTCAGGTTCCTAAGCAGACTTGAACTAGATATGGCCTTGTGTCTAGGAAGCACAGTTTTTTTGTTCTGAGCAAGCTCACTTTTCAGAACACATAGGAAACACAGTAGAGTAGAAGAGTGCTCTTTTCTCAAAAGCACAGTGTGTTTCTTAGAAGTCGAGCTAGCTCTTGTTTCCCATTCCTAAATGGAGTTGAATCACATACAGTTTCTAGTCCTGAGAGCAAGGGTTGTTTTATGGTAAGAAGAGTCACTATTGCGCTGCCATTGCCATACACAGGACAAATAGCACTGGCGTCTGTTCCCAGCAAGTACAGTGTATTGGACTGAAGAGGATCTACTGTTCTTGTCAGGTTCCAAAGCAGAATTGAACTAGATATGGCCGTGTGCGTAGGAAGCACAGTTCTTTTGTTCTGAGCAAGCTCACTGTTCAGACACCATAGGAAACCCAGTAGAGTAGAAGAGTGCTCTTTTCTGAAAAGCAGAGTGTGTTCTTGTAAGGCGAGCTAGCGTTTGTTTCCCAGTCCTAAATGGAGTTGAATCACATGCAGTTTTTGGTCCTAAGAGCAAGAGTTGTTTTTTGGTAAGGAAATTCACTATTGTGCTCCCCTTGCCATACATAGTGCAAATAGCTCTCGCGTCTGTTCCCAGCAAGTACAGTGTATCGGACTGAAGAGGAGCTACTGTTCTTGTCAGTTTCCTAAGCATAGTTGAACTAGATATGGCCCGTGTGTAGGAAGTTCAGTTCTTTTGTTCTGAGCAAGCTCACTGTTCTGGCCATATAGGAAACACAGTAGAGTAGAAGAGTGCTCTTTTCTCAAAAGCAGAGTGTGTTTCTTGTAAAGCGAGCTAGAGTTTGTTTCCCAGTCCTAAATTGAGTGGAATCACATGCAGTTTCTGGTCCTATGAGCAAGAGTTGTTTTCTGGTAAGAAGAGTCACTATTGTGCTGAAATTGCCATAGACAGGACAAATACACTGGCGTCTGTTCCCAGCAAGTATAGTGTATTGGACTGAAGAGGATCTACTGTTCTTGTCAGGTTCCTAAGCAGACTTGAACTAGATATGGCCGTGTGTGTAGGAAGCACAGTTTTTTTGTTCTGAGCAAGCTCACTGTTCGAAACACATAGGAAACACAGTAGAGTAGAAGAGTGCTCTTTTCTCAAAAGCAGAATGTGTTTCTTGGAAGTCGAGCTAGCGTTTGTTTCCGAGTCCTAAATGGAGTTGAGTCACATGCAGTTTTTTGTCCTACGAGCAAGAGTTGTTTTCTGGTAAGACAAGTCACTATTGTGCTCCAATGCCATACACAGTGCAAATAGCACTCGCGTCTGTTCCCCGCAATTACAGTGTATTGGACTGAAGAGGATCTACTGTTCTTGTCAGGTTCCTAAGCAGAATTGAACTAGATATGGCCGTGTGTGTAGGAAGCACAGTTCTTTTGTTCTGAGCAAGCTCACTGTTCGGACACCATAAGAAACAAAGTAGAGTAGAAGAGTGCTCTTCTCTCAAAAGCAGAGTGTGTTTCTTGTAAGGTGAGCTAGCGTTTGTTTCCCAGTCCTAAATGGAGTTGAATCTCATGCAGTTTCTGGTCCTAAGAGCAAGAGTTGTTTTCTGGTAAGGAAAGTCACTATTGCGCTCCCCTTGCCATACATAGTGCAAATAGCTCTCCCGTCTATTCCCAGCAAGTACAGTGTATCGGACTGAAGAGGAGCTACTGTTCTTGTCAGTTTCCTAAGCAGAGTTGAACTAGATATGGCCCGTGTGTGTGGGAAGCACAGTTCTTATGTTCTGAACAAGCTCACTGTTCTGGCCCTATTGGAAACACAGTAGAGTAGAAGAGTGCTCTTTTCTCAAAAGCAGAGTGTGTTTTTGTAAGGCGAGCTAGCATTTGTTTCCTAGTCCGAAATTGAGTTGAATCACATGCAGTTTCTGGTCCACAAGCAAGAGTTGTTTTCTGGTAAGAAGAGACACTATTGCACTGCCATTGCCATACACAGGACAAATAGCACTGGCGTCTGTTCCCAGCAAGTACAGTGTATTGGACTGAAGAGGATCTACTGTTCTTGTCAGGTTCCTAAGCAGACTTGAACTAGATATGGCCTTGTGTGTAGGAAGCACAGTTTTTTTGTTCTGAGCAAGCTCACTTTTCGGAACACATAGGAAACACAGTAGAGTAGAAGAGTGCTCTTTTCTCAAAAGCAGAGTGTGTTTCTTGTAAGGCGAGCTAGGGTTTGTTTCCCAGTCCTAAATGGAGTTGAGTCACATGCAGTTTTTTGTCCTACGAGCAAGAGTTGTTTTCTCGTAAGACAAGTCACTATTGTGCTCCAATTGCCATACACAGTGCAAATAGCAATCGCGTCTGTTCCCCGCAAGTACAGTGTATTGGACTGAAGAGGAGCTACTGTTCTTGTTTGTTTCCTAAGCAGAGTTGAACTAGATATGGCCTGTGTGTGTAGGAGGCACAGTACTTTTGTTCTGAGCAAGCTCACTGTTCGGACCCCATAGGAAACACAGTAGAGTAGAAGAGTGCTCTTTGCTCAAAAGCAGAGTGTGTTTCATGTAATGCGAGCTAGCACTTGTTCCCCAGTCCTAAATGGAGTTGAATCACATGCAGTTTCTGGTCCTATGAGCAAGAGTTGTTTTCTGGTAAGGAAAGTCACTATTGCGCTCCCATTGCCATACACAGTGCAAATAGCACTCGCGTCTGTTCCCAGCAAGTACAATGTATCGGACTGAAGAGGAGCTACTGTTCTTGTCAGTTTCCTAAGCAGAGTTCAACTAGATATGGCCCGTGTGTGTAGGAAGCACCGTTCTTATGTTCTGAGCAAGCTCACTGTTCTGGCCCTATAGGAAACACAGTAGAGTAGAGGAGTGCTCTTTTCTCAAAAGCAGAGTGTGTTTTTGTAAGGCGAGCTAGCGTTTGTTTCCTAGTCCTAAATGGAGTTGAATCACCTGCAGTTTCTGGTCCTACGAACAAGAGTTTTTTTCTGGTAAGGAAAGTCACTATTGCGCTCCCATTGCCCTACACAAGGCAAATAGCACTCGCGTCTTTTCCCAGCAAGTACAGTGTATTGTACTTAATAGGAGCTACAGTTCTTGTCAGTTTCCTAAGCAGAGTTGAACTAGATATGGCCCGTGTGTGTAGGAAGTACAGTTCTTTTTTTCTGAGCAAGCTCACTGTTCTGTCCCTATAGGAAAAACAGTAGAGTAGAAGCGTGCTCTTTTCTCAAAAGCAGAGTGTGTTTCTTGGAAGTCGAGCTAGCGTTTGTTTCCCAGTCCTAAATGCATTTGAGTCACATGCAGCTTCTGGTCCTACGAGCAAGAGTTGTTTTCTGGTAAGACAAGTCACTATTGTGCTCCAATGCCATACACAGTGCAAATAGCACTCGCGTCTGTTCCCCGCAAGTACAGTATTTTGGACTGAAGAGGAGCTACTGTTCTTGTTTGTTTCCTAAGCAGAGTTGAACTAGATATGGCCCGTATGTGTAGGAAGCACAGTTCTTTTGTTCTGAGCAAGCTCACTGTTCGGACCCAAAAGGAAACACAGTAGAGTAGAAGAGTGCTCTTTTCTCAAAAGCAGAGTGTGTTTCTTGTAAGGCGAGCTAGCGTTTGTTTCCCAGTCCTAAATGGAGTTGAATCACATGCAGTTTCTAGTCCTAAGAGCAAGGGTTGTTTTATGGTAAGAAGAGTCACTATTGCGCTGCCATTGCCATACACAGGACAAATAGCACAGGCGTCTGTTCCCAGCAATTACAGTGTATTGGACTGAAGAGGATCTACTGTTCTTGTCAGGTTCCTAAGCAGAATTGAACTAGATATGTCCGTGTGTGTAGGAAGCACAGTTCTTTTGTTCTGAGCAAGCTCACTGTTCGGACACCATAGGAAACCCAGTAGAGTAGAAGAGTGCTCTTTTCTCAAAAGCAGAGTGTGTTCTTGTAAGGCGAGCTAGCGTTTGTTTCCCAGTCCTAAATGGAGTTGAATCACATGCAGTTTCTGGTTCTACGAGCAAGAGTTGTTTTCTGATAAGGAAAGTCACTATTGCGCTCCCATTGCCATACACAGTGCAAATAGCACTCGCGTCTGTTCCCAGCAAGTACAGTGTATCGGACTGAAGAGGAGCTACTGTTCTTGTCAGTTTCCTAAGCAGAGTTCAACTAGATATGGCCCTTGTGTGTAGGAAGCACAGTTCTTATGTTCTAAACAAGCTCACTGTTCTGGCCCTATTGGAAACACAGTAGAGTAGAAGAGTGCTCTTTTCTCAAAAGCAGAGTGTGTTTTTGTAAGGCGAGCTAACATTTGTTTCCTAGTCCTAAATGGAGTTGAATCACATGCAGTTTCTGGTCCTAAAAGCAAGAGTTGTTTTCTGGTAAGAAGAGTCACTATTGCGCTGCCATTGCCATACACAGGACAAATAGCACTGGCGTCTGTTCCCAGCAAGTACAGTGTATTGGACTGAAGAGGATCTACTGTTCTTGTCAGGTTCCTAAGCAGACTTGAACTAGATATGGCCGTGTGTGTAGGAAGCACAGTTTTTTTGTTCTGAGCAAGCTCACTGTTCAGAACACATAGGAAACACTGTGGAGTAGAAGAGTGCTCTTTTCTCAAAAGCACAGTGTGTTTCTTGGAAGTCGAGCTAGCGTTTGTTTCCCTGTCCTAAATGGAGTTGAGTCACATGCAGTTTTTTTGTCCAACGAGCAAGAGTTATTTTCTGGTAAGACAAGTCACTATTGTGCTCCAATGCCATACACAGTGCAAATAGCACTCGCGTCTGTTCCCCGCAAATACAGTGTATTGGACTGAAGAGGAGCTACTGTTCTTGTTTGTTTCCTAAGCAGAGTTGAATTAGATATGGCCCCTGTGTGTAGAAAGCACAGTTCTTTTGTTCTGAGCAAGCTCACTGTTCGGACACCATAGGAAACACAGTAGAGAAGAAGAGTGCTCTTTTCTCAAAAGCAGAGTGTGTTTCTTGTAAGGCGAGCTAGCATTTCTTTCCCAGTCCTAAATGGAGTTGAATCACATGCAGTTTCTGGTCCTACGAGCAAGAGTTGTTTTCTGGTAAGGAAAGTCACTATTGCGCTCCCATTGCCATACACAGTGCAAATAGCACTCGCGTCTGTTCTCAGCAAGTACAGTGTATGGGACTGAAGAGGAGCTACTGTTCTTGTCAGTTTCCTAAGCAGAGTTGAACTAGATATGGCCCATGTGTAGGAAGCACAATTCTTTTGTTCTGAGCAAGCTCACTATTCTGGCCCTATAGGAAACACAGTAGAGTAGAAGAGTGCTCTTTTCTCTAAAGCAGAGTGTGTTTCTTGTAAGGTGAGCTAGCTTTTGTTTCCCAGTCCTAAATGGTGTTGAAGCACATGCAGTTTCTGATCCTACGAGCAAGAGTTGTTTTCTGGTATGAAGAGACACTATTGCGCTGCCATTGCCATACACAGGACAAACAGCACTGGTGTCTGTTCCCAGCAATTACACTGTACTGGACTGAAGAGGATCTACTGTCCTTGTCAGGTTCCTAAGCAGAATTGAACTGGATATGGTCGTGTGCAGGAAGCACAGTTCTTTTGTTCTGAACAAGCTCAGTGTTCTGGTCTTATAGGAAACACTGTAGAGTAGAAGAGTGCTCTTTTCTCAAAAGCAGAGTGTGTTTCTTGTAAGGTGTGTGGGGTTTGTTTCCCAGTCCTAAATGGAGTTGAGTCACATGCAGTTTTTTGTCCTATGAGGAATAGTTGTTTTCTGGTAAGACGAGACACTATTGTGCTCCAATTGCCATACACAGTGCAAATAGCACTCGCGTCTCTTCCCCGCAAATACAGTGTATTGGACAGAAGAGGAGCTACTGTTCTTGTCAGTTTCCTAAGCAGAGTTGAACTAGATATGGCCCGTGTGTGTAGGAAGCACAGTTCTTTTGTTCTGAGCAAGCTCACTGTTCGGACCCCATAGGAAACACAGTAGAGTAGAAGAGTGCTCTTTTCTCAAAAGCAGAGTGTGTTTCATGTAAGGCGAGCTAGCATTTGTTTCCCAGTCCTAAATGGAGTTGAACCACATGCAGTTTTTGGTCTTACGAGCAAGAGTTGTTTTCTGGTAAGGAAAGTCACTATTGCGCTCCCATTGCCATGCACAGTGCAAATAGCACTCGCTTCTGTTCCCAGCAAGTACAGGGTATCGGACTGAAGAGGAGCTACTGTTCTTGTCAGTTTCCTAAGCAGAGTTGAACTAGATATGGCCCATGTGGTGGAAGCACAGTTCTTTTGTTCTGAGCAAGCTCACTGTTCTGGCCCTATTGGAAACACAGTAGAGTAGAAGAGTGCTCTTTTCTCAAAAGCAGAGTGTGTTTCTTGTAAGGCGAGCTAGCATTTGTTTCCCAGTCCTAAATGGAGTGGAATCACATGCAGGTTCTGGTCCTACGAGTAAGAGTTTTTTTCTTGTAAGGAAAGTCACTATTACGCTCCCATTGCCATACACAGTGCAAATAGCACATGCGTCTGTTCCCAGCAATTACAGTGTATCGGACTGAAGAGGAGCTACTGTTCTTGTCAGTTTCCTAAGCAGAGTTGAACTAGATATGGCCTGTGTGTGTAGGAAGCACAGTTCTTTTGTTCTAAGCAAGCTCACTGTTCCGAGCCAATAGGAAACACAGTAGAGTAGAAGAGTGCTCTTTTCTCAAAAGCAGAGTGTGTTTCATGTAAGGCGAGCTAGCATTTGTTTCCCAGGCCTAAATGGAGTGGAATCACATGCAGTTTCTCGTCCTACGAGGAAGGGTTGTTTTCTGATATAAAGAGTCACTATTGCGCTGCCATTGCCATACACAGCACAAATAGCACTGGCGTCTGTTCCCAGCAAGTACAGTGTATTGGACTGAAGAGGATCTACTGTTCTTGTCAGGTTCCTAAGCAGACTTGAACTAGATATGGCCTTGTGTCTAGGAAGCACAGTTTTTTTGTTCTGAGCAAGCTCACTTTTCGGAACACATAGGAAACACAGTAGAGTAGAAGAGTGCTCTTTTCTATAAAGCAGAGTGTGTTTCTTGGAAGTCGAGCTAGCTTTTGTTTCCCAGTCCTAAATGGAGTGGACTCACATGCAGTTTTTTGTCCTACGAGCAAGAGTTATTTTCTCGTAAGACAAGTCACTATTGTGCTCCAATTGCCATACACAGTGCAAATAGCACTCGCGTCTGTTCCCTGCAAGTACAGTGTATTGGACTGAAGAGGAGCTACTGTTCTTGTTTATTTCCTAAGCAGAGTTGAACTAGATATGGCCCGTATGTGTAGGAAGCACAGTTCTTTTGTTCTGAGCAAGCTCACTGTTCGGACCCCATAGAAAACGCAGTAGAGTAGAAGAGTGCTCTTTTCTCAAAAGCAGAGTGTGTTTCTTGTAAGGCGAGCTAGCGTTTGTTTCCCAGTCCTAAATGGAGTTGAATCACATACAGTTTCTAGTCCTAAGAGCAAGGGTTGTTTTATGGTAAGAAGAGTCACTATTGCGCTGCCATTGCCATACACAGGACAAATAGCACTGGCGTCTGTTCCCAGCAAGTACAGTGTATTGGACTGAAGAGGATCTACTGTTCTTGTCAGGTTCCAAAGCAGAATTGAACTAGATATGGCCTTGTGTGTAGGAAGCACAGTTCTTTTGTTCTGAGCAAGCTCACTGTTCGGACACCATAGGAAACCCAGTAGAGTAGAAGAGTGCTCTTTTCTCAAAAGCAGAGTGTGTTCTTGTAAGGCGAGCTAGCGTTTGTTTCCCAGTCCTAAATGGAGTTGAATCACATGCAGTTTATGGTCCTAAGAGCAAGAGTTGTTTTTTGGTAAGGAAATTCACTTTTGTGCTCCCCTTGCCATACATAGTGCAAATAGCTCTCGCGTCTGTTCCCAGCAAGTACAGTGTATCGGACTGAAGAGGAGCTACTGTTTTTGTCAGTTTCCTAAGCAGAGTTGAACTAGATATGGCCCGTGTGTAGGAAGTACAGTTCTTTTTTTCTGAGCAAGCTCACTGTTCTGGCCATATAGGAAACACAGTATAGTAGAAGAGTGCTCTTTTCTCAAAAGCAGAGTGTGTTTCTTGTAAAGCGAGCTAGAGTTTGTTTCCCAGTCCTAATTTGAGTGGAATCACATGCAGTTTCTGGTCCTACGAGCAAGAGTTGTTTTCTGGTAAGAAGAGTCACTATTGCGCTGCCATTGCCATAGACAGGACAAATAGCACTGGCGTCTGTTCCCAGCAAGTATAGTGTATTGGAATGAAGAGGATCTACTGTTCTTGTCAGGTTCCTAAGCAGACTTGAACTAGATATGGCCGTGTGTGTAGGAAGCACTGTTTTTTTGTTCTGAGCAAGCTCACTGTTCGGAACACATAGGAAACACAGTAGAGTAGAAGAGTGCTCTTTTCTCAAAAGCAGAATGTGTTTCTTGGAAGTCGAGCTAGCGTTTGTTTCCGAGTCCTAAATGGAGTTGAGTCACATGCAGTTTTTTGTCCTACGAGCAAGAGTTGTTTTCTGGTAAGACAAGTCACTATTGTGCTCCAATGCCATACACAGTGCAAATAGCCCTCCCGTCTGTTCCCCGCAAGTACAGTGTATTGGACTGAAGAGGATCTACTGTTCTTGTCAGGTTCCTAAGCAGAATTGAACTAGATATGGCCGTGTGTGTAGGAAGCACAGTTCTTTTGTTCTGAGCAAGCTCACTGTTCGGACACCATAAGAAACAAAGTAGAGTAGAAGAGTGCTCTTTTCTCAAAAGCAGAGTGTGTTTCTTGTAAGGTGAGCTAGCGTTTGTTTCCCAGTCCTAAATGGATTTGAATCTCATGCAGTTTCTGGTCCTAAGAGCAAGAGTTGTTTTCTGGTAAGGAAAGTCACTATTGCGCTCCCCTTGCCATACATAGTGCAAATAGCTCTCGCGTCTATTCCCAGCAATACAGTGTATCGGACTGAAGAGGAGCTACTGTTCTTGTCAGTTTCCTAAGCAGAATTGAACTAGATTTGACCCGTGTGTGTAGGAAGCACAGTTCTTATGTTCTGAACAAGCTCACTGTTCTGGCCCTATTGGAAACACAGTAGAGTAGAAGAGTGCTCTTTTCTCAAAAGCAGAGTGTGTTTTTGTAAGGCGAGCTAGCATTTGTTTCCTAGTCCTAAATTGAGTTGAATCACATGCAGTTTCTGGTCCACAAGCAAGAGTTGTTTTCTGGTAAGAAGAGACACTATTGCACTGCCATTGCCATACACAGGACAAATAGCACTGGCGTCTGTTCCCAGCAAGTACAGTGTATTGGACTGAAGAGGATCTACTGTTCTTGTCAGGTTCCTAAGCAGACTTGAACTAGATATGGCCTTGTGTGTAGGAAGCACAGTTCTTTTGTTCTAAGCAATCTCACTGTTCGGAGCCAATAGGAAACACAGTAGAGTAGAAGAGTGCTCTTTTCTCAAAAGCAGAGTGTGTTTCATGTAAGGCGAGCTAGCATTTGTTTCCCAGGCCTAAATGGAGTGGAATCACATGCAGTTTCTCATCCTACGAGGAAGGGTTGTTTTCTGATATAAAGAGTCACTATTGTGCTGCCATTGCCATACACAGCACAAATAGCACTGGCGTCTGTTCCCAGCAAGTACAGTGTATTGGACTGAAGAGGATCTACTGTTTTTGTCAGGTTCCTAAGCAGACTTGAACTAGATATGGCCTTGTGTCTAGGAAGCACAGTTTTTTTGTTCTGAGCAAGCTCACTTTTCAGAACACATAGGAAACACAGTAGAGTAGAAGAGTGCTCTTTTCTCAAAAGCACAGTGTGTTTCTTGGAAGTCGAGCTAGCTTTTGTTTCCCATTCCTAAATGGAGTTGAATCACATACAGTTTCTAGTCCTGAGAGCAAGGGTTGTTTTATGGTAAGAAGGGTCACTATTGCGCTGCCATTGCCATACACAGGACAAATAGCACTGGCGTCTGTTCCCAGCAAGTACAGTGTATTGGACTGAAGAGGATCTACTGTTCTTGTCAGGTTCCAAAGCAGAATTGAACTAGATATGGCCGTGTGCGTAGGAAGCACAGTTCTTTTGTTCTGAGCAAGCTCACTGTTCAGACACCATAGGAAAACCAGTAGAGTAGAAGAGTGCTCTTTTCTGAAAAGCAGAGTGTGTTCTTGTAAGGCGAGCTAGCGTTTGTTTCCCAGTCCTAAATGGAGTTGAATCACATGCAGGTTTTGGTCCTAAGAGCAAGAGTTGTTTTTTGGTAAGGAAATTCACTATTGTGCTCCCCTTGCCATACATAGTGCAAAAAGCTCTCGCGTCTGTTCCCAGCAAGTACAGTGTATCGGACTGAAGAGGAGCTACTGTTCTTGTCAGTTTCCTAAGCATAGTTGAACTAGATATGGCCCGTGTGTAGGAAGTTCAGTTCTTTTGTTCTGAGCAAGCTCACTGTTCTGGCCATATAGGAAACACAGTAGAGTAGAAGAGTGCTCTTTTCTCAAAAGCAGAGTGTGTTTCTTGTAAAGCGAGCTAGAGTTTGTTTCCCAGTCCTAAATTGAGTGGAATCACATGCAGTTTCTGGTCCTACGAGCAAGAGTTGTTTTCTGGTAAGAAGAGTGACTATTGTGCTGAAATTGCCATAGACAGGACAAATACACTGGCGTCTGTTCCCAGCAAGTATAGTGTATTGGACTGAAGAGGATCTACTGTTCTTGTCAGGTTCCTAAGCAGACTTGAACTAGATATGGCCGTGTGTGTAGGAAGCACAGTTTTTTTGTTCTGAGCAAGCTCACTGTTCGAAACACATAGGAAACACAGTAGAGTAGAAGAGTGCTCTTTTCTCAAAAGCAGAATGTGTTTCTTGGAAGTCGAGCTAGCGTTTGTTTCCGAGTCCTAAATGGAGTTGAGTCACATGCAGTTTTTTGTCCTACGAGCAAGAGTTGTTTTCTGGTAAGACAAGTCACTATTGTGCTCCAATGCCATACACAGTGCAAATAGCACTCGCGTCTGTTCCCTGCAATTACAGTGTATTGGACTGAAGAGGATCTACTGTTCTTGTCAGGTTCCTAAGCAGAATTGAACTAGATATGGCCGTGTGTGTAGGAAGCACAGTTCTTTTGTTCTGAGCAAGCTCACTGTTCGGACACCATAAGAAACAAAGTAGAGTAGAAGAGTGCTCTTCTCTCAAAAGCAGAGTGTGTTTCTTGTAAGGTGAGCTAGCGTTTGTTTCCCAGTCCTAAATGGAGTTGAATCTCATGCAGTTTCTGGTCCTAAGAGCAAGAGTTGTTTTCTGGTAAGGAAAGTCACTATTGCGCTCCCCTTGCCATACATAGTGCAAATAGCTCTCCCGTCTATTCCCAGCAAGTACAGTGTATCGGACTGAAGAGGAGCTACTGTTCTTGTCAGTTTCCTAAGCAGAGTTGAACTAGATATGGCCCGTGTGTGTGGGAAGCACAGTTCTTATGTTCTGAACAAGCTCACTGTTCTGGCCCTATTGGAAACACAGTAGAGTAGAAGAGTGCTCTTTTCTCAAAAGCAGAGTGTGTTTTTGTAAGGCGAGCTAGCATTTGTTTCCTAGTCCGAAATTGAGTTGAATCACATGCAGTTTCTGGTCCACAAGCAAGAGTTGTTTTCTGGTAAGAAGAGACACTATTGCACTGCCATTGCCATACACAGGACAAATAGCACTGGCGTCTGTTCCCAGCAAGTACAGTGTATTGGACTGAAGAGGATCTACTGTTCTTGTCAGGTTCCTAAGCAGACTTGAACTAGATATGGCCTTGTGTGTAGGAAGCACAGTTTTTTTGTTCTGAGCAAGCTCACTTTTCGGAACACATAGGAAACACAGTAGAGTAGAAGAGTGCTCTTTTCTCAAAAGCAGAGTGTGTTTCTTGTAAGGCGAGCTAGGGTTTGTTTCCCAGTCCTAAATGGAGTTGAGTCACATGCAGTTTTTTGTCCTACGAGCAAGAGTTGTTTTCTCGTAAGACAAGTCACTATTGTGCTCCAATTGCCATACACAGTGCAAATAGCAGTCGCGTCTGTTCCCCGCAAGTACAGTGTATTGGACTGAAGAGGAGCTACTGTTCTTGTTTGTTTCCTAAGCAGAGTTGAACTAGATATGGCCTGTGTGTGTAGGAGGCACAGTACTTTTGTTCTGAGCAAGCTCACTGTTCGGACCCCATAGGAAACACAGTAGAGTAGAAGAGTGCTCTTTTCTCAAAAACAGAGTGTGTTTCATGTAATGCGAGCTAGCACTTGTTCCCCAGTCCTAAATGGAGTTGAATCACATGCAGTTTCTGGTCCTACGAGCAAGAGTTGTTTTCTGGTAAGGAAAGTCACTATTGCGCTCCCATTGCCATACACAGTGCAAATAGCACTCGCGTCTGTTCCCAGCAAGTACAGTGTATCGGACTGAAGAGGAGCTACTGTTCTTGTCAGTTTCCTAAGCAGAGTTCAACTAGATATTGCCCGTGTGTGTAGGAAGCACCGTTCTTATGTTCTGAGCAAGCTCACTGTTCTGGCCCTATAGGAAACACAGTAGAGTAGAAGAGTGCTCTTTTCTCAAAAGCAGAGTTTGTTTTTGTAAGGCAAGCTAGCGTTTGTTTCCTAGTCCTAAATGGAGTTGAATCACCTGCAGTTTCTGGTCCTACGAACAAGAGTTTTTTTCTGGTAAGGAAAGTCACTATTGAGCTCCCATTGCCCTACACAAGGCAAATAGCACTCGCGTCTTTTCCCAGCAAGTACAGTGTATTGGACTTAATAGGAGCTACAGTTCTTGTCAGTTTCCTAAGCAGAGTTGAACTAGATATGGCCCGTGTGTGTAGGAAGTACAGTTCTTTTTTTCTGAGCAAGCTCACTGTTCTGTCCCTATAGGAAACACAGTAGAGTAGAAGAGTGCTCTTTTCTCAAAAGCAGAATGTGTTTCTTGGAAGTCGAGCTAACGTTTGTTTCCCAGGCCTAAATGGAGTTGAGTCACATGCAGTTTCTGGTCCTACGAGCAAGAGTTGTTTTCTGGTAAGACAAGTCACTATTGTGCTCCAATGCCATACACAGTGCAAATAGCACTCGCGTCTGTTCCCCGCAAGTACAGTGTATCGGACTGAAGAGGAGCTACTGTTCTTGTTTGTTTCCTAAGCAGAGTTGAACTAGATATGGCCTGTGTGTGTAGGAGGCACAGTACTTTTGTTCTGAGCAAGCTCACTGTTCGGACCCCATAGGAAACACAGTAGAGTAGAAGAGTGCTCTTTTGTCAAAAGCAGAGTGTGTTTCATGTAATGCGAGCTAGCACTTGTTCCCCAGTCCTAAATGGAGTTGAATCACATGCAGTTTCTGGTCCTACGAGCAAGAGTTGTTTTCTGGTTAGGAAAGTCACTATTGCACTCCCATTGCCATACACAGTGCAAATAGCACTCACGTCTGTTCCCAGCAAGTACAGTGTATCGGACTGAAGAGGAGCTACTGTTCTTGTCAGTTTCCTAAGCAGAGTTCAACTAGATATGGCCCGTGTGTGCAGGAAGCACCGTTCTTATGTTCTGAGCAAGCTCACTGTTCTGGCCCTATAGGAAACACAGTAGAGTAGAAGAGTGCTCTTTTCTCAAAAGCAGAGTGTGTTTTTGTAAGGCGAGCTAGCGTTTGTTTCCCAGTCCTAAATGGAGTTGAATCACCTGCAGTTTCTGGTCCTACGAACAAGAGTTTTTTTCTGGTAAGGAAAGTAACTATTGCGCTCCCATTGCCCTACACAAGGCAAATAGCACTCGCGTCTTTTCCCAGCAAGTACAGTGTATTGGACTTAATAGGAGCTACAGTTCTTGTCAGTTTCCTAAGCAGAGTTGAACTAGATATGGCCCGTGTGTGTAGGAAGTACAGTTCTTTTTTTCTGAGCAAGCTCACTGTTCTGTCCCTATAGGAAACACAGTAGAGTAGAAGAGTGCTCTTTTCTCAAAAGCAGAGTGTGTTTCTTGGAATTCGAGCTAGCGTTTGTTTCCCAGTCCTAAATGGAGTTGAGTCACATGCAGTTTTTTGTGCTTCGAGAAAGAGTTGTTTTCTCGTAAGACAAGTCACTATTGTGCTCCAATTGCCATACACAGTGCAAATAGCACTGGCGTCTGTTCCCCGCAAGTACAGTGTATTGGACTGAAGAGGAGCTACTGTTCTTGTCAGTTTCCTAAGAAGAGTTCAACTAGATATGGACCGTGTGAAGGAAGCACAGTTCTTATGTTCTGAACAAGATCACTGTTCTGGCCCTATAGGAAACAAAGTAGAGTAGAAGAGTGCTCTTTTCTCTGAAGCAGAGTGTGTTTCTTGTAAGGCAAGCTAGCGTTTGTTTCCCAATCCTAAATGGAGTTGAATCACATGCAGTTTTTTGTCCTAAGAGCAAGAGTTGTTTTCTGGTAAAGAAAGTCACTATTGCGCTCCCATTGCCCTACACAAGGCAAATAGCACTCGCGTCTTTTCCCAGCAAGTACAGTGTATTGGACTGAATAGGAGCTACTGTTCTTGTCAGTTTCCTAAGCAGAGTTGAACTAGATATGGTCCATGTGTGTAGGAATCACAGTTCTTTTGTTCTGAACAAGCTCACTGTTTGTACCCCATAGGAAACACAGTAGAGTAGAAGAGTGCTCTTTTCTCTAAAGCAGAGTGTGTTTCTTGTAAGGCGAGCTAGCGTTTGTTTCCCAGTCCTAAATGGAGTTGAATCACATGCAGTTTCTAGTCCTAAGAGCAAGGGTTGTTTAATGGTAAGGAGAGTCACTATTGCGCTGCCATTGCCATACACAGGACAAAGAGCACTGGCGTCTGTTCCCAGCAAGTACAGTGTATTGGACTGAAGAGGATCTACTGTTCTTGTCAGGTTCCTAAGCAGAATTGAACTAGATATGGCCGTGTGTGTAGGAAGCACAGTTCTTTTGTTCTGAGCAAGCTCACTGTTCGGACACCATAGGAAACCCAGTAGAGTAGAAGAGTGCTCTTTTCTCAAAAGCAGAGTGTGTTCTTGTAAGGCGAGCTAGCGTTTGTTTCCCAGTCCTAAATGGAGTTGAATCACATGCAGTTTCTGGTCCTAAGAGCAAGAGTTGTTTTCTGGTAAGGAAATTCACTATTGTGCTCCCGTTGTCATACATAGTGCAAATAGATCTCGCGTATGTTCCCAGCAAGTACAGTGTATCGGACTGAAGAGGAGCTACTGTTCTTGTCAGTTTCCTAAGCAGAGTTGAACTAGATATGGCCCGTGTGTAGGAAGTACAGTTCTTTTTTTCTGAGCAAGCTCACTGTTCTGGCCATATAGGAAACACAGTAGAGTAGAAGAGTGCTCTTTTCTCAAAAGCAGAGTGTGTTTCTTGTAAAGCGAGCTAGAGTTTGTTTCCCAGTCCTAAATTGAGTGGAATCACATGCAGTTTCTGGTCCTACGAGCAAGAGTTGTTTTCTGGTAAGAAGAGTCACTATTGCGCTGCCATTGCCATAGACAGGACAAATAGCACTGGCGTCTGTTCCCAGCAAGTATAGTGTATTGGACTGAAGAGGATCTACTGTTCTTGTCAGGTTCCTAAGCAGACTTGAACTAGATATGGCCGTGTGTGTAGGAAGCACAGTTCTTATGTTCTGAACAAGATCACTGTTCTGGCCCTATAGGAAACAAAGTAGAGTAGAAGAGTGCTCTTTTCTCTGAAGCAGAGTGTGTTTCTTGTAAGGCAAGCTAGCGTTTGTTTCCCAATCCTAAATGGAGTTGAATCACATGCAGTTTTTTGTCCTAAGAGCAAGAGTTGTTTTCTGGTAAAGAAAGTCACTATTGCGCTCCCATTGCCCTACACAAGGCAAATAGCACTCGCGTCTTTTCCCAGCAAGTACAGTGTATTGGACTGAATAGGAGCTACTGTTCTTGTCAGTTTCCTAAGCAGAGTTGAACTAGATATGGTCCATGTGTGTAGGAATCACAGTTCTTTTGTTCTGAACAAGCTCACTGTTTGGACCCCATAGGAAACACAGTAGAGTAGAAGAGTGCTCTTTTCTCTAAAGCAGAGTGTGTTTCTTGTAAGGCGAGCTAGCGTTTGTTTCCCAGTCCTAAATGGAGTTGAATCACATGCAGTTTCTAGTCCTAAGAGCAAGGGTTGTTTTATGGTAAGAAGAGTCACTATTGCGCTGCCATTGCCATACACAGGACAAAGAGCACTGGCGTCTGTTCCCAGCAAGTACAGTGTATTGGACTGAAGAGGATCTACTGTTCTTGTCAGGTTCCTAAGCAGAATTGAACTAGATATGGCCGTGTGTGTAGGAAGCACAGTTCTTTTGTTCTGAGCAAGCTCACTGTTCGGACACCATAGGAAACCCAGTAGAGTAGAAGAGTGCTCTTTTCTCAAAAGCAGAGTGTGTTCTTGTAAGGCGAGCTAGCGTTTGTTTCCCAGTCCTAAATGGAGTTGAATCACATGCAGTTTCTGGTCCTAAGAGCAAGAGTTGTTTTCTGGTAAGGAAATTCACTATTGTGCTCCCGTTGTCATACATAGTGCAAATAGATCTCGCGTATGTTCCCAGCAAGTACAGTGTATCGGACTGAAGAGGAGCTACTGTTCTTGTCAGTTTCCTAAGCAGAGTTGAACTAGATATGGCCCGTGTGTAGGAAGTACAGTTCTTTTTTTCTGAGCAAGCTCACTGTTCTGGCCATATAGGAAACACAGTAGAGTAGAAGAGTGCTCTTTTCTCAAAAGCAGAGTGTGTTTCTTGTAAAGCGAGCTAGAGTTTGTTTCCCAGTACTAAATTGAGTGGAATCACATGCAGTTTCTGGTCCTACGAGCAAGAGTTGTTTTCTGGTAAGAAGAGTCACTATTGCGCTGCCATTGCCATAGACAGGACAAATAGCACTGGCGTCTGTTCCCAGCAAGTATAGTGTATTGGACTGAAGAGGATCTACTGTTCTTGTCAGGTTCCTAAGCAGACTTGAACTAGATATGGCCATGTGTGTAGGAAGCACAGTTTTTTTGTTCTGAGCAAGATCAATGTTCGGAACACATAGGAAACACAGTAGAGTAGAAGAGTGCTCTTTTCTCAAAAGCAGAATGTGTTTCTTGGAAGTCGAGCTAGCGTTTGTTTCCCAGTCCTAAATGGAGTTGAGTCACATGCAGTTTTTTGTCCTACGAGCAAGAGTTGTTTTCTGGTAAGACAAGTCACTATTGTGCTCCAATGCCATACACAGTGCAAATAGCACTCGCGTCTGTTCCCCGCAATTACAGTGTATTGGACTGAAGAGGATCTACTGTTCTTGTCAGGTTCCAAAGCAGAATTGAACTAGATATGGCCGTGTGTGTAGGAAGCACAGTTCTTTTGTTCTGAGCAAGCTCACTGTTCGGACACCATAAGAAACAAAGTAGAGTAGAAGAGTGCTCTTTTCTCAAAAGCAGAGTGTGTTTCTTGTAAGGTGAGCTAGCGTTTGTTTCCCAGTCCTAAATGGAGTTGAATCTCATGCAGTTTCTGGTCATAAGAGCAAGAGTTGTTTTCTGGTAAGGAAAGTCACTATTGCGCTATACTTGCCATACATAGTGCAAATAGCTCTCGAGTCTATTCCCAGCAAGTACAGTGTATCGGACTGAAGAGGAGCTACTGTTCTTGTCAGTTTCCTAAGCAGAGTTGAACTAGATATGGCCCGTGTGTGTAGGAAGCACAGTTCTTATGTTCTGAGCAAGATCACTGCTCTGGCTCCGTAGGAAACACAGTAGAGTAGAAGAGTGCTCTTTTCTCTAAAGCAGAGTGTGTTTCTTGTAAGGCGAGCTAGCGTTTGTTTCCCAGTCCTAAATGGAGTTGAGTCACATGCAGTTTTTTGTCCTACGAGCAAGAGTTTTTTTCTGGTAAGACGAGTCACTACTGTGCTCCAATTGCCATACACAGTACAAATAGCACTCGCGTCTGTTCCCAGCAAGTAGAGTGTATCGGACTGAAGAAGAGCTACTGTTCTTGTCAGTTTCCTAAGCAGTCTTGAACTAGATATGGCCTTGTGTGTAGGAAGCACAGTTTTTTTGTTCTGAGCAAGCTCACTTTTCGGAACACAAAGGAAACACAGTAGAGTAGAAGAGTGCTCTTTTCTCAAAAGCAGAGTGTTTTTCTTGTAAGGCCAGCTAGCGTTTGTTTCCCAGTCATAAATGGAGTTGAGTCACATGGAGTTTTTTGTCCTACGAGCAAGAGTTGTTTTCTCGTAAGACAAGTCACTATTGTGCTCCTATTGCCATACACAGTGCAAATAGCACTCGCGTCTGTTCCCCGCAAGTACAGTGTATGGGACTGAAGAGGATCTACTGTTCTAGTCAGGTTCCTAAGCAGACTTGAACTAGATATGGCCGTGTGTGTAGGAAGCACAGTTTTTTTGTTCTGAGCAAGCTCACTTTTCGGAACACCTAGGAAACACAGTAGAGTAGAAGAGTGCTCTTTTCTCAAAAGCAGAGTGTGTTTCTTGTAAAGCGAGCTAGAGTTTGTTTCCCAGTCCTAAATGAAGGGGAATCACATGCAGTTTCTGGTCCTACGAGCAAGAGTTGTTTTATGGTAAGAAGAGTCACTATTGTGCTGCCATTGCCATACACAAGACAAATAGCACTGGCGTCTGTTCCCAGCAAGTATAGTGTATTGGACTGAAGAGGATCTACTGTTCTTGTCAGGTTCCTAAGCAGGTTTGAACTAGATATGGCCGTGTGTGTAGGAAGCACAGTTCTTTTGTTCTGAGCAAGCTCACTCTTCGGACACCATTGGAAACACAGTAGAGTAGAAGAGTGCTCTTTTCTCAAAAGCAGAGTGTGTTTCTTGTAAGGCGAGCTTGCATTTGTTTCCCAGTCCTAAATGGAGTTGAATCTCATGCAGTTTCTGGTCCTAAGAGCAAGAGTTGTTTTCTGGTAAGGAAAGTCATTATTGTGCTCACCTTGCCATACATAGTGCGAATAGCTCTCGCGTCTATTCCCAGCAAGTACAGTGTATCGGACTGAAGAGGATCTACTGTTCTTGTCAGTTTCCTAAGCAGAGTTGAACTAGATATGGCCCGTGTGTGTAGGAAGCACAGTTCTTATGTTCTGAACAAGCTCACTGTTCTGGCCCTATTGGAAACACAGTAGAGTAGAAGAGTGCTCTTTTCTCAAAAGCAGAGTGTGTTTTTGTAAGGCGAGCTAGCGTTTGTTTCCTAGTTTTAAATGGAGTTGAATCACATGCAGTTTCTGGTCCTACGAAAAAGAGCTGTTTTCTAGTAAGGAAAGTCACTATTGCGCTCCCATTGCCCTACACAAGGCAAATAGCACTCGCGTCTTCTCCCAGCAAGTACAGTGTATTGGACTGAATAGGGGCTACTGTTCTTGTCAGTTTCCTAAGCAGAGTTGAACTAGATATGGTCCATGTGTGTAGGAATCACAGTTCTTTTGTTCTGAACAAGCTCACTGTTTGGACCCCATAGGAAACACAGTAGAGTAGAAGAGTGCTCTTTTCTCTAAAGCAGAGTGTGTTTCTTGTAAGGCGAGCTAGCGTTTGTTTCCCAGTCCTAAATGGAGTTGAATCACATGCAGTTTCTGGTCCTACGAGCACGAGTTGTTCTCTGGTAAGGAAATCACAATTGAGCTCCCATTGCCATACACAGTGCAAATAGCCCTCCCGTCTGTTCCCAGCAAGTACAGTGTATTGGACTGAAGAGGAGCTACTGTTCTTCTCAGTTTCCTAAGAAGAGTTGAACTAGATATGGCCCGTGTGTGTAGGAAGTACAGTTCTTTTTTTCTGAGCCACCTCACTGTTCTGGCCCTACAGGAAACACAGTAGAGTAGATGAGTGCTCTTTTCTCAAAAGCAGAGTGTGTTTCTTTTAAAGCGAGCTAGAGTTTGTTTCCCAGTCCTAAATTGAGTGGAATCACATGCAGTTTCTGGTCCTACGAGCAAGAGTTGTTTTCTGGTAAGAAGAGTCACTATTGCGCTGCCATTGCCATACACAGGACAAATAGCACTGGCGTCTCTTCCCAGCAACTACAGTGTATTGGACTGAAGAGGATCTACTCTTCTTGTCAGGTTCCTAAGCAGACTTGAACTAGATATGGCCGTGTGTGTAGGAAGCACAGTTTTTTTGTTCTGAGCAAGCTCACTTTTTGGAACACCTAGGAAACACAGTAGAGTAGAAGAGTGCTCTTTTCTCAAAAGCAGAGTGTGTTTCTTGGAAGTCGAGCTAGCGTTTGTTTCCCAGTCCTAAATGGAGTTGAGTCACATGCAGTTTTTTGTGCTACGAGAAAGAGTTGTTTTCTCGTAAGACAAGTCACTATTGTGCTCCAATTGCCATACACAGTGCAAATAGCACTGGCGTCTGTTCCCCGCAAGTACAGTGTATTGGACTGAAGAGGAGCTACTGTTCTTGTCCGTTTCCTAAGCAGAGTTGAACTAGATATGGCCCGTGTGTGTAGGAAGCACAGTTCTTATGTTCTGAGCAAGCTCACTGTTGTTGCTCCAGAGGAAACACAGTAGAGTAGAAGAGTGCTCTTTTCTCTAAAGCAGAGTGTGTTTCTTGTAGGGCGAGCTAGCGTTTGTTTCCCAGTCCTAAATGGAGTTGAGTCACTTGCAGTTTTTTGTCCTATGAGCAAGAGTTGCTTTCTGGTAAGATGAGTCACTATTGTGCTAAAATTGCCATACACAGTGCAAATAGCACTCGCGTCTGTTCCCCGCAAGTAAAGTGTATTGGACTGAAGAGGAGCTACTGTTCTTGTCAGTTTCATAAGCAGAGTTGAACTAGATATGGCCCATGTATGTAGGAAGCACAGTTCTTTTGTTCTGAGCAAGCTCACTGTTCGGACCCCATAGGAAACACAGTAGAGTAGAAGAGTGCTCTTTTCTCAAAGCAGAGTGTGTTTCATGTAAGGCGAGCTAGCATTTGTTTCCCAGTCCTAAATGGAGTTGAATCACATGCAGTTTCTGGTCCTACTAGCAAGAGTTGTTTTCTGGTAAGGAAAGTCACTATTGTGCTCCTATTGCCATCAACAGTACAAATAGCACTCGCATCTTTTCCAGGCAAGTACAGTGTATTGGACTGAAGAGGAGCTACTGTTCTTGTCAGTTTCCTAAGTAGAGTTCAACTATATATGGACCATGTGTAGGAAGCACAGTTCTTATGTTCTGAACAAGATCACTGTTCTGGCCCTATAGGAAACACAGTAGAGTAGAAGAGTGCTCTTTTCTCTGAAGCAGAGTGTGTTTCTTGTAAGGCAAGCTAGCGTTTGTTTCCCAATCCTAAATGGAGTTGAATCACATGCAGTTTCTGGTCCTACGATCAAGAGTTGTTTTCTGGTAAGGACAGTCACTATTGCGCTCCCATTGCCATACCCAGTGCAAATAGCACTCGCGTCTCTTTCCAGCAAGTACAGTGTATCGGACTAAAGAAGAGCTACTGTTCTTGTCAGTTTCCTATGCAGTGTTGAACTAGATATGGCCGTGTGAGTAGGAAGCACAGTTTTTTTGTTCTGAGCAAGCTCACTGTTCGGAACACATAGGAAACACAGTAGAGTAGAAGAGTGCTCTTTTCTCAAAAGTAGAGTGTGTTTCTTGGAAGTCGAGCTAGCATTTGTTTCCTAGTCCTAAATGGAGTTGAGTCACATGCAGTTTTTTGTCCTACGAGCAAGAGTTGTTTTCTGGTAAGACAAGTCACTATTGTGCTCCAATTGCCATACACAGTGCAAATAGCACTCGCGTCTGTTCCCTGCAAGTACAGTGTATTGGAAGGAAGAGGAGCTATTGTTCTTGTCAGTTTCCTAAGCAGAGTTGAACTAGATATGGCCCATGTGTGTAGGAAGCACAGTTCTTTTGTTCTGAGAAAGCTCACTGTTTGGACCCCATAGGAAACACAGTAGAGTAGAAGAGTGCTCTTTTCTCAAAAGCAGAGTGTGTTTCATGTAAGGTGAGCTAGCATTTGTTTCCCAGTCCTACATGGAGTTGAATCACATGCAGTTTCTGGTCTTATGAGCAAGAGTTGTTTTCTGGTAAGGAAAGTCACTATTGCGCTCCCATTGACATACACAGTGCACATAGCAGTCGTGTCTGTTCCCAGCAAGTACACTGTATTGGACTGAAGAGGAGCTACTGCTCTTCTCAGTTTCCGAAGCAGAGTTGAACTAGATATGGCCCGTGTGTGTAGGAAGTACAGTTCTTTTTTTTTGAGCAACCTCACTGTTTTGGCCCTATAGGAAACACAGTAGAGTAGATGAGTGCTCTTTTCTCAAAAGCAGAGTGTGTTTCTAGTAAAGCGAGCTAGAGTTTGTTTCCCAGTCCTAAATGGAGTTGAATCCCATGCAATTTCTGGTCCTACGAGCAAGAGTTGTTTTCTGGTAAGAAGAGTCATTATTGCGCTGCCATTGCCATACACAGGACAAATAGATCTGTCGTCTATTACCAGCAAGTACAGTGTATTGGACTGAAGAGGATCTACTGTTCTTGTCAGGTTCCTAAGCAGACTTGAACTAGATATGGCCGTGTGTGTAGGAAGCACAGTTTTTTTGTTCTGAGCAAGCTCACTTTTCGGAACACCTAGGAAACACAGTAGAGTAGAAGAGTGCTCTTTTCTCAAAAGCAGAGTGTGTTTCTTGGAAGTCGAGCTAGCATTTGTTTCCCAGTCCTAAATGGAGTTGAGTCACATGCAGTTTTTTTGTCCTACGAGAAAGAGTTGTTTTCTCGTAAGACAAGTCACTATTGTGCTCCAATTGCCATACACAGTGCAAAGAGCACTGGCGTCTGTTCCCCGCAAGTACAGTGCATTGGACTGAAGAGGAGCTACTGTTCTTGTCCGTTTCCTATGCAGAGTTGAACTAGATATGGCCCGTGTGTGTAGGAAGCACATTTCTTATGTTCTGAGCAAGCTCACTGTTCTGGCCCCAGAGGAAACACAGTAGAGTAGAAGAGTGCTCTTTTATCTAAAGCAGAGTGTGTTTCTTGTAAGGCGAGCTAGCGTTTGTCTCCCAGTCCTAAATGGAGTTGAGTCACTTGCATTTTTTTGTCCTACGAGCAAGAGTTGCTTTCTGGTAAGACGAGTCACTATTGTGCTAAAATTGCCATACACAGTGCAAATAGCACTCGCGTCTGTTCCCCGCAAGTAAAGTGTATTGGACTGAAGAGGAGCTACTGTTCTTGTCAGTTTCATAAGCAGAGTTGAACTAGATATGGCCGTGTGAGTAGGAAGCACAGTTTTTTTGTTCTGAGCAAGCTCACTGTTCGGAACACATAGGAAACACAGTAGAGTAGAAGAGTGCTCTTTTCTCAAAAGCAGAGTGTGTTTCATGTAATGCAAGCTAGCGTTTGTTTCCCAGTTAAATGGAGTTGAGTCACATGCAGTTTTTTGTCCTACGAGCAAGAGTTGTTTTCTGGTAAGAGAAGTCACTATTGTGCTCCAATTGCCATACACAGTGCAAATAGCAATCGCGTCTGTTCCCAGCAAGTACAGTGTATTGGACGGAAGAGGAGCTATTGTTCTTGTCAGTTTCCTAAGCAGAGTTGAACTAGATATGGCCCATGTGTGTAGGAAGCACAGTTCTTTTGTTCTGAGCAAGCTCACTGTTCGGACCCCATAGGAAACACAGTAGAATAGAAGAGTGCTCTTTTCTCAAAAGCAGAGTGTGTTTCATGTAAGGCGAGCTAGCATTTGTTTCCCAATCCTAAATGGAGTTGAATCACATGCAGTTTCTGGTCTTACGAGCAAGAGATGTTTTCTGGTAAGGAAAGTCACTATTGCGCTCTCATTGACATACACAGTGCAAATAGCACTCGCGTCTGTTCCCAGCAAGTACAGTGTATTGGACTGAAGAGGAGCTACTGTTCTTGTCAGTTTCCTAAGCAGAGTTGAACTAGATATGGCCCGTGTGTAGGAAGCTCAGTTCTTTTGTTCTGAGCAAGCTCACTGTTCTGGCCCTATAGGAAAAACAGTAGAGTAGAAGAGTGCTCTTTTCTCTAAAGCAGAGTGTGTTTCTTGGAAGTCGAGCTAGCATTTGTTTCCCAGTCCTAAATGGAGTTGAGTCACATGCAGTTTTTTTGTCCTACGAGAAAGAGTTGTTTTCTCGTAAGACAAGTCACTATTGTGCTCCAATTGCCATACACAGTGCAAAGAGCACTGGCGTCTGTTCCCCGCAAGTACAGTGTATTGGACTGAAGAGGAGCTACTGTTCTTGTCCGTTTCCTATGCAGAGTTGAACTAGATATGGCCCGTGTGTGTAGGAAGCACATTTCTTATGTTCTGAGCAAGCTCACTGTTCTGGCCCCAGAGGAAACACAGTAGAGTAGAAGAGTGCTCTTTTATCTAAAGCAGAGTGTGTTTCTTGTAAGGCGAGCTAGCGTTTGTCTCCCAGTCCTAAATGGAGTTGAGTCACTTGCATTTTTTTGTCCTACGAGCAAGAGTTGCTTTCTGGTAAGACGAGTCACTATTGTGCTAAAATTGCCATACACAGTGCAAATAGCACTCGCGTCTGTTCCCCGCAAGTAAAGTGTATTGGACTGAAGAGGAGCTACTGTTCTTGTCAGTTTCATAAGCAGAGTTGAACTAGATATGGCCGTGTGAGTAGGAAACACAGTTTTTTTGTTCTGAGCAAGCTCACTGTTCGGAACACATAGGAAACACAGTAGAGTAGAAGAGTGCTCTTTTCTCAAAAGCAGAGTGTGTTTCATGTAATGCAAGCTAGCGTTTGTTTCCCAGTTAAATGGAGTTGAGTCACATGCAGTTTTTTGTCCTACGAGCAAGAGTTGTTTTCTGGTAAGAGAAGTCACTATTGTGCTCCAATTGCCATACACAGTGCAAATAGCAATCGCGTCTGTTCCCTGCAAGTACAGTGTATTGGACGGAAGAGGAGCTATTGTTCTTGTCAGTTTCCTAAGCAGAGTTGAACTAGATATGGCCCATGTGTGTAGGAAGCACAGTTCTTTTGTTCTGAGCAAGCTCACTGTTCGGACCCCATAGGAAACACAGTAGAATAGAAGAGTGCTCTTTTCTCAAAAGCAGAGTGTGTTTCATGTAAGGCGAGCTAGCATTTGTTTCCCAATCCTAAATGGAGTTGAATCACATGCAGTTTCTGGTCTTACGAGCAAGAGATGTTTTCTGGTAAGGAAAGTCACTATTGCGCTCCCATTGACATACACAGTGCAAATAGCACTCGCGTCTGTTCCCAGCAAGTACAGTGTATCGGACTGAAGAGGAGCTACTCTTCTTGTCAGTTTCCTAAGCAGAGTTGAACTAGATATGGCCCGTGTGTAGGAAGCTCAGTTCTTTTGTTCTGAGCAAGCTCACTGTTCTGGCCCTATAGGAAACACAGTAGAGTAGAAGTGTGCTCTTTTCTCTAAAGCAGAGTGTGTTTCTTGTAAGGTGAGCTAGCTTTTGTTTGCCAGTCCTAAATGGAGTTGAATCACATGCAGTTTCTGGTCCTACAAGCAAGAGTTGTTTTCTGGTAAGAAGAGTCACTATTGCGCTGCCATTGCCATACACAAGACAAATAGCACTGGCGTCTCTTCCCAGCAAGTACAGTGTATTGGACTGAAGAGGATCTACTGTTCTTGTCAGGTTCCTAAGCAGACTTGAACTAGATATGGCCGTGTGTGTAGGAAGCACAGTTTTTTTGTTCTGAGCAAGCTCACTTTTCGGAACACCTAGGAAACACAGTAGAGTAGAAGAGTGCTCTTTTCTCAAAAGCAGAGTGTGTTTCTTGGAAGTCGATCTAGCGTTTGTTTCCCAGTCCTAAATGGAGTAGAGTCACATGCAGTTTTTTGTCCTACGAGAAAGAGTTGTTTTCTCGTAAGACAAGTCACTATTGTGCTCCAATTGCCATACACAGTGCAAATAGCACTGGCGTCTGTTCCCCGCAAGTACAGTGTATTGGACTGAAGAGGAGCTACTGTTCTTGTCCGTTTCCTAAGCAGAGTTGAACTAGATATGGCCCGTGTGTGTAGGAAGCACAGTTCTTATGTTCTGAGCAAGCTCACTGTTGTGGCCCCAGAGGAAACACAGTAGAGTAGAAGAGTGCTCTTTTCTCTAAAGCAGAGTGTGTTTCTTGTAAGGCGAGCTAGCGTTTGTTTCCCAGTCCTAAATGGAGTTGAGTCACTTGCAGTTTTTTGTCCTACGAGCAAGAGTTGCTTTCTGGTAAGATGAGTCACTATTGTGCTAAAATTGCCATACACAGTGCAAATAGCCCTCGCGTCTGTTCCCCGCAAGTAAAGTGTATTGGACTGAAGAGGAGCTACTGTTCTTGTCAGTTTCATTAGCAGAGTTGAACTAGATATGGCCCGTGTATGTAGGAAGCACAGTTCTTTTGTTCTGAGCAAGCTCACTGTTCGGACCCCATAGGAAACACAGTAGAGTAGAAGAGTGCTCTTTTCTCAAAAGCAGAGTGTGTTTCATGTAAGGCGAGCTAGCATTTGTTTCCCAGTCCTAAATGGAGTTGAATCACATGCAGTTTCTGGTCCTACTAGCAAGAGTTGTTTTCTGGTAAGGAAAGTCACTATTGTGCTCCAATTGCCATCAACAGTACAAATAGCACTCGCGTCTTTTCCCAGCAAGTACAGTGTATTGGACTGAAGAGGAGCTACTGTTCTTGTCAGTTTCCTAAGCAGAGTTCAACTAGATATGGACCGTGGGTAGGAAGCACAGTTCTTATGTTCTGAACAAGATCACTGTTCTGGCCCTGTAGGAAACACAGTAGAGTAGAAGAGTGCTCTTTTCTCTGAAGCAGAGTGTGTTTCTTGTAAGGCAAGCTAGCGTTTGTTTCCCAATCCTAAAGGGAGTTGAATCACATGCAGTTTCTGGTCCTTCGAGCAAGAGTTGTTTTCTGGTAAGGAAAGTCACTATTGGGCTCCCATTGCCATACATAGTGCAAATAGCTCTCGCATCTGTTCCCAGCATGTACAGTTTATCAGACTGAAGAGGAGCTACTGTTCTTGTCAGTTTCCTATGCAGAGTTGAACTAGATATGGCCCATGTGTGTAGGAAGTACAGTTCTTTTTTTCTGAGCAACCTCACTGTTCTGGCCTTATTGGAAACACAGTAGAGTAGAAGAGTGCTCTTTTCTCAAAAGCAGAGTGTGTTTCTTGTAAGGCGAGCTAGCGTTTGTTTCCCAGTCCTAAATGGAGTTGAATCACATGCAGTTTCTAGTCCTAAGAGCAAGGGTTGTTTTTTGGTAAGAAGATTCACTGTTGCGCTGCCATTGCCATACACAGGACAAATAGCACTGGCGTCTGTTCCCAGCAAGTACAGTGTATTGGACTGAAGAGGATCTACTGTTCTTGTCAGGTTCCTAAGCAGAATTGAACTAGATATGGCCGTGTGTGTAGGAAGCACAGTTCTTTTGTTCTTTGCAAGCTCACTGTTCAGACACCATAGGAAACCCAGTAGAGTAGAAGAGTGCTCTTTTCTCAAAAGCAGAGTGTGTTCTTGTAAGGCGAGCTAGCGTTTGTTTCCCAGTCCTAAATGGAGTTGAATCACATGCAGTTTCTGGTCCTAAGAGCAAGAGTTGTTTTCTGGTAAGGAAATTCACTATTGTGCTCCCGTTGTCATACATGGTGCAAATAGATCTCGCGTATGTTCCCAGCAAGTACAGTGTAACGGACTGAAGAGGATCTACTGTTCTTGTCAGGTTCCTAAGCAGACTTGAACTAGATATGGCCGTGTGTGTAGGAAGCACAGTTTTTTTGTTCTGAGCAAGCTCACTTTTCGGAACACCTAGGAAACACAGTAGAGTAGAAGAGTGCTCTTTTCTCAAAAGCAGAGTGTGTTTCTTGGAAGTCGAGCTAGCATTTGTTTCCCAGTCCTAAATGGAGTTGAGTCACATGCAGTTTTTTTGTCCTACGAGAAAGAGTTGTTTTCTCGTAAGACAAGTCACTATTGTGCTCCAATTGCCATACACAGTGCAAAGAGCACTGGCGTCTGTTCCCCGCAAGTACAGTGTATTGGACTGAAGAGGAGCTACTGTTCTTGTCCGTTTCCTATGCAGAGTTGAACTAGATATGGCCCGTGTGTGTAGGAAGCACATTTCTTATGTTCTGAGCAAGCTCACTGTTCTGGCCCCAGAGGAAACACAGTAGAGTAGAAGAGTGCTCTTTTATCTAAAGCAGAGTTTGTTTCTTGTAAGGCGAGTTAGCGTTTGTCTCCCAGTCCTAAATGGAGTTGAGTCACTTGCATTTTTTGTCCTACGAGCAAGAGTTGCTTTCTGGTAAGACGAGTCACTATTGTGCTAAAATTGCCATACACAGTGCAAATAGCACTCGCGTCTGTTCCCCGCAAGTAAAGTGTATTGGACTGAAGAGGAGCTACTGTTCTTGTCAGTTTCATAAGCAGAGTTGAACTAGATATGGCCGTGTGAGTAGGAAGCACAGTTTTTTTGTTCTGAGCAAGCTCACTGTTCGGAACACATAGGAAACACAGTAGAGTAGAAGAGTGCTCTTTTCTCAAAAGCAGAGTGTGTTTCATGTAATGCAAGCTAGCGTTTGTTTCCCAGTTAAATGGAGTTGAGTCACATGCAGTTTTTTGTCCTACGAGCAAGAGTTGTTTTCTGGTAAGAGAAGTCACTATTGTGCTCCAATTGCCATACACAGTGCAAATAGCAATCGCGTCTGTTCCCTGCAAGTACAGTGTATTGGACGGAAGAGGAGCTATTGTTCTTGTCAGTTTCCTAAGCAGAGTTGAACTAGATATGGCCCATGTGTGTAGGAAGCACAGTTCTTTTGTTCTGAGCAAGCTCACTGTTCGGACCCCATAGGAAACACAGTAGAATAGAAGAGTGCTCTTTTCTCAAAAGCAGAGTGTGTTTCATGTAAGGCGAGCTAGCATTTGTTTCCCAATCCTAAATGGAGTTGAATCACATGCAGTTTCTGGTCTTACGAGCAAGAGATGTTTTCTGGTAAGGAAAGTCACTATTGCGCTCCCATTGACATACACAGTGCAAATAGCACTCGCGTCTGTTCCAGCAAGTACAGTGTATCGGACTGAAGAGGAGCTACTCTTCTTGTCAGTTTCCTAAGCAGAGTTGAACTAGATATGGCCCGTGTGTAGGAAGCTCAGTTCTTTTGTTCTGAGCAAGCTCACTGTTCTGGCCCTATAGGAAACACAGTAGAGTAGAAGTGTGCTCTTTTCTCTAAAGCAGAGTGTGTTTCTTGTAAGGTGAGCTAGCTTTTGTTTGCCAGTCCTAAATGGAGTTGAATCACATGCAGTTTCTGGTCCTACAAGCAAGAGTTGTTTTCTGGTAAGAAGAGTCACTATTGCGCTGCCATTGCCATACACAAGACAAATAGCACTGGCGTCTCTTCCCAGCAAGTACAGTGTATTGGACTGAAGAGGATCTACTGTTCTTGTCTGGTTCCTAATCAGACTTGAACTAGATATGGCCGTGTGTGTAGGAAGCACAGTTTTTTTGTTCTGAGCAAGCTCACTTTTCGGAACACCTAGGAAACACAGTAGAGTAGAAGAGTGCTCTTTTTTCAAAAGCAGAGTGTGTTTCTTGGAAGTCGATCTAGCGTTTGTTTCCCAGTCCTAAATGGAGTAGAGTCACATGCAGTTTTTTGTCCTACGAGAAAGAGTTGTTTTCTCGTAAGACAAGTCACTATTGTGCTCCAATTGCCATACACAGTGCAAATAGCACTGGCGTCTGTTCCCCGCAAGTACAGTGTATTGGACTGAAGAGGAGCTACTGTTCTTGTCCGTTAACTAAGCAGAGTTGAACTAGATATGGCCCGATGTGTATGAAGCAAAGTTCTTATGTTCTGAGCAAGCTCACTGTTGTGGCCCCAGAGGAAACACAGTAGAGTAGAAGAGTGCTCTTTTCTCTAAAGCAGAGTGTGTTTCTTGTAAGGCGAGCTAGCGTTTGTTTCCCAGTCCTAAATGGAGTTGAGTCACTTGCAGTTTTTTGTCCTACGAGCAAGAGTTGCTTTCTGGTAAGATGAGTCACTATTGTGCTAAAATTGCCATACACCGTGCAAATAGCCCTCGCGTCTGTTCCCCGCAAGTAAAGTGTATTGGACTGAAGAGGAGCTACTGTTCTTGTCAGTTTCATTAGCAGAGTTGAACTAGATATGGCCCGTGTATGTAGGAAGCACAGTTCTTTTGTTCTGAGCAAGCTCACTGTTCGGACCCCATAGGAAACACAGTAGAGTAGAAGAGTGCTCTTTTCTCAAAAGCAGAGTGTGTTTCATGTAAGGCGAGCTAGCATTTGTTTCCCAGTCCTAAATGGAGTTGAATCACATGCAGTTTCTGGTCCTACTAGCAAGAGTTGTTTTCTGGTAAGGAAAGTCACTATTGTGCTCCAATTGCCATCAACAGTACAAATAGCACTCGCGTCTTTTCCCAGCAAGTACAGTGTATTGGACTGAAGAGGAGCTACTGTTCTTGTCAGTTTCCTAAGCAGAGTTCAACTAGATATGGACCGTGGGTAGGAAGCACAGTTCTTATGTTCTGAACAAGATCACTGTTCTGGCCCTGTAGGAAACACAGTAGAGTAGAAGAGTGCTCTTTTCTCTGAAGCAGAGTGTGTTTCTTGTAAGGCAAGCTAGCGTTTGTTTCCCAATCCTAAAGGGAGTTGAATCACATGCAGTTTCTGGTCCTTCGAGCAAGAGTTGTTTTCTGGTAAGGAAAGTCACTATTGGGCTCCCATTGCCATACATAGTGCAAATAGCTCTCGCATCTGTTCCCAGCATGTACAGTTTATCAGACTGAAGAGGAGCTACTGTTCTTGTCAGTTTCCTATGCAGAGTTGAACTAGATATGGCCCATGTGTGTAGGAAGTACAGTTCTTTTTTTCTGAGCAACCTCACTGTTCTGGCCCTATAGGAAACACAGTAGAGTAGAAGAGTGCTCTTTTCTCAAAAGCAGAGTGTGTTTCTTGTAAGGCGAGCTAGCGTTTGTTTCCCAGTCCTAAATGGAGTTGAATCACATGCAGTTTCTAGTCCTAAGAGCAAGGGTTGTTTTTTGGTAAGAAGATTCACTATTGCGCTGCCATTGCCATACACAGGACAAATAGCACTGGCGTCTGTTCCCAGCAAGTACAGTGTATTGGACTGAAGAGGATCTACTGTTCTTGTCAGGTTCCTAAGCAGAATTGAACTAGATATGGCCGTGTGTGTAGGAAGCACAGTTCTTTTGTTCTTTGCAAGCTCACTGTTCAGACACCATAGGAAACCCAGTAGAGTAGAAGAGTGCTCTTTTCTCAAAAGCAGAGTGTGTTCTTGTAAGGCGAGCTAGCGTTTGTTTCCCAGTCCTAAATGGAGTTGAATCACATGCAGTTTCTGGTCCTAAGAGCAAGAGTTGTTTTCTGGTAAGGAAATTCACTATTGTGCTCCCGTTGTCATACATGGTGCAAATAGATCTCGCGTATGTTCCCAGCAAGTACAGTGTAACGGACTGAAGAGGATCTACTGTTCTTGTCAGGTTCCTAAGCAGACTTGAACTAGATATGGCCGTGTGTGTAGGAAGCACAGTTTTTTTGTTCTGAGCAAGCTCACTTTTCGGAACACCTAGGAAACACAGTAGAGTAGAAGAGTGCTCTTTTCTCAAAAGCAGAGTGTGTTTCTGGAAGTCGAGCTAGCGTTTGTTTCGCAGTCCTAAATGGAGTTGAGTCACATGCAGTTTTTTTGTCCTACGAGAAAGAGTTGTTTTCTCGTAAGACAAGTCACTATTGTGCTCCAATTGCCATACACAGTGCAAAGAGCACTGGCGTCTGTTCCCCGCAAGTACAGTGTATTGGACTGAAGAGGAGCTACTGTTCTTGTCAGTTTCATAAGCAGAGTTGAACTAGATATGGCCGTGTGAGTAGGAAGCACAGTTTTTTTGTTCTGAGCAAGCTCACTGTTCTGACCCCATAGGAAACACAGTAGAGTAGAAGAGTGCTCTTTTCTCAAAAGCAGAGTGTGTTTCTTGTAAGGCGAGCTAGCATTTGTTTCCCAGTCCTAAATGGAGTTGAGTCACATGCAGTTTTTTTCCTATGAGCAAGAGTTGTTTACTGGTAAGGAAAGTCACTATTGCGCTCCCCTTGCCATACATAGTGCAAATAGCTCTCGCATCTGTTCCCAGCATGTACAGTTTATCAGACTGAAGAGGAGCTACTGTTCTTGTCAGTTTCCTATGCAGAGTTGAACTAGATATGGCCCATGTGTGTAGGAAGTACAGTTCTTTTTTTCTGAGCAACCTCACTTTTCTGGCCCTATAGGAAACACAGTAGAGTAGAAGAGTGCTCTTTTCTCAAAAGCAGAGTGTGTTTCTTGTAAGACGAGCTAGCGTTTGTTTCCCAGTCCTAAATGGAGTTGAATCTCATGCAGTTTCTAGTCCTAAGAGCAAGGGTTGTTTTTTGGTAAGAAGATTCACTATTGCGCTGCCATTGCCATACACAGGACAAATAGCACTGGCGTCTGTTCCCAGCAAGTACAGTGTATTGGACTGAAGAGGATCTACTGTTCTTGTCAGGTTCCTAAGCAGAATTGAACTAGATATGGCCGTGTGTGTAGGAAGCACAGTTCTTTTGTTCTTTGCAAGCTCACTGTTCGGACACCATAGGAAACCCAGTAGAGTAGAAGAGTGCTCTTTTCTCAAAAGCAGAGTGTGTTCTTGTAAGGCGAGCTAGCGTTTGTTTCCCAGTCCTAAATGGAGTTGAGTCACATGCAGTTTTTTGTCCTAAGAGCAAGAGTTTTTTTCTGGTAAGACTAGTCACTATTGTGCTCCAATTGCCATACACAGTGAAAATAGCAATCGCGTCTGTTCCCAGCAAGTAGAGTGTATCGGACTGAAGAAGAGCTACTGTTCTTGTCAGTTTCCTAAGCAGTCTTGAACTAGATATGGCCTTGTGTGTAGGAAGCACAGTTTTTTTGTTCTGAGCAAGCTCACTTTTCGGAACACAGAGGAAACACAGTAGAGTAGAAGAGTGCACTTTTCTCAAAAGCAGAGTGTGTTTCTTGTAAGGCGAGCTCGCATTTGTTTCCCAGTCCTAAATGGAGTTGAATCTCATGGAGTTTCTGGTCCTAAGAGCAAGAGTTGTTTTCTGGTAAGGAAAGTCATTATTGTGCTCACCTTGCCATACATAGTGCGAATAGCTCTCGCGTCTATTCCCAGCAAGTACAGTGTATCGGACTGAAGAGGATCTACTGTTCTTGTCAGTTTCCTAAGCAGAGTTGAACTAGATATGGCCCGTGTGTGTAGGAAGCACAGTTCTTATGTTCTGAACAAGCTCACTGTTCTGGCCCTATTGGAAACACAGTAGAGTAGAAGAGTGCTCTTTTCTCAAAAGCAGAGTGTGTTTTTGTAAGGCGAGCTAGCGTTTGTTTCCTAGTTTTAAATGGAGTTGAATCACATGCAGTTTCTGGTCCTACGAAAAAGAGCTGTTTTCTAGTAAGGAAAGTCACTATTGCGCTCCCATTGCCCTACACAATGCAAATAGCACTCGCGTCTTCTCCCAGCAAGTACAGTGTATTGGACTGAATAGGAGCTACTGTTCTTGTCAGTTTCCTAAGCAGAGTTGAACTAGATATGGTCCATGTGTGTAGGAATCACAGTTCTTTTGTTCTGAACAAGCTCACTGTTTGGACCCCATAGGAAACACAGTAGAGTAGAAGAGTGCTCTTTTCTCTAAAGCAGAGTGTGTTTCTTGTAAGGCGAGCTAGCGTTTGTTTCCCAGTCCTAAATGGAGTTGAATCACATGCAGTTTCTGGTCGTACGAGCACGAGTTGTTCTCTGGTAAGGAAATCACAATTGAGCTCCCATTGCCATACACAGTGCAAATAGCCCTCCCGTCTGTTCCCAGCAAGTACAGTGTATTGGACTGAAGAGGAGCTACTGTTCTTCTCAGTTTCCTAAGAAGAGTTGAACTAGATATGGCCCGTGTGTGTAGGAAGTACAGTTCTTTTTTTCTGAGCCATCTCACTGTTCTGGCCCTATAGGAAACACAGTATAGTAGATGAGTGCTCTTTTCTCAAAAGCAGAGTGTGTTTCTTGTAAAGCGAGCTAGAGTTTGTTTCCCAGTCCTAAATGGAGTTGAATCCCATGCAGTTTCTGGTCCTACGAGCAAGAGTTGTTTTCTGGTAAGAAGAGTCACTATTGCACTGCCATTGCCATACACAGGACAAATAGCACTGGCGTCTCTTCCCAGCAAGTACAGTGTATTGGACTGAAGAGGATCTACTGTTCTTGTCAGGTTCCTAAGCAGACTTGAACTAGATATGGCCGAGTGTGTAGGAAGCACAGTTTTTTTGTTCTGAGCAAGCTCACTTTTTGGAACACCTAGGAAACACAGTAGAGTAGAAGAGTGCTCTTTTCTCAAAAGCAGAGTGTGTTTCTTGGAAGTCGAGCTAGCGTTTGTTTCCCAGTCCTAAATGGAGTTGAGTCACATGCAGTTTTTTGTGCTACGAGAAAGAGTTGTTTTCTCTTAAGACAAGTCACTATTGTGCTCCAATTGCCATACACAGTGCAAATAGCACTGGCGTCTGTTCCCCGCAAGTACAGTGTATTGGACTGAAGAGGAGCTACTGTTCTTGTCCGTTTCCTAAGCAGAGTTGAACTAGATATGGCCTGTGTGTGTAGGAAGCACAGTTCTTATGTTCTGAGCAAGCTCACTGTTGTTGCTCCAGAGGAAACACAGTAGAGTAGAAGAGTGCTCTTTTCTCTAAAGCAGAGTGTGTTTCTTGTAGGGCGAACTAGCGTTTGTTTCCCAGTCCTAAATGGAATTGAGTCACTTGCAGTTTTTTGTCCTATGAGCAAGAGTTGCTTTCTGGTAAGATGAGTCACTATTGTGCTAAAATTGCCATACACAGTGCAAATAGCACTCGCGTCTGTTCCCCGCAAGTAAAGTGTATTGGACTGAAGAGGAGCTACTGTTCTTGTCAGTTTCATAAGCAGAGTTGAACTAGATATGGCCCGTGTATGTAGGAAGCACAGTTCTTTTGTTCTGAGCAAGCTCACTGTTCGGACCCCATAGGAAACACAGTAGAGTAGAAGAGTGCTCTTTTCTCAAAGCAGATTGTGTTTCATGTAAGGCGAGCTAGCATTTGTTTCCCAGTCCTAAATGGAGTTGAATCACATGCAGTTTCTGGTCCTACTAGCAAGAGTTGTTTTCTGGTAAGGAAAGTCACTATTGTGCTCCTATTGCCATCAACAGTACAAATAGCACTCGCGTCTTTTCCCAGCAAGTACAGTGTATTGGACTGAAGAGGAGCTACTGTTCTTGTCAGTTTCCTAAGCAGAGTTCAACTAGATATGGACCGTGTGTAGGAAGCACAGTTCTTATGTTCTGAACAAGATCACTGTTCTGGCCCTATAGGAAACACAGTAGAGTAGAAGAGTGCTCTTTTCTCTGAAGCAGAGTGTGTTTCTTGTAAGGCAAGCTAGCGTTTGTTTCCCAATCCTAAATGGAGTTGAATCACATGCAGTTTCTGTTCCTACGAGCAAGAGTTGTTTTCTGGTAAAGAAAGTCACTATTGCGCTCCCATTGTCCTACACAAGGCAAATAGCACTCGCGTCTTTTCCCAGCAAGTACAGTGTATCGGACTGAATAGGAGCTACTGTTCTTGTCAGTTTCTTAAGCAGAGTTGAACTAGATATGGTCCATATGTGTAGGAATCACAGTTCTTTTGTTCTGAACAAGCTCACTGTTTGGACCCCATAGGAAACACAGTAGAGTAGAAGAGTGCTCTTTTCTCTAAAGCAGAGTGTGTTTCTTGTAAGGCGAGCTAGCGTTTGTTTCCCAGTCCTAAATGGAGTTGAATCACATGCAGTTTCTAGTCCTAAGAGCAAGGGTTGTTTCTTGGTAAGAAGATTCACTATTGCGCTGCCATTGCCATACACAGGACAAAGAGCACTGGCGTCTGTTCCCAGCAAGTACAGTGTATTGGACTGAAGAGGATCTACTGTTCTTGTCAGGTTCCTAAGCAGAATTGAACTAGATATGGCCGTGTGTGTAGGAAGCACAGTTCTTTTGTTCTGAGCAAGCTCACTGTTCGGACACCATAGGAAACCCAGTAGAGTAGAAGAGTGCTCTTTTCTCAAAAGCAGAGTGTGTTCTTGTAAGGCGAGCTAGCGTTTGTTTCCCAGTCCTAAATGGAGTTGAATCACATGCAGTTTCTGGTCCTAAGAGCAAGAGTTGTTTTCTGGTAAGGAAATTCACTATTGTGCTCCCGTTGTCATACATAGTGCAAATAGATCTCGCGTATGTTCCCAGCAAGTACAGTGTATCGGACTGAAGAGGAGCTACTGTTCTTGTCAGTTATCTAAGCAGAGTTGAACTAGATATGGCCCGTGTGTAGGAAGTACAGTTCTTTTTTTCTGAGCAAGCTCACTGTTCTGGCCATATAGGAAACACAGTAGAGTAGAAGAGTGCTCTTTTCTCAAAAGCAGAGTGTGTTTCTTGTAAAGCGAGCTAGAGTTTGTTTCCCAGTACTAAATTGAGTGGAATCACATGCAGTTTCTGGTCCTACGAGCAAGAGTTGTTTTCTGGTAAGAAGAGTCACTATTGCGCTGCCATTGCCATAGACAGGACAAATAGCACTGGCGTCTGTTCCCAGCAAGTATAGTGTATTGGACTGAAGAGGATCTACTGTTCTTGTCAGGTTCCTAAGCAGACTTGAACTAGATATGGCCGTGTGTGTAGGAAGCACAGTTTTTTTGTTCTGAGCAAGATCAATGTTCGGAACACATAGGAAACACAGTAGAGTAGAAGAGTGCTCTTTTCTCAAAAGCAGAATGTGTTTCTTGGAAGTCGAGCTAGCGTTTGTTTCCCAGTCCTAAATGGAGTTGAGTCACATGCAGTTTTTTGTCCTACGAGCAAGAGTTGTTTTCTGGTAAGACAAGTCACTATTGTGCTCCAATGCCATACACAGTGCAAATAGCACTCGCGTCTGTTCCCTGCAATTACAGTGTATTGGACTGAAGAGGATCTACTGTTCTTGTCAGGTTCCTAAGCAGAGTTCAACTAGATATGGACCGTGTGTAGGAAGCACAGTTCTTATGTTCTGAACAAGCTCACTGTTCTGGCGCTAAAGGAAACACAGTAGAGTAGAAGAGTGCTCTTTTCTCTGAAGCAGAGTGTGTTTCTTGTAAGGCAAGCTAGCGTTTGTTTCCCAATCCTAAAGGGAGTTGAATCACATGCAGTTTCTGGTCCTTCGAGCAAGAGTTGTTTTCTGGTAAGGAAAGTCACTATTGGGCTCCCATTGCCATACACAGTGCAAATAGCACTCGTGTCTCTTTCCAGCAAGTACAGTGTATCGGACTAAAGAGGAGCTACTGTTCTTGTCAGTTTCCTATGCAGAGTTGAACTAGATATGGCCCGTGTGTGTAGGAAGTACAGTTCTTTTTTTCTGAGCAACCTCACTGTTCTGGCCCTATAGGAAACACAGTAGAGTAGAAGAGTGCTCTTTTCTCAAAAGCAGAGTGTGTTTCTTGTAAAGTGAGCTAGAGTTTGTTTCCCAGTCCTAAATGGAGTTGAATCCCATGCAGTTTCTGGTCCTACGAGCAAGAGTTGTTTTCTGGTAAGAAGAGTCACTATTACGCTGCCATTGCCATACACAGGACAAATAGCACTGGCGTCTGTTCCCAGCAAGTACAGTGTATTGGACTGAAGAGGATCTACTGTTCTTGTCAGGTTCCTAAGCAGAATTGAACTAGATATGGCCGTGTGTGTAGGAAGCACAGTTCTTTTGTTCTGAGCAAGCTCACTGTTCTGACCCCATAGGAAACACAGTAGAGTAGAAGAGTGCTCTTTTCTCAAAAGCAGAGTGTGTTTCTTGTAAGGCGAGCTAGCATTTGTTTCCCAGTCCTAAATGGAGTTGAGTCACATGCAGTTTTTTTCCTATGAGCAAGAGTTGTTTTCTGGTAAGAAGAGACACTATTGCGCTGCCATTGCCATACACAGGACAAATAGCACTGGTGTCTGTTCCCAGCAAGTACAGTGTATTGGACTGAAGAGGATCTACTGTTCTTGTCAGGTTCCTAAGCAGACTTGAACTAGATATGGCCTTGTGTGTAGGAAGCACAGTTTTTTGTTCTGAAAAAGCTCACTTTTCGGAACACATAGGAAACACAGTAGAGTAGAAGAGTGCTCTTTTCTCAAAAGCAGAGTGTTTTTCTTGTAAGGCGAGCTAGCGTTTGTTTCCCAGTCCTAAATGGAGTTGAGTCACATGCAGTTTTTTGTCCTACGAGCAAGAGTTGTTTTCTCGTAAGACAAGTAACTATTGTGCTCCAATTGCCATACACAGTGCAAATAGCACTCGCGTCTGTTCCCCGCAAGGACAGTGTATTGGACTGAAGAGGAGCTACTGTTCTTGTTTGTTTCCTAAGCAGAGTTGAACTAGATATGGCCTGTGTGTGTAGGAGGCACAGTACTTTTGTTCTGAGCAAGCTCACTGTTCGGACCCCATAGGAAACACAGTAGAGTAGAAGAGTGCTCTTTTCTCAAAAGCAGAGTGTGTTTCATGTAATGCAAGCTAGCACTTGTTCCCCAGTCCTAAATGGAGTTGAATCACATGCAGTTTCTGGTCCTACAAGCAAGAGTTGTTTTCTGGTAAGGAAAGTCACTATTGTGCTCCCATTGCCATACACAGTGCAAATAGCACTCGCGTCTGTTCCCAGCAAGTAAAGTGTATTGGACTGAAGAGGAGCTACTGTTCTTGTCAGTTTCCTAAGCAGATTTCAACTAGATATGGCCCGTGTGTGTAGGAAGCACCGTTCTTATATTCTGAGCAAGCTCACTGTTCTGGCCCTATAGGAAACACAGTAGAGTAGAAGAGTGCTCTTTTCTCAAAAGCAGAGTGTGTTTTTGTAAGGCGAGCTAGCGTTTCTTTCCTAGTCCTAAATGGAGTTGAATCACCTGCAGTTTCTGGTCCTACGAACAAGAGTTTTTTTCTGGTAAGGAAAGTCACTATTGCGCTCCCATTGCCCTACACAAGGCAAATAGCACTCGCGTCTGTTCCCAGCAAGTACAGTGTATTGGACTTAATAGGAGCTACAGTTCTTGTTAGTTTCCTAAGCAGAGTTGAACTAGATATGGCCCGTGTGTGTAGGAAGTACAGTTCTTTTTTTCTGAGCAAGCTCACTGTTCTGTCCCTATAGGAAACACAGTAGAGTAGAAGAGTGTTCTATTCTCAAAAGCAGAATGTGTTTCTTGGAAGTCGAGCTAGCGTTTGTTTCCCAGTCCTAAATGGAGTTGAGTCACATGCAGTTTCTGGTCCTACGAGCAAGTGTTGTTTTCTGGTAAGACAAGTCACTATTGTGCTCCAATGCCATACACAGTGCAAATAGCACTCGCCTCTGTTCCCCGCAAGTACAGTGTCTTGGACTGAAGAGGAGCTACTGTTCTTGTCAGTTTCCTAAGCAGAGTTGAACTAGATATGGCCCGTGTATGTAGGAAGCACAGTTCTTATGTTCTGAACAAGCTCACTGTTCTGGCCCTATTGGAAACACAGTATAGTAGAAGAGAGCTCTTTCTCAAAAGCAGAGTGTGTTTTTGTAAGGCGAGCTAGCATTTGTTTCCTAGTCCTAAATGGAGTTGAATCACATGCAGTTTCTGGTCCTACAAGCAAGAGTTGTTTTCTGGTAAGAAGAGTCACTATTGCGCTGCCATTGCCATACACAGGACAAATAGCACTGGCGTCCCTTCCCAGCAAGTACAGTGTATTGGACTGAAGAGGATCTACTGTTCTTGTCAGGTTCCTAAGCCGACTTGAACTAGATATGGCCGTGTGTGTAGGAAGCACAGTTTTTTTGTTCTGAGCAAGCTCATTGTTCGGAACACATAGGAAACACAGTGGAGTAGAAGAGTGCTCTTTTCTCAAAAGCACAGTGTGTTTCTTGGAAGTTGAGCTAGCGTTTGTTTCCCAGTCCTAAATGGAGTTGAGTCACATCAGTTTTTTGTCCAACGAGCAAGAGTTATTTTCTGGTAAGACAAGTCACTATTGTGCTCCAATGCCATACACAGTGCAAATAACACGCGCGTCTGTTCCCCGCAAATACAGTGTATTGGACTGAAGAGGAGCTACTGTTCTTGTTTGTTTCCTAAGCAGAGTTGAATTAGATATGGCCCGTGTGTGTAGAAAGCACAGTTCTTTTGTTCTGAGCAAGCTCACTGTTCGGACCCCATAGGAAACTCAGTAGAGTAGAAGAGTGCTCTTTTCTCAAAAGCAGAGTGTGTTTCTTGTAAGGCGAGCTAGCATTTCTTTCCCAGTCCTAAATGGAGTTGAATCACATGCAGTTTCTGGTCCTACGAGCAAGAGTTGTTTTCTGGTAAGGAAAGTCACTATTGCGCTCCCATTGCCATACACAGTGCAAATAGCACTCGCGTCTGTTCCCAGCAAGTACAGTGTATCGGACTGAAGAGGAGCTACTGTTCTTTTCAGTTTCCTAAGCAGAGTTGAACTAGTTATGGCCCGTGTGTAGGAAGCACAGCCCTTTGGTTCTGAGCAAGCTCACTGTTCTGGCCCTATAGGAAACACAGTAGAGTAGAAGAGTGCTCTTTTCTCAAAAGCAGAGTGTGTTTCTTGTAAGGCGAGCTAGCATTTGTTTCCCAGTCCTAAATGGAGTGGAATCACATGCAGTTTCTGGTCCTACGAGCAAGAGTTGTTTTCTGGTAAGGAAAGTCACTATTGTGCTCCCATTGCCATACACAGTGAAAATAGCACATGCGTGTGTTCCCAGCAATTACAGTGTATTGGACTGAAGAGGAGCTACTGTTCTTGTCAGGTTCCTAAGCAGAGTTGAACTAGATATGGCCCGTGTGTGTAGGAAGCACAGTTCTTATGTTCTGAGCAAGATCACTGCTCTGGCCCCATAGGAAACACAGTAGAGTAGAAGAGTGCTCTTTTCTCAAAAGCAGAGTGTGTTTTTGTAAGGCGAGGTAGCATTCGTTTCCTAGTCCTAAATGGAGTTGAATCACATGCAGTTTCTGGTTTTACAAGCAAGAGTTGTTTTCTGGTAAGAATAGACACTATTGCGCTGCCATTGCCATACACAGGACAAATAGCACTGGCGTCTGTTCCCAGCTAGTACAGTGTATTGGACTGAAGAGGATCTACTGTTCTTGTCAGGTTCCTAAGCAGACTTGAACTAGATATGGCCTTGTGTGTAGGAAGCACAGTTTTTTGTTCTGAAAAAGCTCACTTTTCGGAACACATAGGAAACACAGTAGAGTAGAAGAGTGCTCTTTTCTCAAAAGCAGAGTGTGTTTCTTGTAAGGCGAGCTAGCGTTTGTTTCCCAGTCCTAAATGGAGTTGAGTCACATGCAGTTTTTTGTCCTACGTGCAAGAGTTGTTTTCTCGTAAGACAAGTCACTATTGTGCTCCAATTGCCATACACAGTGCAAATAGCACTCGCGTCTGTTCCCCGCAAGTACAGTGTATTGGACTGAAGTGGAGCTACTGTTCTTGTTTGTTTCCTAAGCAGAGTTGAACTAGATATGGCCTGTGTGTGTAGGAGGCACAGTACTTTTGTTCTGAGCAAGCTCACTGTTCGGACCCCATAGGAAACACAGTAGAGTAGAAGAGTGCTCTTTTCTCAAAAGCAGAGTGTGTTTCATGTAATGCGAGCTAGCACTTGTTCCCCAGTCCTAAATGGAGTTGAATCACATGCAGTTTCTGGTCCTATGAGCAAGAGTTGTTTTCTGGTAAGGAAAGTCACTATTGCGCTCCCATTGCCATACACAGTGCAAATAGCACTCGCGTCTGTTCCCAGCAAGTACAGTGTATCGGACTGAAGAGGAGCTACTGTTCTTGTCAGTTTCCTAAGCAGAGTTCAACTAGATATGGCCCGTGTGTGTAGGAAGCACCGTTCTTATGTTCTGAGCAAGCTCACTGTTCTGGCCCTACAGGAAACACAGTAGAGTAGAAGAGTGTTCTTTTCTCAAAAGCAGAATGTGTTTCTTGGAAGTCGAGCTAGCGTTTGTTTCCCAGTCCTAAATGGAGTTGAGTCACATGCAGTTTCTGGTCCTACGAGCAAGTGTTGTTTTCTGGTAAGACAAGTCACTATTGTGCTCCAATGCCACACACAGTGCAAATAGCACTCGCGTATGTTCCCCGCAAGTACAGTGTCTTGGACTGAAGAGGAGCTACTGTTCTTGTCAGTTTCCTAAGCAGAGTTGAACTAGATATGGCCCGTGTGTGTAGGAAGCACAGTTCTTATGTTCTGAACAAGCTCACTGTTCTGGCCCTATTGGAAACACAGTAGAGTAGAAGAGTGCTCTTTTCTCAAAAGCAGAGTGTGTTTTTGTAAGGCGAGCTAGCATTTGTTTCCTAGTCCTAAATGGAGTTGAATCACATGCAGTTTCTGGTCCTACAAGCAAGAGTTGTTTTCTGGTAAGAAGAGTCACTATTGCGCTGCCATGCCATACACAGGACAAATAGCACTGGCGTCTGTTCCCAGCAAGTACAGTGTATTGGACTGAAGAGGATCTACTGTTCTTGTCAGGTTCCTAAGCAGACTTGAACTAGATATGGCCGTGTGTGTAGGAAGCACAGTTTTTTTGTTCTGAGCAAGCTCATTGTTCGGAACACATAGGAAACACAGTGGAGTAGAAGAGTGCTCTTTTCTCAAAAGCATAGTGTGTTTCTTGGAAGTCGAGCTAGCGTTTGTTTCCCAGTCCTAAATGGAGTTGAGTCACATCAGTTTTTTGTCCAACGAGCAAGAGTTATTTTCTGGTAAGACTAGTCACTATTGTGCTCCAATGCCATACACAGTGCAAATAGCACTCGCGTCTGTTCCCCGCAAATACAGTGTATTGGACTGAAGAGGAGCTACTGTTCTTGTTTGTTTCCCAAGCAGAGTTGAATTAGATATGGCCCGTGTGTGTAGAAAGCACAGTTCTTTTGTTCTCAGCAAGCTCACTGTTCGGACCCCATAGGAAACACAGTAGAGTAGAAGAGTGCTCTTTTCTCAAAAGCAGAGTGTGTTTCTTGTAAGGCGAGCTAGCATTTCTTTCCCAGTCCTAAATGGAGTTGAATCACATGCAGTTTCTGGTCCTACGAGCAAGAGTTGTTTTCTGGTAAGGAAAGTCACTATTGCGCTCCCATTGCCATACACAGTGCAAATAGCACTCGCGTCTGTTCCCAGCAAGTACAGTGTATCAGACTGAAGAGGAGCTACTGTTCTTTTCAGTTTCCTAAGCAGAGTTGAACTAGTTATGGCCCGTGTGTAGGAAGCACAGTCCTTTGGTTCTGAGCAAGCTCACTCTTCTGGCCCTATAGGAAACACAGTAGAGTAGAAGAGTGCTCTTTTCTCAAAAGCAGAGTGTGTTTCTTGTAAGGCGAGCTAGCATTTGTTTCCCAGTCCTAAATGAAGTGGAATCACATGCAGGTTCTGGTCCTACGAGCAAGAGTTGTTTTCTGGTAAGGAAAGTCACTATTGCGCTCCCATTGCCATACACAGTGCAAATAGCACATGCGTCTGTTCCCAGCAATTACAGTGTATTGGACTGAAGAGGAGCTACTGTTCTTGTCAGGTTCCTAAGCAGAGTTGAACTAGATATGGCTCGTGTGTGTAGGAAGCACAGTTCTTATGTTCTGAGCAAGATCACTGCTCTGGCCCCATAGGAAACACAGTAGAGTAGAAGAGTGCTCTTCTCTCTAAAGCAGAGTGTGTTTCTTGTAAGGCGAGCTAGCGTTTGTTTCCCAGTCCTAAATGGAGTTGAGTCACATGCAGTTTTTTGTCCTAGGAGCAAGAGTTTTTTTCTGGTAAGACGAGTCACTATTGTGCTCCAATTGCCATACACAGTGCAAATAGCACTCGCGTCTGTTCCCAGCAAGTAGAGTGTATCGGACTCAAGAGGAGCTACTGTTCTTGTCAATTTCCTAAGCAGACTTGAACTAGATATGGCCTTGTGTGTAGGAAGCACAGTTTTTTTGTTCTGAGCAAGCTCACTTTTCGGAACACAAAGGAAACACAGTAGAGTAGAAGAGTGCTCTTTTCTCAAAAGCAGAGTGTGTTTCTCGTAAGGCGACCTAGAGTTTGTTTCCCAGTCCTAAATGGAGTTGAGTCACATGCAGTTTTTTGTCCTACGAGCAAGAGTTGTTTTCTCGTAAGACAAGTCACTATTGTGCTCCAATTGCCATACACAGTGCAAATAGCACTCGCGTCTGTTCCCCGCAAGTACAGTGTATTGGACTGAAGAGGATCTACTGTTCTAGTCAGGTTCCTAAGCAGACTTGAACTAGATATGGCCATGTGTGTAGGAAGCACAGTTTTTTTGTTCTGAGCAAGCTCACTTTTCGGGAAAACCTAGGAAACACAGTAGAGTAGAAGAGTGCTCTTTTCTCAAAGCAGAGTGTGTTTCATGTAAGGCGAGCTAGCATTTGTTTCCCAGTCCTAAATGGAGTTGAATCACATGCAGTTTCTGGTCCTACTAGCAAGAGTTGTTTTCTGGTAAGGAAAGTCACTATTGTGCTCCTATTGCCATCAACAGTACAAATAGCACTCGCGTCTTTTCCCAGCAAGTACACTGTATTGGACTGAAGAGGAGCTACTGTTCTTGTCAGTTTCCTAAGCGAGTTCAACTAGATATGGACCGTGTGTAGGAAGCACAGTTCTTATGTTCTGAACAAGATCACTGTTCTGGCCCTATAGGAAACACAGTAGAGTAGAAGAGTGCTCTTTTCTCTGAAGCAGAGTGTGTTTCTTGTAAAGCGAGCTAGAGTTTGTTTCCCAATCCTAAATGGAGTTGAATCACATGCAGTTTCTGGTCCTACGAGCAAGAGTTGTTTTCTGGTAAGAAGAGTCACTATTGCGCTGCCATTGCCATAGACAGGACAAATAGCACTGGCGTCTGTTCCCAGCAAGTATAGTGTATTGGACTGAAGAGTATCTACTGTTCTTGTCAGGTTCCTAAGCAGACTTGAACTAGATATGGCCGTGTGTAGGAAGCACAGTTTTTTTGTTCTGAGCAAGCTCACTGTTCGGAAAACATAGGAAACACAGTAGAGTAGAAGAGTGCTCTTTTCTCAAAATCAGAATGTGTTTCTTGGAAGTCGAGCTAGCGTTTGTTTCCCAGTCCTAAAAGGAGTTGAGTCACATGCAGTTTTTTGTCCTACGAGCAAGAGTTTTTTTCTGGGAAGACAAGTCACTATTGTGCTCCAATGCCATACACAGTGCAAATAGCACTCGCGTCTGTTCCCCGCAGTTACAGTGTATTGGACTGAAGAGGATCTACTGTTCTTGTCAGGTTCCTAAGCAGAATTGAAATAGATATGGCTCGTGTGTGTAGGAAGCACAGTTCTTTTGTTCTGAGCAAGCTCACTGTTCGGACACCATAAGAAACAAAGTAGAGTAGAAGAGTGCTCTTTTCTCAAAAGCAGAGTGTGTTTCTTGTAAGGTGAGCTAGCATTTGTTTCCCAGTCATAAATGGAGTTGAATCTCATGCAGTTTCTGGTCATAACAGCAAGAGTTGTTTTCTGGTAAGGAAAGTCACTATTGTGCTCCACTTGCCATACATAGTGCAAATAGCTCTCGCGTCTATTCCCAGCAAGTACAGTGTATCGGACTGAAGAGGAGCTACTGTTCTTGTCAGTTTCCTAAGCAGAGTTGAACTAGATATGGCCCGTGTGTGTAGGAAGCACAGTTCTTATGTTCTGAACAAGCTCACTGTTCTGGCCCTGTTGGAAACACAGTAGAGTAGAACAGTGCTCTTTTCTCAAAAGCAGAGTGTGTTTTTGTAAGGCGAGCTAGCATTTGTTTCCTAGTCCTAAATGGAGTTGAATCACATGCAGTTTCTGGTTCTACAAGCAAGAGTTGTTTTCTGGTAAGAAGAGACACTATTGCGCTGCCATTGCCATACACAGGACAAATAGCACTGGTGTCTGTTCCCAGCAAGTACAGTGTATTGGACTGAAGAGGATCTACTGTTCTTGTCAGGTTCCTAAGCAGACTTGAACTAGATATGGCCTTGTGTGTAGGAAGCACAGTTTTTTGTTCTGAAAAAGCTCACTTTTCGGAACACATAGGAAACACAGTAGAGTAGAAGAGTGCTCTTTTCTCAAAAGCAGAGTGTTTTTCTTGTAAGGCGAGCTAGCGTTTGTTTCCCAGTCCTAAATGGAGTTGAGTCACATGCAGTTTTTTGTCCTACGAGCAAGAGTTGTTTTCTCGTAAGACAAGTAACTATTGTGCTCCAATTGCCATACACAGTGCAAATAGCACTCGCGTCTGTTCCCCGCAAGGACAGTGTATTGGACTGAAGAGGAGCTACTGTTCTTGTTTGTTTCCTAAGCAGAGTTGAACTAGATATGGCCTGTGTGTGTAGGAGGCACAGTACTTTTGTTCTGAGCAAGCTCACTGTTCGGACCCCATAGGAAACACAGTAGAGTAGAAGAGTGCTCTTTTCTCAAAAGCAGAGTGTGTTTCATGTAATGCAAGCTAGCACTTGTTCCCCAGTCCTAAATGGAGTTGAATCACATGCAGTTTCTGGTCCTACAAGCAAGAGTTGTTTTCTGGTAAGGAAAGTCACTATTGCGCTCCCATTGCCATACACAGTGCAAATAGCACTCGCGTCTGTTCCCAGCAAGTAAAGTGTATTGGACTGAAGAGGAGCTACTGTTCTTGTCAGTTTCCTAAGCAGAGTTCAACTAGATATGGCCCGTGTGTGTAGGAAGCACCGTTCTTATGTTCTGAGCAAGCTCACTGTTCTGGCCCTATAGGAAACACAGTAGAGTAGAAGAGTGCTCTTTTCTCAAAAGCAGAGTGTGTTTTTGTAAGGCGAGCTAGCGTTTCTTTCCTAGTCCTAAATGGAGTTGAATCACCTGCAGTTTCTGGTCCTAGGAACAAGAGTTTTTTTCTGGTAAGGAAAGTCACTATTGCGCTCCCATTGCCCTACACAAGGCAAATAGCACCCGCGTCTTTTCCCAGCAAGTACAGTGTATTGGACTTAATAGGAGCTACAGTTCTTGTTAGTTTCCTAAGCAGAGTTGAACTAGATATGGCCCGTGTGTGTAGGAAGTACAGTTCTTTTTTTCTGAGCAAGCTCACTGTTCTGTCCCTATAGGAAACACAGTAGAGTAGAAGAGTGTTCTTTTCTCAAAAGCAGAATGTGTTTCTTGGAAGTCGAGCTAGCGTTTGTTTCCCAGTCCTAAATGGAGTTGAGTCACATGCAGTTTCTGGTCCTACGAGCAAGTGTTGTTTTCTGGTAAGACAAGTCACTATTGTGCTCCAATGCCATACACAGTGCAAATAGCACTCGCCTCTGTTCCCCGCAAGTACAGTGTCTTGGACTGAAGAGGAGCTACTGTTCTTGTCAGTTTCCTAAGCAGAGTTGAACTAGATATGGCCCGTGTATGTAGGAAGCACAGTTCTTATGTTCTGAACAAGCTCACTGTTCTGGCCCTATTGGAAACACAGTAGAGTAGAAGAGAGCTCTTTCTCAAAAGCAGAGTGTGTTTTTGTAAGGCGAGCTAGCATTTGTTTCCTAGTCCTAAATGGAGTTGAATCACATGCAGTTTCTGGTCCTACAAGCAAGAGTTGTTTTCTGGTAAGAAGAGTCACTATTGTGCTGCCATTGCCATACACAGGACAAATAGCACTGGCGTCTCTTCCCAGCAAGTACAGTGTATTGGACTGAAGAGGATCTACTGTTCTTGTCAGGTTCCTAAGCCGACTTGAACTAGATATGGCCGTGTGTGTAGGAAGCACAGTTTTTTTGTTCTGAGCAAGCTCATTGTTCGGAACACATAGGAAACACAGTGGAGTAGAAGAGTGCTCTTTTCTCAAAAGCACAGTGTGTTTCTTGGAAGTTGAGCTAGCGTTTGTTTCCCAGTCCTAAATGGAGTTGAGTCACATCAGTTTTTTGTCCAACGAGCAAGAGTTATTTTCTGGTAAGACAAGTCACTATTGTGCTCCAATGCCATACACAGTGCAAATAACACTCGTGTCTGTTCCCCGCAAATACAGTGTATTGGACTGAAGAGGAGCTACTGTTCTTGTTTGTTTCCTAAGCAGAGTTGAATTAGATATGGCCCGTGTGTGTAGAAAGCACAGTTCTTTTGTTCTGAGCAAGCTCACTGTTCGGACCCCATAGGAAACTCAGTAGAGTAGAAGAGTGCTCTTTTCTCAAAAGCAGAGTGTGTTTCTTGTAAGGCGAGCTAGCATTTCTTTCCCAGTCCTAAATGGAGTTGAATCACATGCAGTTTCTGGTCCTACGAGCAAGAGTTGTTTTCTGGAAAGGAAAGTCACTATTGCGCTCCCATTGCCATACACAGTGCAAATAGCACTCGCGTCTGTTCCCAGCAAGTACAGTGTATCGGACTGAAGAGGAGCTACTGTTCTTTTCAGTTTCCTAAGCAGAGTTGAACTAGTTATGGCCCGTGTGTAGGAAGCACAGCCCTTTGGTTCTGAGCAAGCTCACTGTTCTGGCCCTATAGGAAACACAGTAGAGTAGAAGAGTGCTCTTTTCTCAAAAGCAGAGTGTGTTTCTTGTAAGGCGAGCTAGCATTTGTTTCCCAGTCCTAAATGGAGTGGAATCACATGCAGTTTCTGGTCCTACGAGCAAGAGTTGTTTTCTGGTAAGGAAAGTCACTATTGTGCTCCCATTGCCATACACAGTGAAAATAGCACATGCGTGTGTTCCCAGCAATTACAGTGTATTGGACTGAAGAGGAGCTACTGTTCTTGTCAGGTTCCTAAGCAGAGTTGAACTAGATATGGCCCGTGTGTGTAGGAAGCACAGTTCTTATGTTCTGAGCAAGATCACTGCTCTGGCCCCATAGGAAACACAGTAGAGTAGAAGAGTGCTCTTTTCTCAAAAGCAGAGTGTGTTTTTGTAAGGCGAGGTAGCATTTGTTTCCTAGTCCTAAATGGAGTTGAATCACATGCAGTTTCTGGTTTTACAAGCAAGAGTTGTTTTCTGGTAAGAATAGACACTATTGCGCTGCCATTGCCATACACAGGACAAATAGCACTGGCGTCTGTTCCCAGCAAGTACAGTGTATTGGACTGAAGAGGATCTACTGTTCTTGTCAGGTTCCTAAGCAGACTTGAACTAGATATGGCCTTGTGTGTAGGAAGCACAGTTTTTTGTTCTGAAAAAGCTCACTTTTCGGAACACATAGGAAACACAGTAGAGTAGAAGAGTGCTCTTTTCTCAAAAGCAGAGTGTGTTTCTTGTAAGGCGAGCTAGCGTTTGTTTCCCAGTCCTAAATGGAGTTGAGTCACATGCAGTTTTTTGTCCTACGAGCAAGAGTTGTTTTCTCGTAAGACAAGTCACTATTGTGCTCCAATTGCCATACACAGTGCAAATAGCACTCGCGTCTGTTCCCCGCAAGTACAGTGTATTGGACTGAAGTGGAGCTACTGTTCTTGTTTGTTTCCTAAGCAGAGTTGAACTAGATATGGCCTGTGTGTGTAGGAGGCACAGTACTTTTGTTCTGAGCAAGCTCACTGTTCGGACTCCATAGGAAACACAGTAGAGTAGAAGAGTGCTCTTTTCTCAAAAGCAGAGTGTGTTTCATGTAATGCGAGCTAGCACTTGTTCCCCAGTCCTAAATGGAGTTGAATCACATGCAGTTTCTGGTCCTATGAGCAAGAGTTGTTTTCTGGTAAGGAAAGTCACTATTGTGCTCCCATTGCCATACACAGTGCAAATAGCACTCGCGTCTGTTCCCAGCAAGTACAGTGTATCGGACTGAAGAGGAGCTACTGTTCTTGTCAGTTTCCTAAGCAGAGTTCAACTAGATATGGCCCGTGTGTGTAGGAAGCACCGTTCTTATGTTCTGAGCAAGCTCACTGTTCTGGCCCTACAGGAAACACAGTAGAGTAGAAGAGTGTTCTTTTCTCAAAAGCAGAATGTGTTTCTTGGAAGTCGAGCTAGCGTTTGTTTCCCAGTCCTAAATGGAGTTGAGTCACATGCAGTTTCTGGTCCTACGAGCAAGTGTTGTTTTCTGGTAAGACAAGTCACTATTGTGCTCCAATGCCATACACAGTGCAAATAGCACTCGCGTATGTTCCCCGCAAGTACAGTGTCTTGGACTGAAGAGGAGCTACTGTTCTTGTCAGTTTCCTAAGCAGAGTTGAACTAGATATGGCCCGTGTGTGTAGGAAGCACAGTTCTTATGTTCTGAACAAGCTCACTGTTCTGGCCCTATTGGAAACACAGTAGAGTAGAAGAGTGCTCTTTTCTCAAAAGCAGAGTGTGTTTTTGTAAGGCGAGCTAGCATTTGTTTCCTAGTCCTAAATGAAGTTGAATCACATGCAGTTTCTGGTCCTACAAGCAAGAGTTGTTTTCTGGTAAGAAGAGTCACTATTGCGCTGCCATGCCATACACAGGACAAATAGCACTGGCGTCTGTTCCCAGCAAGTACAGTGTATTGGACTGAAGAGGATCTACTGTTCTTGTCAGGTTCCTAAGCAGACTTGAACTAGATATGGCCGTGTGTGTAGTAAGCACAGTTTTTTTGTTCTGAGCAAGCTCATTGTTCGGAACACATAGGAAACACAGTGGAGTAGAAGAGTGCTCTTTTCTCAAAAGCATAGTGTGTTTCTTGGAAGTCGAGCTAGCGTTTGTTTCCCAGTCCTAAATGGAGTTGAGTCACATCAGTTTTTTGTCCAACGAGCAAGAGTTATTTTCTGGTAAGACTAGTCACTATTGTGCTCCAATGCCATACACAGTGCAAATAGCACTCGCGTCTGTTCCCCGCAAATACAGTGTATTGGACTGAAGAGGAGCTACTGTTCTTGTTTGTTTCCCAAGCAGAGTTGAATTAGATATGGCCCGTGTGTGTAGAAAACACAGTTCTTTTGTTCTGAGCAAGCTCACTGTTCGGACCCCATAGGAAACACAGTAGAGTAGAAGAGTGCTCTTTTCTCAAAAGCAGAGTGTGTTTCTTGTAAGGCGAGCTAGCATTTCTTTCCCAGTCCTAAATGGAGTTGAATCACATGCAGTTTCTGGTCCTACGAGCAAGAGTTGTTTTCTGGTAAGGAAAGTCACTATTGCGCTCCCATTGCCATACACAGTGCAAATAGCACTCGCGTCTGTTCCCAGCAAGTACAGTGTATCAGACTGAAGAGGAGCTACTGTTCTTTTCAGTTTCCTAAGCAGAGTTGAACTAGTTATGGCCCGTGTGTAGGAAGCACAGTCCTTTGGTTCTGAGCAAGCTCACTCTTCTGGCCCTATAGGAAACACAGTAGAGTAGAAGAGTGCTCTTTTCTCAAAAGCAGAGTGTGTTTCTTGTAAGGCGAGCTAGCATTTGTTTCCCAGTCCTAAATGAAGTGGAATCACATGCAGGTTCTGGTCCTACGAGCAAGAGTTGTTTTCTGGTAAGGAAAGTCACTATTGCGCTCCCATTGCCATACACAGTACAAATAGCACATGCGTCTGTTCCCAGCAATTACAGTGTATTGGACTGAAGAGGAGCTACTGTTCTTGTCAGGTTCCTAAGCAGAGTTGAACTAGATATGGCCCGTGTGTGTAGGAAGCACAGTTCTTATGTTCTGAGCAAGATCACTGCTCTGGCCCCATAGGAAACACAGTAGAGTAGAAGAGTGCTCTTTTCTCTAAAGCAGAGTGTGTTTCTTGTAAGGCGAGCTAGCGTTTGTTTCCCAGTCCTAAATGGAGTTGAGTCACATGCAGTTTTTTGTCCTAGGAGCAAGAGTTTTTTTCTGGTAAGACGAGTCACTATTGTGCTCCAATTGCCATACACAGTGCAAATAGCACTCGCGTCTGTTCCCAGCAAGTAGAGTGTATCGGACTGAAGAGGAGCTACTGTTCTTGTCAATTTCCTAAGCAGACTTGAACTAGATATGGCCTTGTGTGTAGGAAGCACAGTTTTTTTGTTCTGAGCAAGCTCACTTTTCGGAACACAAAGGAAACACAGTAGAGTAGAAGAGTGCTCTTTTCTCAAAAGCAGAGTGTATTTCTTGTAAGGCGAGCTAGAGTTTGTTTCCCAGTCCTAAATGGAGTTGAGTCACATGCAGTTTTTTGTCCTACGAGCAAGAGTTGTTTTCTCGTAAGACAAGTCACTATTGTGCTCAATTGCCATACACAGTGCAAATAGCACTCGCGTCTGTTCCCCGCAAGTACAGTGTATTGGACTGAAGAGGATCTACTGTTCTAGTCAGGTTCCTAAGCAGACTTGAACTAGATATGGCCATGTGTGTAGGAAGCACAGTTTTTTTGTTCTGAGCAAGCTCACTTTTCGGGAAAACCTAGGAAACACAGTAGAGTAGAAGAGTGCTCTTTTCTCAAAAGCAGAGTGTGTTTCTTGTAAAGCGAGCTAGAGTTTGTTTCCCAGTCCTAAATGAAGTGGAATCACATGCAGTTTCTGGTCCTACGAGCAAGAGTTGTTTTCTGGTAAGAAGAGTCACTATTGTGCTGCCATTGCCATACACAAGACAAATAGCACTGGCGTCTGTTCCCAGCAAGTATAGTGTATTGGACTGAAGAGGATCTACTGTTCTTGTCAGGTTCCTAAGCAGGCTTGAACTAGATATGGTCTTGTGTGTAGGAAGCACAGTTCTTTTGTTCTGAGCAAGCTCACTGTTCGGACACCATTGGAAACACAGTAGAGTAGAAGAGTGCTCTTTTCTCAAAAGCAGAGTGTGTTTCTTGTAAGGCGAGCTCGCGTTTGTTTCCCAGTCCTAAATGGAGTTGAATCTCATGCAGTTTCTTGTCCTAAGATCAAGAGTTGTTTTCCGGTAAGGAAAGTCACTATTGTGCTCACCTTGCCATACATAGTGCGAATAGCTCTCGCGTCTATTCCCAGCAAGTACAGTGTATCGGACTGAAGAGGAGCTACTGTTCTTGTCAGTTTCCTAAGCAGAGTTGAACTAGATATGGCCCGTGTGTGTAGGAAGCACAGTTCTTATGTTCTGAACAAGCTCACTGTTCTGGCCCTATTGGAAACACAGTAGAGTAGAAGAGTGCTCTTTTCTCAAAAGCAGAGTGTGTTTTTGTAAGGCGAGCTAGCGTTTGTTTCCTAGTTTTAAATGGAGTTGAATCACATGCAGTTTCTGGTCCTACGAAAAAGAGCTGTTTTCTGGTAAGGAAAGTCACTATTGTGCTCCCATTGCCCTACACAAGGCAAATAGCACTCGCGTCTTTTCCCAGCAAGTACAGTGTATTGGACTGAATAGGAGCTACTGTTCTTGTCAGTTTCCTAAGCAGAGTTGAACTAGATATGGTGCATGTGTGTAGGAATCACAGTTCTTTTGTTCTGAACAAGCTCACTGTTTGGACCCCATAGGAAACACAGTAGAGTAGAAGAGTGCTCTTTTCTCTAAAGCAGAGTGTGTTTCTTGTAGGGCCAGCTAGCGTTTGTTTCCCAGTCCTAAATGGAGTGGAATCACATGCAGTTTCTGGTCCTACGAGCACGAGTTGTTCTCTGGTAAGGAAATCACAATTGCGCTCCCATTGCCATACACAGTGCAAATAGCCCTCCCGTCTGTTCCCAGCAAGTACAGTGTATTGGACTGAAGAGGAGCTACTTTTCTTCTCAGTTTCCTAAGCAGAGTTGAACTAGATATGGCCCGTGTGTGTAGGAAGTACAGTTCTTTTTTTTTGAGCCACCTCACTGTTCTGGCCCTATAGGAAACACAGTAGAGTAGATGAGTGCTCTTTTCTCAAAAGCAGAGTGTGTTTCTTGTAAAGCGAGCTACAGTTGTTTCCCAGTCCTAAATGGAGTTGAATCCCATGCAGTTTCTGGTCCTACGAGCAAGAGTTGTTTTCTGGTAAGAAGAGTCACTATTGCACTGCCATTGCCATACACAGGACAAATAGCACTGGCGTCTCTTCCCAGCAAGTACAGTGTATTGGACTGAAGAGGAGCTACTGTTCTTGTCCGTTTCCTATGCAGAGTTGAACTAGATATAGCCGTGTGAGTAGGAAGCACAGTTTTTTTGTTCTGAGCAAGCTCACTGTTCGGAACACATAGGAAACACAGTAGAGTAGAAGAGTGCTCTTTTCTCAAAAGCAGAGTGTGTTTCTTGTAAGGTGAGCCAGCCTTTGTTTCCCAGTTAAATGGAGTTGAGTCACATGCAGTTTTTTGTCCTACGAGCAAGAGTTGTTTTCTGGTAAGAGAAGTCACGATTGTGCTCCAATTGCCATACACAGTGCAAATAGCAATCGCGTCTGTTCCCTGCAAGTACAGTGTATTTGACGGAAGAGGAGCTATTGTTCTTGTCAGTTTCCTAAGCAGAGTTGAACTAGATATGGCCCATGTGTGTAGGAAGCACAGTTCTTTTGTTCTGAGCAAGCTCACTGCTCGGACCCCATAGGAAACACAGTAGAATAGAAGAGTGCTCTTTTCTCAAAAGCAGAGTGTGTTTCATGTAAGGCGAGCTAGCATTTGTTTCCCAATCCTAAATGGAGTTGAATCACATTCAGTTTCTGGTCTTACGAGCAAGAGATGTTTTCTGGTAAGGAAAGTCACTATTGCGCTCCCATTGACATACACAGTGCAAATAGCACTCGCGTCTGTTCCCAGCAAGTACAGTGTATCGGACTGAAGAGTAGCTACTCTTCTTGTCAGTTTCCTAAGCAGAGTTGAACTAGATATGGCCCGTGTGTAGGAAGCTCAGTTCATTTGTTCTAAAGCAAGCTCACTGTTCTGGCCCTATAGGAAACACAGAAGAGTAGAAGTGTGCTCTTTTCTCTAAAGCAGAGTGTGTTTCTTGTAAGGTGAGCTAGCTTTTGTTTGCCAGTCCTAAATGGAGTTGAATCACATGCAGTTTCTGGTCCTACAAGCAAGAGTTATTTTCTGGTAAGAAGAGTCACTATTGCGCTGCCATTGCCATACACAAGACAAATAGCACTGGCGTCTCTTCCCAGCAAGTACAGTGTATTGGACTGAAGAGGATCTACTGTTCTTGTCAGGTTCCTAAGCAGACTTGAACTAGATATGGCCGTGTGTGTAGGAAGCACAGTTTTTTTGTTCTGAGCAAGCTCACTTTTCGGAACACCTAGGAAACACAGTAGAGTAGAAGAGTGCTCTTTTCTCAAAAGCAGAGTGTGTTTCTTGGAAGTCGAGCTAGCGTTTGTTTCCCAGTCCTAAATGGAGTTGAGTCACATGCAGTTTTTTGTTCTACGAGAAAGAGTTGTTTTCTCTTAAGACAAGTCACTATTGTGCTCCAATTGCCATACACAGTGCAAATAGCACAGGCGTCTGTTCCCCGCAAGTACAGTGTATTGGACTGAAGAGGAGATACTGTTCTTGTCCATTTCCTAAGCAGAGTTGAACTAATATGGCCCGTGTGTGTAGGAAGCAGAGTTCTTATGTTCTGAGCAAGCTCACTGTTGTGGCCCCAGAGGAAACACAGTAGAGTAGAAGAGTGCTCTTTTCTCTAAAGCAGAGTGTTTTTCTTGTAAGGCGAGCTAGCGTTTGTTTCCCAGTCCTAAATGGAGTTGAGTCACTTGCAGTTTTTTTTTCCTACGAGCAAGAGTTGCTTTCTGGTAAGATGAGTCACTATTGTGCTAAAATTGCCATACACAGTGCAAATAGCACTCGCGCCTGTTCCCCGCAAGTAAAGTGTATTGGACTGAAGAGGAGCTACTGTTCTTGTCAGTTTCATAAGCAGAGTTGAACTAGATATGGCCCGTGTATGTAGGAAGCACAGTTCTTTTGTTCTGAGCAAGCTCAGTGTTTCGACCCCATAGGAAACACAGTAGAGTAGAAGAGTGCTCTTTTCTCAAAAGCAGAGTGTGTTTCTTGTAAGGCGAGCTAGCATTTCTTTCCCAGTCCTAAATGGAGTTGAATCACATGCAGTTTCTGGTCCTACGAGCAAGAGTTGTTTTCTGGTAAGGAAAGTCACTATTGTGCTCCTATTGCCATCAACAGTACAAATAGCACTCGCGTCTTTTCCAGGCAAGTACAGTGTATTGGACTGAAGAGAAGCTAATGTTCTTGTCAGTTTCCTAAGTAGAGTTCAACTAGATATGGACCATGTGTAGGAAGCACAGTTCTTATGTTCTGAACAAGATCACTGTTCTGGCCCTATAGGAAACACAGTAGAGTAGAAGAGTGCTCTTTTCTCTGAAGCAGAGTGTGTTTCTTGTAAGGCAAGTTAGCGTTTGTTTCCCAATCCTAAATGGAGTTGAATCACATGCAGTTTCTGGTCCTACGATCAAGAGTTGTTTTCTGGTAAGGACAGTCACTATTGCGCTCCCATTGCCATACCCAGTGCAAATAGCACTCGCGTCTCTTTCCAGCAAGTACAGTGTATCGGACTAAAGAAGAGCTACTGTTCTTGTCAGTTTCCTATGCAGTGTTGAACTAGATATGGCCGTGTGAGTAGGAAGCACAATTTTTTTGTTCTGAGCAAGCTCACTGTTCGGAACACATAGGAAACACAGTAGAGTAGAAGAGTGCTCTTTTCTCAAAAGTAGAGTGTGTTTCTTGGAAGTCGAGCTAGCGTTTGTTTCCTAGTCCTAAATGGAGTTGAGTCACATGCAGTTTTTTGTCCTACGAGCAAGAGTTGTTTTCTGGTAAGACAAGTCACTATTGTGCTCCAATTGCCATACACAGTGCAAATAACACTGGCGTCTGTTCCCTGCAAGTACAGTGTATTGGAAGGAAGAGGAGCTATTGTTCTTGTCAGTTTCCTAAGCAGAGTTGAACTAGATATGGCCCATGTGTGTAGGAAGCACAGTTCTTTTGTTCTGAGAAAGCTCACTGTTTGGACCCCATAGGAAACACAGTAGAGTAGAAGAGTGCTCTTTTCTCAAAAGCAGAGTGTGTTTCATGTAAGGCGAGCTAGCATTTGTTTCCCAGTCCTACGTGGAGTTGAATCACATGCAGTTTCTGGTCTTACGAGCAAGAGTTGTTTTCTGGTAAGGAAAGTCACTATTGCGCTCCCATTGACATACACAGTGCACATAGCACTCGTGTCTGTTCCCAGCAAGTACACTGTATTGGACTGAAGAGGAGCTACTGTTCTTCTCAGTTTCCGAAGCAGAGTTGAACTAGATAAGGCCCGTGTGTGTAGGAAGTACAGTTCTTTTTTTTTGAGCAACCTCACTGTTCTGGCCCTATAGGAAACACAGTAGAGTAGATGAGTGCTCTTTTCTCAAAAGCAGAGTGTGTTTCTAGTAAAGCGAGCTAGAGTTTGTTTCCCAGTCCTAAATGGAGTTGAATCCCATGCAATTTCTGGTCCTACGAGCAAGAGTTGTTTTCTGGTAAGAAGAGTCACTATTGCGCTGCCATTGCCATACACAGGACAAATAGCACTGTCGTCTCTTCCCAGCAAGTACAGTGTATTGGACTGAAGAGGATCTACTGTTCTTGTCAGGTTCCTAAGCAGACTTGAACTAGATATGGCCGTGTGTGTAGGAAGCACAGTTTTTTTGTTCTGAGCAAGCTCACTTTTCAGAACACCTAGGAAACACAGTAGAGTAGAAGAGTGCTCTTTTCTCAAAAGCAGAGTGTGTTTCTTGGAAGTCGAGCTAGCATTTGTTTCCCAGTCCTAAATGGAGTTGAGTCACATGCAGTTTTTTTGTCCTACGAGAAAGAGTTGTTTTCTCGTAAGACAAGTCACTATTGTGCTCCAATTGCCATACACAGTGCAAAGAGCACTGGCGTCTGTTCCCCGCAAGTACAGTGTATTGGACTGAAGAGGAGCTACTGTTCTTGTCCGTTTCCTATGCAGAGTTGAACTAGATATGGCCCGTGTGTGTAGGAAGCACATTTCTTATGTTCTGAGCAAGCTCACTGTTCTGGCCCCAGAGGAAACACAGTAGAGTAGAAGAGTGCTCTTTTATCTAAAGCAGAGTGTGTTTCTTGTAAGGCAAGCTAGCGTTTGTCTCCCAGTCCTAAATGGAGTTGAGTCACTTGCATTTTTTTGTCCTACGAGCAAGAGTTGCTTTCTGGTAAGACGAGTCACTATTGTGCTAAAATTGCCATACACAGTGCAAATAGCACTCGCGTCTGTTCCCCGCAAGTAAAGTGTATTGGACTGAAGAGGAGCTACTGTTCTTGTCAGTTTCATAAGCAGAGTTGAACTAGATATGGCCGTGTGAGTAGGAAGCACAGTTTTTTTGTTCTGAGCAAGCTCACTGTTCGGAACACATAGGAAACACAGTAGAGTAGAAGAGTGCTCTTTTCTCAAAAGCAGAGTGTGTTTCATGTAATGCAAGCTAGCGTTTGTTTCCCATTTAAATGGAGTTGAGTCTCATGCAGTTTTTTGTCCTACGAGCAAGAGTTGTTTTCTGGTAAGACAAGTCACTATTGTGCTCCAATTGCCATACACAGTGCAAATAACACTGGCGTCTGTTCCCTGCAAGTACAGTGTATTGGAAGGAAGAGGAGCTATTGTTCTTGTCAGTTTCCTAAGCAGAGTTGAACTAGATATGGCCCATGTGTGTAGGAAGCACAGTTCTTTTGTTCTGAGAAAGCTCACTGTTTGGACCCCATAGGAAACACAGTAGAGTAGAAGAGTGCTCTTTTCTCAAAAGCAGAGTGTGTTTCATGTAAGGCGAGCTAGCATTTGTTTCCCAGTCCTACGTGGAGTTGAATCACATGCAGTTTCTGGTCTTACGAGCAAGAGTTGTTTTCTGGTAAGGAAAGTCACTATTGCGCTCCCATTGACATACACAGTGCACATAGCACTCGTGTCTGTTCCCAGCAAGTACACTGTATTGGACTGAAGAGGAGCTACTGTTCTTCTCAGTTTCCGAAGCAGAGTTGAACTAGATATGGCCCGTGTGTGTAGGAAGTACAGTTCTTTTTTTTTGAGCAACCTCACTGTTCTGGCCCTATAGGAAACACAGTAGAGTAGATGAGTGCTCTTTTCTCAAAAGCAGAGTGTGTTTCTAGTAAAGCGAGCTAGAGTTTGTTTCCCAGTCCTAAATGGAGTTGAATCCCATGCAATTTCTGGTCCTACGAGCAAGAGTTGTTTTCTGGTAAGAGAAGTCACTATTGTGCTCCAATTGCCATACACAGTGCAAATAGCAATCGCGTCTGTTCCCTGCAAGTACAGTGTATTGGACGGAAGAGGAGCTATTGTTCTTGTCAGTTTCCTAAGCAGAGTTGAACTAGATATGGCCCATGTGTGTAGGAAGCACAGTTCTTTTGTTCTGAGCAAGCTCACTGTTCGGACCCCATAGGAAACACAGTAGAATAGAAGAGTGCTCTTTTCTCAAAAGCAGAGTGTGTTTCATGTAAGGCGAGCTAGCATTTGTTTCCCAATCCTAAATGGAGTTGAATCACATGCAGTTTCTGGTCTTACGAGCAAGAGATGTTTTCTGGTAAGGAAAGTCACTATTGCGCTCCCATTGACATACACAGTGCAAATAGCACTCGCGTCTGATCCCAGCAAGTACAGTGTATCGGACTGAAGAGGAGCTACTGTTCTTGTCAGTTTCCTAAGCAGAGTTGAACTAGATATGGCCCGTGTGTAGGAAGCTCAGTTCTTTTGTTCTGAGCAAGCTCACTGTTCTGGCCCTATAGGAAACACAGTAGAGTAGAAGTGTGCTCTTTTCTCTAAAGCAGAGTGTGTTTCTTGTAAGGTGAGCTAGCTTTTGTTTGCCAGTCCTAAATGGAGTTGAATCACATGCAGTTTCTGGTCCTACAAGCAAGAGTTGTTTTCTGGTAAGAAGAGTCACTATTGCGCTGCCATTGCCATACACAAGACAAATAGCACTGGCGTCTCTTCCCAGCAAGTACAGTGTATTGGACTGAAGAGGATCTACTGTTCTTGTCAGGTTCATAAGCAGACTTGAACTAGATATGGCCGTGTGTGTAGGAAGCACATTTTTTTTGTTCTGAGCAAGCTCACTTTTCGGAACACCTAGGAAACACAGGAGAGTAGAAGAGTGCTCTTTTCTCAAAAGCAGAGTGTGTTTCTTGGAAGTCGAGCTAGCGTTTGTTTCCCAGTCCTAAATGGAGTTGAGTCACATGCAGTTTTTTGTTCTACGAGAAAGAGTTGTTTTCTCTTAAGACAAGTCACTATTGTGCTCCAATTGCCATACACAGTGCAAATAGCACTGGCGTCTGTTCCCCGCAAGTACAGTGTATTGGACTGAAGAGGAGCTACTGTTCTTGTCCGTTTCCTAAGCAGAGTTGAACTAGATATGGCCCGTGTGTGTAGGAAGCACAGTTCTTATGTTCTGAGCAAGCTTACGGTTGTGGCCCCAGAGGAAACACAGTAGAGTAGAAGAGTGCTCTTTTATCTAAAGCAGAGTGTGTTTCTTGTAAGGCGAGCTAGCGTTTGTTTCCCAGTCCTAAATGGAGTTGAGTCACTTGCAGTTTTTTGTCCTACGAGCAAGAGTTGCTTTCTGGTAAGATGAGTCACTATTGTGCTAAAATTGCCATACACAGTGCAAATAGCCCTCGCGTCTGTTCCCCGCAAGTAAAGTGTATTGGACTGAAGAGGAGCTACTGTTCTTGTCAGTTTCATTAGCAGAGTTGAACTAGATATGGCCCGTGTATGTAGGAAGCACAGTTCTTTTGTTCTGAGCAAGCTCACTGTTCGGACACCATAGGAAACACAGTAGAGTAGAAGAGTGCTCTTTTCTCAAAAGCAGAGTGTGTTTCATGTAAGGCGAGCTAGCATTTGTTTCCCAGTCCTAAATGGAGTTGAATCACATGCAGTTTCTGGTCCTACTAGCAAGAGTTGTTTTCTGGTAAGGAAAGTCACTATTGTGCTCCAATTGCCATCAACAGTACAAATAGCACTCGCGTCTTTTCCCAGCAAGTACAGTGTATTGGACTGAAGAGGAGCTACTGTTCTTGTCAGTTTCCTAAGCAGAGTTCAACTAGATATGGACCGTGTGTAGGAAGCACAGTTCTTATGTTCTGAACAAGATCACTGTTCTGGCCCTGTAGGAAACACAGTAGATTAGAAGAGTGCTCTTTTCTCTGAAGCAGAGTGTGTTTCTTGTAAGGCAAGCTAGCGTTTGTTTCCCAATCCTAAAGGGAGTTGAATCACATGCAGTTTCTGGTCCTTCGAGCAAGAGTTGTTTTCTGGTGAGGAAAGTCACTATTGGGCTCCCATTGCCATACATAGTGCAAATAGCTCTCGCATCTGTTCCCAGCATGTACAGTTTATCAGACTGAAGAGGAGCTACTGTTCTTGTCAGTTTCCTATGCAGAGTTGAACTAGATATGGCCCATGTGTGTAGGAAGTACAGTTCTTTTTTTCTGAGCAACCTCACTGTTCTGGCCCTATAGGAAACACAGTAGAGTAGAAGAGTGCTCTTTTCTCAAAAGCAGAGTGTGTTTCTTGTAAGGCGAGATAGCGTTTGTTTCCCAGTCCTAAATGGAGTTGAATCACAAGCAGTTTCTAGTCCTAAGAGCAAGGGTTGTTTTTTGGTAAGAAGATTCACTATTGCGCTGCCATTGCCATACACAGGACAAATAGCACTGGCGTCTGTTGCCAGCAAGTACAGTGTATTGGACTGAAGAGGATCTACTGTTCTTGTCAGGTTCCTAAGCAGAATTGAACTAGATATGGCCGTGTGTGTAGGAAGCACAGTTCTTTTGTTCTTTGCAAGCTCACTGTTCGGACACCATAGGAAACCCAGTAGAGTAGAAGAGTGCTCTTTTCTCAAAAGCAGAGTGTGTTCTTGTAAGGCGAGCTAGCGTTTGTTTCCCAGTCCTAAATGGAGTTGAATCACATGCAGTTTCTGGACCTAAGAGCAAGAGTTGTTTTCTGGTAAGGAAATTCACTATTGTGCTCCCGGTGTCATACATAGTGCAAATAGATCTCGCGTATGTTCCCAGCAAGTACAGTGTAACGGACTGAAGAGGAGCTACTGTTCTTGTCAGTTTCCTAAGCAGAGTTGAACTAGATATGGCCCGTGTGTAGGAAGTACAGTTCTTTTTTTCTGAGCAAGCTCACTGTTCTGGCAATATAGGAAACACAGTAGAGTAGAAGAGTGCTCTTTTCTCAAAAGCAGAGTGTGTTTCTTGTAAAGCGAGCTAGAGTTTGTTTCCCAGTACTAAATTGAGTGGAATCACATGCAGTTTCTGGTCCTACGAGCAAGAGTTTTTTTCTGGTAAGAAGAGTCACTATTGCGCTGCCATTGCCATAGACAGGACAAATAGCACTGGCGTCTGTTCCCAGCAAGTATAGTGTATTGGACTGAAGAGGATCTACTGTTCTTGTCAGGTTCCTAAGCAGACTTGAACTAGATATGGCCGTGTGTGTAGGAAGCACAGTTTTTTTGTTCTGAGCAAGATCAATGTTCGGAACACATAGGAAACACAGTAGAGTAGAAGAGTGCTCTTTTCTCAAAAGCAGAATGTGTTTCTTGGAAGTCGAGCTAGCGTTTGTTTCCCAGTCCTAAATGGAGTTGAATCACATGCAGTTTTTTGTCCTACGAGGAAGAGTTGTTTTCTGGTAAGACAAGTCACTATTGTGCTCCAATGCCATACACAGTGCAAATAGCACTCGCGTCTGTTCCCCGCAATTACAGTGTATTGGACTGAAGAGGATCTACTGTTCTTGTCAGGTTCCTAAGCAGAATTGAACTAGATATGGCCGTGTGTGTAGGAAGCACAGTTCTTTTGTTCTGAGCAAGCTCACTGTTCGGACACCATAAGAAACAAAGTAGAGTAGAAGAGTGCTCTTTTCTCAAAAGCAGAGTGTGTTTCTTGTAAGGTGAGCTAGCGTTTGTTTCCCAGTCCTAAATGGAGCTGAATCTCATGCAGTTTCTGGTCATAAGAGCAAGAGTTGTTTTCTGGTAAGGAAAGTCACTATTGCGCTATACTTGCCATACATAGTGCAAATAGCTCTCGAGTCCATTCCCAGCAAGTACAGTGGATCGGACTGAAGAGGAGCTACTGTTCTTGTCAGTTTCCTAAGCAGAGTTTAACTAGATATGGCCCGTGTGTGTAGGAAGCACAGTTCTTATGTTCTGAGCAAGATCACTGCTCTGGCTCCATAGGAAACACAGTAGAGTAGAAGAGTGCTCTTTTCTCTAAAGCAGAGTGTGTTTCTTGTAAGGCAAGCTAGCGTTTGTTTCCCAGTCCTAAATGGAGTTGAGTCACATGCAGTTTTTTGTCCTACAAGCAAGAGTTTTTTTCTGGTAAGACGAGTCACTATTGTGCTGCCATTGCCATACACAAGACAAATAGCACTGGCGTCTGTTCCCAGCAAGTATAGTGTATTGGACTGAAGAGGATCTACTGTTCTTGTCAGGTTCCTAAGCAGGCTTGAACTAGATATGGCCGTGTGTGTAGGAAGCACAGTTCTTTTGTTCTGAGCAAGCTCACTCTTCGGACACCATTGGAAACACAGTAGAGTAGAAGAGTGCTCTTTTCTCAAAAGCAGAGTGTGTTTCTTGTAAGGCGAGCTCGCATTTGTTTCCCAGTCCTAAATGGAGTTGAATCTCATGCAGTTTCTGGTCCTAAGAGCAAGAGTTGTTTTCTGGTAAGGAAAGTCATTATTGTGCTCACCTTGCCATACATAGTGCGAATAGCTCTCGCGTCTATTCCCAGCAAGTACAGTGTATCGGACTGAAGAGGATCTACTGTTCTTGTCAGTTTCCTAAGCAGAGTTGAACTAGATATGGCCCGTGTGTGTAGGAAGCACAGTTCTTATGTTCTGAACAAGCTCACTGTTCTGGCCCTATTGGAAACACAGTAGAGTAGAAGAGTGCTCTTTTCTCAAAAGCAGAGTGTGTTTTTGTAAGGCGAGCTAGCGTTTGTTTCCTAGTTTTAAATGGAGTTGAATCACATGCAGTTTCTGGTCCTACGAAAAAGAGCTGTTTTCTAGTAAGGAAAGTCACTATTGCGCTCCCATTACCCTACACAAGGCAAATAGCACTCGCGTCTTCTCCCAGCAAGTACAGTGTATTGGACTGAATAGGAGCTACTGTTCTTGTCAGTTTCCTAAGCAGAGTTGAACTAGATATGGTCCATGTGTGTAGGAATCACAGTTCTTTTGTTCTGAGAAAGCTCACTGTTTGGACCCCATAGGAAACACAGTAGAGTAGAAGAGTGCTCTTTTCTCTAAAGCAGAGTGTGTTTCTTGTAAGGCGAGCTAGCGTTTGTTTCCCAGTCCTAAATGGAGTTGAATCACATGCAGTTTCTGGTCCTACGAGCACGAGTTGTTCTCTGGTAAGGAAATCACAATTGAGCTCCCATTGCCATACACAGTGCAAATAGCCCTCCCGTCTGTTCCCAGCAAGTACAGTGTATTGGACTGAAGAGGAGCTACTGTTCTTCTCAGTTTCCTAAGAAGAGTTGAACTAGATATGGCCCGTGTGTGTAGGAAGTACAGTTCTTTTTTTCTGAGCCACCTCACTGTTCTGGCCCTATAGGAAACACAGTAGAGTAGATGAGTGCTCTTTTCTCAAAAGCAGAGTGTGTTTCTTGTAAAGCGAGCTAGAGTTTGTTTCCCAGTCCTAAATGGAGTTGAATCCCATGCAGTTTCTGGTCCTACGAGCAAGAGTTGTTTTCTGGTAAGAAGAGTCACTATTGCACTGCCATTGCCATACACAGGACAAATAGCACTGGCGTCTCTTCCCAGCAAGTACAGTGTATTGGACTGAAGAGGATCTACTGTTCTTGTCAGGTTCCTAAGCAGACTTGAACTAGATATGGCCGTGTGTGTAGGAAGCACAGTTTTTTTGTTCTGAGCAAGCTCACTTTTTGGAACACCTAGGAAACACAGTAGAGTAGAAGAGTGCTCTTTTCTCAAAAGCAGAGTGTGTTTCTTGGAAGTCGAGCTAGCGTTTATTTCCCAGTCCTAAATGGAGTTGAGTCACATGCAGTTTTTTGTGCTACGAGAAAGAGTTGTTTTCTCGTAAGACAAGTCACTATTGTGCTCCAATTGCCATACACAGTGCAAATAGCACTGGCGTCTGTTCCCCGCAAGTACAGTGTATTGGACTGAAGAGGAGCTACTGTTCTTGTCCGTTTCCTAAGCAGAGTTGAACTAGATATGGCCCGTGTGTGTAGGAAGCACAGTTCTTATGTTCTGAGCAAGCTCACTGTTGTTGCTCCAGAGGAAACACAGTAGAGTAGAAGAGGGCTCTTTTCTCTAAAGCAGAGTGTGTTTCTTGTAGGGCGAGCTAGCGTTTGTTTCCCAGTCCTAAATGGAGTTGAGTCACTTGCAGTTTTTTGTCCTATGAGCAAGAGTTGCTTTCTGGTAAGATGAGTCCCATTTGTGCTAAAATTGCCATACACAGTGCAAATAGCACTCGCGTCTGTTCCCCGCAAGTGAAGTGTATTGGACTGAAGAGGAGCTACTGTTCTTGTCAGTTTCATAAGCAGAGTTGAACTAGATATGGCCCGTGTATGTAAGAAGCACAGTTCTTTTGTTCTGAGCAAGCTCACTGTTCGGACACCATAGGAAACACAGTAGAGTAGAAGAGTGCTCTTTTCTCAAAGCAGAGTGTGTTTCATGTAAGGCGAGCTAGCATTTGTTTCCCAGTCCTAAATGGAGTTGAATCACATGCAGTTTCTGGTCCTACTAGCAAGAGTTGTTTTCTGGTAAGGAAAGTCACTATTGTGCTCCTATTGCCATCAACAGTACAAATAGCACTCGCGTCTTTTCCCAGCAAGTACAGTGTATTGGACTGAAGAGGAGCTACTGTTCTTGTCAGTTTCCTAAGCGAGTTGAACTAGATATGGACCGTGTGTAGGAAGCACAGTTCTTATGTTCTGAACAAGATCACTGTTCTGGCCCTATAGGAAACACAGTAGAGTAGAAGAGTGCTCTTTTCTCTGAAGCAGAGTGTGTTTCTTGTAAGGCAAGCTAGCGTTTGTTTCCCAATCCTAAATGGAGTTGAATCACATGCAGTTTCTGGTCCTACGAGCAAGAGTTGTTTTCTGGTAAAGAAAGTCACTATTGCGCTGCCATTGCCCTACACAAGGCAAATAGCACTCGTGTCTTTTCCCAGCAAGTACAGTGTATTGGACTGAATAGGAGCTACTGTTCTTGTCAGTTTCCTAAGCAGAGTTGAACTAGATATGGCCCGTGTGTGTAGGAATCACAGTTCTTTTGTTCTGAACAAGCTCACTGTTTGGACCCCATAGGAAACACAGTAGAGTAGAAGAGTGCTCTTTTCTCTAAAGCAGAGTGTGTTTCTTGTAAGGCGAGCTAGCGTTTGTTTCCCAGTCCTAAATGGAGTTGAATCTCATGCAGTTTCTGGTCATAAGAGCAAGAGTTGTTTTCTGGTAAGGAAAGTCACTATTGCGCTATACTTGCCATACATAGTGCAAATAGCTCTCGCATCTATTCCCAGCAAGTACAGTGTATCGGACTGAAGAGGAGCTACTGTTCTTGTCAGTTTCCTAAGCAGAGTTGAACTAGATATGGCCCGTGTGTGTAGGAAGCACAGTTCTTATGTTCTGAGCAAGATCACTGCTCTGGCTCCATAGAAAACACAGTAGAGTAGAAGAGTGCTCTTTTCTCTAAAGCAGAGTGTGTTTCTTGTAAGGCGAGCTAGCGTTTGTTTCCCAGTCCTAAATGGAGTTGAGTCACATGCAGTTTTTTGTCCTACGAGCAAGAGTTTTTTTCTGGTAAGACGAGTCACTATTGTGCTCCAATTGCCATACACAGTGCAAATAGCACTCGCGTCTGTTCCCAGCAAGTAGAGTGTATCGGACTGAAGAAGAGCTACTGTTCTTGTCAGTTTCCTAAGCAGTCTTGAACTAGATATGGCCTTGTGTGTAGGAAGCACAGTTTTTTTGTTCTGAGCAAGCTCACTTTTCGGAACACAAATGAAACACAGTAGAGTAGAAGAGTGCTCTTTTCTCAAAAGCAGAGTGTTTTTCTTGTAAGGCCAGCTAGCGTTTGTTTCCCAGTCCTAAATGGAGTTGAGTCACATGCAGTTTTTTGTCCTCTGAGCAAGAGTTGTTTTCTCGTAAGACAAGTCACTATTGTGCTCCAATTGCCATACACAGTGCAAATAGCACTCGCGTCTGTTCCCCGCAAGTACAGTGTATTGGACTGAAGAGGATCTACTGTTCTAGTCAGGTTCCTAAGCAGACTTGAACTAGATATGGCCGTGTGTGTAGGAAGCACAGTTTTTTTGTTCTGAGCAAGCTCACTTTTCGGAACACCTAGGAAACACAGTAGAGTAGAAGAGTGCTCTTTTCTCAAAAGCAGAGTGTGTTTCTTGTAAAGCGAGCTAGAGTTTGTTTCCCAGTCCTAAATGAAGTGGAATCACATGCAGTTTCTGGTCCTACGAGCAAGAGTTGTTTTATGGTAAGAAGAGTCACTATTGTGCTGCCATTGCCATACACAAGACAAATAGCACTGGCGTCTGTTCCCAGCAAGTATAGTGTATTGGACTGAAGAGGATCTACTGTTCTTGTCAGGTTCCTAAGCAGGCTTGAACTAGATATGGCCGTGTGTGTAGGAAGCACAGTTCTTTTGTTCTGAGCAAGCTCACTCTTCGGACACCATTGGAAACACAGTAGAGTAGAAGAGTGCTCTTTTCTCAAAAGCAGAGTGTGTTTCTTGTAAGGCGAGCTCGCATTTGTTTCCCAGTCCTAAATGGAGTTGAATCTCATGCAGTTTCTGGTCCTAAGAGCAAGAGTTGTTTTCTGGTAAGGAAAGTCATTATTGTGCTCACCTTGCCATACATAGTGCGAATAGCTCTCGCGTCTATTCCCAGCAAGTACAGTGTATCGGACTGAAGAGGATCTACTGTTCTTGTCAGTTTCCTAAGCAGAGTTGAACTAGATATGGCCCGTGTGTGTAGGAAGCACAGTTCTTATGTTCTGAACAAGCTCACTGTTCTGGCCCTATTGGAAACACAGTAGAGTAGAAGAGTGCTCTTTTCTCAAAAGCAGAGTGTGTTTTTGTAAGGCGAGCTAGCGTTTGTTTCCTAGTTTTAAATGGAGTTGAATCACATGCAGTTTCTGGTCCTACGAAAAAGAGCTGTTTTCTAGTAAGGAAAGTCACTATTGCGCTCCCATTACCCTACACAAGGCAAATAGCACTCGCGTCTTCTCCCAGCAAGTACAGTGTATTGGACTGAATAGGAGCTACTGTTCTTGTCAGTTTCCTAAGCAGAGTTGAACTAGATATGGTCCATGTGTGTAGGAATCACAGTTCTTTTGTTCTGAACAAGCTCACTGTTTGGACCCCATAGGAAACACAGTAGAGTAGAAGAGTGCTCTTTTCTCTAAAGCAGAGTGTGTTTCTTGTAAGGCGAGCTAGCGTTTGTTTCCCAGTCCTAAATGGAGTTGAATCACATGCAGTTTCTGGTCCTACGAGCACGAGTTGTTCTCTGGTAAGGAAATCACAATTGAGCTCCCATTGCCATACACAGTGCAAATAGCCCTCCCGTCTGTTCCCAGCAAGTACAGTGTATTGGACTGAAGAGGAGCTACTGTTCTTCTCAGTTTCCTAAGAAGAGTTGAACTAGATATGGCCCGTGTGTGTAGGAAGTACAGTTCTTTTTTTCTGAGCCACCTCACTGTTCTGGCCCTATAGGAAACACAGTAGAGTAGATGAGTGCTCTTTTCTCAAAAGCAGAGTGTGTTTCTTGTAAAGCGAGCTAGAGTTTGTTTCCCAGTCCTAAATGGAGTTGAATCCCATGCAGTTTCTGGTCCTACGAGCAAGAGTTGTTTTCTGGTAAGAAGAGTCACTATTGCACTGCCATTGCCATACACAGGACAAATAGCACTGGCGTCTCTTCCCAGCAAGTACAGTGTATTGGACTGAAGAGGATCTACTGTTCTTGTCAGGTTCCTAAGCAGACTTGAACTAGATATGGCCGTGTGTGTAGGAAGCACAGTTTTTTTGTTCTGAGCAAGCTCACTTTTTGGAACACCTAGGAAACACAGTAGAGTAGAAGAGTGCTCTTTTCTCAAAAGCAGAGTGTGTTTCTTGGAAGTCGAGCTAGCGTTTGTTTCCCAGTCCTAAATGGAGTTGAGTCACATGCAGTTTTTTGTGCTACGAGAAAGAGTTGTTTTCTCGTAAGACAAGTCACTATTGTGCTCCAATTGCCATACACAGTGCAAATAGCACTGGCGTCTGTTCCCCGCAAGTACAGTGTATTGGACTGAAGAGGAGCTACTGTTCTTGTCCGTTTCCTAAGCAGAGTTGAACTAGATATGGCCTGTGTGTGTAGGAAGCACAGTTCTTATGTTCTGAGCAAGCTCACTGTTGTTGCTCCAGAGGAAACACAGTAGAGTAGAAGAGGGCTCTTTTCTTTAAAGCAGAGTGTGTTTCTTGTAGGGCAAGCTAGCGTTTGTTTCCCAGTCCTAAATGGAGTTGAGTCACTTGCAGTTTTTTGTCTTATGAGCAAGAGTTGCTTTCTGGTAAGATGAGTCACTATTGTGCTAAAATTGCCATACACAGTGCAAATAGCACTCGCGTCTGTTCCCCGCAAGTAAAGTGTATTGGACTGAAGAGGAGCTACTGTTCTTGTCAGTTTCATAAGCAGAGTTGAACTAGATATGGCCCGTGTATGTAGGAAGCACAGTTCTTTTGTTCTGAGCAAGATCACTGTTCGGACCCCATAGGAAACACAGTAGAGTAGAAGAGTGCTCTTTTCTCAAAGCAGAGTGTGTTTCATGTAAGGCGAGCTAGCATTTGTTTCCCAGTCCTAAATGGAGTTGAATCACATGCAGTTTCTGGTCCTACTAGCAAGAGTTGTTTTCTGGTAAGGAAAGTCACTATTGTGCTCCTATTGCCATCAACAGTACAAATAGCACTCGCGTCTGTTCCCAGCAAGTACAGTGTATTGGACTGAAGAGGAGATACTGTTCTTGTCAGTTTCCTAAGCGAGTTGAACTAGATATGGACCGTGTGTAGGAAGCACAGTTCTTATGTTCTGAACAAGATCACTGTTCTGGCCCTATAGGAAACACAGTAGAGTAGAAGAGTGCTCTTTTCTCTGAAGCAGAGTGTGTTTCTTGTAAGGCAAGCTAGCGTTTGTTTCCCAATCCTAAATGGAGTTGAATCACATGCATTTCTGGTCCTACGAGCAAGAGTTGTTTTCTGGTAAAGAAAGTCACTATTGCGCTGCCATTGCCCTACACAAGGCAAATAGCACTCGCGTCTTTTCCCAGCAAGTACAGTGTATTGGACTGAATAGGAGCTACTGTTCTTGTCAGTTTCCTAAGCAGAGTTGAACTAGATATGGTCCATGTGTGTAGGAATCACAGTTCTTTTGTTATGAACAAGCTCACTGTTTGGACCCCATAGGAAACACAGTAGAGTAGAAGAGTGCTCTTTTCTCTAAAGCAGAGTGTGTTTCTTGTAAGGCGAGCTAGCGTTTGTTTCCCAGTCCTAAATGGAGTTGAATCACATGCAGTTTCTAGTCCTAAGAGCAAGGGTTGTTTTATGGTAAGAAGAGTCACTATTGCGCTGCCATTGCCATACACAGGACAAAGAGCACTGGCGTCTGTTCCCAGCAAGTACAGTGTATTGGACTGAAGAGGATCTACTGTTCTTGTCAGGTTCCTAAGCAGAATTGAACTAGATATGGCCGTGTGTGTAGGAAGCACAGTTCTTTTGTTCTGAGCAAGCTCACTGTTCGGACACCATAGGAAACCCAGTAGAGTAGAAGAGTGCTCTTTTCTCAAAAGCAGAGTGTGTTCTTGTAAGGCGAGCTAGCGTTTGTTTCCCAGTCCTAAATGGATTTGAATCACATGCAGTTTATGGTCCTAAGAGCAAGAGTTGTTTTCTGGTAAGGAAATTCACTATTGTGCTCCCGTTGTCATACATAGTGCAAATAGATCTCGCGTATGATCCAAGCAAGTACAGTGTATCGGACTGAAGAGGAGCTACTGTTCTTGTCAGTTTCCTAAGCAGTTGAACTAGATATGGCCCGTGTGTAGGAAGTACAGTTCTTTTTTTCTGAGCAAGCTCACTGTTCTGGCCATTTAGGAAACACAGTAGAGTAGAAGAGTGCTCTTTTCTCAAAAGCAGAGTGTGTTTCTTGTAAAGCGAGCTAGAGTTTGTTTCCCAGTCCTAAATTGAGTGGAATCACATGCAGTTTCTGGTCCTACGAGCAAGAGTTGTTTTCTGGTAAGAAGAGTCACTATTGCGCTGCCATTGCCATAGACAGGACAAATAGCACTGGCGTCTGTTCCCAGCAAGTATAGTGTATTGGACTGAAGAGGATCTACTGTTTTTGTCAGGTTCCTAAGCAGACTTGAACTAGATATGGCCGTGTGTAGGAAGCACAGTTTTTTTGTTCTGAGCAAGCTCACTGTTCGGAACACATAGGAAACACAGTAGAGTAGAAGAGTGCTCTTTTCTCAAAAGCAGAATGTGTTTCTTGGAAGTCGAGCTAGCGTTTGTTTCCCAGTCCTAAATGGAGTTGAGTCACATGCAGTTTTTTGTCCTACGAGCAAGAGTTGTTTTCTGGCAAGACAAGACACTATTGTGCTCCAATGCCATACACAGTGCAAATAGCACTCGCGTCTGTTCCCCGCAGTTACAGTGTATTGGACTGAAGAGGATCTACTGTTCTTGTCATGTTCCTAAGCAGAATTGAACTAGATATGGCCGTGTTTGTAGGAAGCACAGTTCTTTTGTTCTGAGCAAGCTCACTGTTCGGACACCATAAGAAACAAAGTAGAGTAGAAGAGTGCTCTTTTCTCAAAAGCAGAGTGTGTTTCTTGTAAGGTGAGCTAGCGTTTGTTTCCCAGTACTAAATGGAGTTGAATCTCATGCAGTTTCTGGTCCTAAGAGCAAGAGTTGTTTTCTGGTAAGGAAAGTCACTATTGCGCTCCACTTGCCATACATAGTGCAAATAGCTCTCGCGTCTATTCCCAGCAAGTACAGTGTATCGGACTGAAGAGGAGCTACTGTTCTTGTCAGTTTCCTAAGCAGAGTTGAACTAGATATGGCCCGTGTGTGTAGGAAGCACAGTTCTTATGTTCTGAACAAGCTCACTGTTCTGGCCCTATTGGAAACACAGTAGAGTAGAAGAGTGCTCTTTTCTCAAAAGCAGAGTGTGTTTTTGTAAGGCGAGCTAGCATTTGTTTCCTAGTCCTAAATGGAGTTGAATCACATGCAGTTTCTGGTCCTACAAGCAAGAGTTGTTTTCTGGTAAGAAGAGTCACTATTGCGCTGCCATGCCATACACAGGACAAATAGCACTGGCGTCTGTTCCCAGCAAGTACAGTGTATTGGACTGAAGAGGATCTACTGTTCTTGTCAGGTTCCTAAGCAGACTTGAACTAGATATGGCCGTGTGTGTAGGAAGCACAGTTTTTTTGTTCTGAGCAAGCTCATTGTTCGGAACACATAGGAAACACAGTGGAGTAGAAGAGTGCTCTTTTCTCAAAAGCACAGTGTGTTTCTTGGAAGTCGAGCTAGCGTTTGTTTCCCAGTCCTAAATGGAGTTGAGTCACATCAGTTTTTTGTCCAACGAGCAAGAGTTATTTTCTGGTAAGACTAGTCACTATTGTGCTCCAATGCCATACACAGTGCAAATAGCACTCGCGTCTGTTCCCCGCAATTACAGTGTATTGGACTGAAGAGGATCTACTGTTCTTGTCAGGTTCCTAAGCAGAATTGAACTAGATATGGCCGTGTGTGTAGGAAGCACAGTTTTTTTGTTCTGAGCAAGCTCACTTTTTGGAACACCTAGGAAACACAGTAGAGTAGAAGAGTGCTCTTTTCTCAAAAGCAGAGTGTGTTTCTTGGAAGTCGAGCTAGCGTTTGTTTCCCAGTCCTAAATGGAGTTGAGTCACATGCAGTTTTTTGTTCTACGAGCAAGAGTTGTTTTCTGGTAAGAGAAGTCACTATTGTGCTTAAATTGCCATACACAGTGCAAATAGCACTTGCGTCTGTTCCCCGCAAGTAAAGTGTATTGGACTGAAAAGGAGCTACTGTTCTTGTCAGTTTCCTATGCAGAGTTGAACTAGATATAGCCGTGTGAGTAGGAAGCACAGTTTTTTTGTTCTGAGCAAGCTCACTGTTCGGAACACATAGGAAACACAGTTGAGTAGAAGAGTGCTCTTTTCTCAAAAGCAGAGTGTGTTTCTTGTAAGGTGAGCCAGCCTTTGTTTCCCAGTTAAATGGAGTTGAGTCACATGCAGTTTTTTGTCCTACGAGCAAGAGTTGTTTTCTGGTAAGAGAAGTCACTATTGTGCTCCAATTGCCATACACAGTGCAAATAGCAATCGCGTCTGTTCCCTGCAAGTACAGTGTATTTGACGGAAGAGGAGCTATTGTTCTTGTCAGTTTCCTAAGCAGAGTTGAACTAGATATGGCCCATGTGTGTAGGAAGCACAGTTCTTTTGTTCTGAGCAAGCTCACTGCTCGGACCCCATAGGAAAAACAGTAGAATAGAAGAGTGCTCTTTTCTCAAAAGCAGAGTGTGTTTCATGTAAGGCGAGCTAGCATTTGTTTCCCAATCCTAAATGGAGTTGAATCACATTCAGTTTCTGGTCTTACGAGCAAGAGATGTTTTCTGGTAAGGAAAGTCACTATTGCGCTCCCATTGACATACACAGTGCAAATAGCACTCGCGTCTGTTCCCAGCAAGTACAGTGTATCGGACTGAAGAGGAGCTACTCTTCTTGTCAGTTTCCTAAGCAGAGTTGAACTAGATATGGCCCGTGTGTAGGAAGCTCAGTTCTTTTGTTCTGAGCAAGCTCACTGTTCTGGCCCTATAGGAAATACAGTAGAGTAGAAGTGTGCTCTTTTCTCTAAAGCAGAGTGTATTTCTTGTAAGGTGAGCTAGCTTTTGTTTGCCAGTCCTAAATGGAGTTGAATCACATGCAGTTTCTGGTCCTACAAGCAAGAGTTGTTTTCTGGTAAGAAGAGTCACTATTGCGCTGCCATTGCCATACACAAGACAAATAGCACTGGCGTCTCTTCCCAGCAAGTACAGTGTATTGGACTGAAGAGGATCTACTGTTCTTGTCAGGTTCCTAAGCAGACTTGAACTAGATATGGCCGTGTGTGTAGGAAGCACAGTTTTTTTGTTCTGAGCAAGCTCACTTTTCAGAACACCTAGGAAACACAGTAGAGTAGAAGAGTGCTCTTTTCTCAAAAGCAGAGTGTGTTTCATGTAAGGCGAGCTAGCATTTGTTTCCCAGTCCTAAATGGAGTTGAATCACATGCAGTTTCTGGTCCTACTAGCAAGAGTTGTTTTCTGGTAAGGAAAGTCACTATTGTGCTCCTATTGCCATCAACAGTACAAATAGCACTCGCGTCTTTTCCAGGCAAGTACAGTGTATTGGACTGAAGAGAAGCTAATGTTCTTGTCAGTTTCCTAAGTAGAGTTCAACTAGATATGGACCATGTGTAGGAAGCACAGTTCTTATGTTCTGAACAAGATCACTGTTCTGGCCCTATAGGAAACACAGTAGAGTAGAAGAGTGCTCTTTTCTCTGAAGCAGAGTGTGTTTCTTGTAAGGCAAGCTAGCGTTTGTTTCCCAATCCTAAATGGAGTTGAATCACATGCAGTTTCTGGTCCTACGATCAAGAGTTGTTTTCTGGTAAGGACAGTCACTATTGCGCTCCCATTGCCATACCCAGTGCAAATAGCACTCGCGTCTCTTTCCAGCAAGTACAGTGTATCGGACTAAGAAGAGCTACTGTTCTTGTCATTTTCCAATGCAGTGTTGAACTAGATATGGCCGTGTGAGTAGGAAGCACAGTTTTTTTGTTCTGAGCAAGCTCACTGTTCGGAACACATAGGAAACACAGTAGAGTAGAAGAGTGCTCTTTTCTCAAAAGTAGAGTGTGTTTCTTGGAAGTCGAGCTAGCGTTTGTTTCCTAGTCCTAAATGGAGTTGAGTCACATGCAGTTTTTTGTCCTACGAGCAAGAGTTGTTTTCTGGTAAGAGAAGTCACTATTGTGCTCCAATTGCCATACACAGTGCAAATAGCAATCGCGTCTGTTCCCTGCAAGTACAGTGTATTTGACGGAAGAGGAGCTATTGTTCTTGTCAGTTTCCTAAGCAGAGTTGAACTAGATATGGCCCATGTGTGTAGGAAGCACAGTTCTTTTGTTCTGAGCAAGCTCACTGCTCGGACCCCATAGGAAAAACAGTAGAATAGAAGAGTGCTCTTTTCTCAAAAGCAGAGTGTGTTTCATGTAAGGCGAGCTAGCATTTGTTTCCCAATCCTAAATGGAGTTGAATCACATTCAGTTTCTGGTCTTACGAGCAAGAGATGTTTTCTGGTAAGGAAAGTCACTATTGCGCTCCCATTGACATACACAGTGCAAATAGCACTCGCGTCTGTTCCCAGCAAGTACAGTGTATCGGACTGAAGAGGAGCTACTCTTCTTGTCAGTTTCCTAAGCAGAGTTGAACTAGATATGGCCCGTGTGTAGGAAGCTCAGTTCTTTTGTTCTGAGCAAGCTCACTGTTCTGGCCCTATAGGAAATACAGTAGAGTAGAAGTGTGCTCTTTTCTCTAAAGCAGAGTGTATTTCTTGTAAGGTGAGCTAGCTTTTGTTTGCCAGTCCTAAATGGAGTTGAATCACATGCAGTTTCTGGTCCTACAAGCAAGAGTTGTTTTCTGGTAAGAAGAGTCACTATTGCGCTGCCATTGCCATACACAAGACAAATAGCACTGGCGTCTCTTCCCAGCAAGTACAGTGTATTGGACTGAAGAGGATCTACTGTTCTTGTCAGGTTCCTAAGCAGACTTGAACTAGATATGGCCGTGTGTGTAGGAAGCACAGTTTTTTTGTTCTGAGCAAGCTCACTTTTCAGAACACCTAGGAAACACAGTAGAGTAGAAGAGTGCTCTTTTCTCAAAAGCAGAGTGTGTTTAATGTAAGGCGAGCTAGCATTTGTTTCCCAGTCCTAAATGGAGTTGAATCACATGCAGTTTCTGGTCCTACTAGCAAGAGTTGTTTTCTGGTAAGGAAAGTCACTATTGTGCTCCTATTGCCATCAACAGTTCAAATAGCACTCGCGTCTTTTCCAGGCAAATACAGTGTATTGCACTGAGGAGAAGCTAATGTTCTTGTCAGTTTCCTAAGTAGAGTTCAACTAGATATGGACCATGTGTAGGAAGCACAGTTCTTATGTTCTGAACAAGATCACTGTTCTGGCCCTATAGGAAACACAGTAGAGTAGAAGAGTGCTCTTTTCTCTGAAGCAGAGTGTGTTTCTTGTAAGGCAAGCTAGCGTTTGTTTCCCAATCCTAAATGGAGTTGAATCACATGCAGTTTCTGGTCCTACGATCAAGAGTTGTTTTCTGGTAAGGACAGTCACTATTGCGCTCCCATTGCCATACCCAGTGCAAATAGCACTCGCGTCTCTTTCCAGCAAGTACAGTGTATCGGACTAAAGAAGAGCTACTGTTCTTGTCAGTTTCCTATGCAGTGTTGAACTAGATATGGCCGTGTGAGTAGGAAGCACAGTTTTTTTGTTCTGAGCAAGCTCACTGTTCGGAACACATAGGAAACACAGTAGAGTAGAAGAGTGCTCTTTTCTCAAAAGTAGAGTGTGTTTCTTGGAAGTCGAGCTAGCGTTTGTTTCCTAGTCCTAAATGGAGTTGAGTCACATGCAGTTTTTTGTCCTACGAGCAAGAGTTGTTTTCTGGTAAGACAAGTCACTATTGTGCTCCAATTGCCATACACAGTGCAAATAGCACTCGCGTCTGTTCCCTGCAAGTACAGTGTATTGGAAGGAAGAGGAGCTATTGTTCTTGTCAGTTTCCTAAGCAGAGTTGAACTAGATATGGCCCATGTGTGTAGGAAGCACAGTTCTTTTGTTCTGAGAAAGCTCACTGTTTGGACCCCATAGGAAACACAGTAGAGTAGAAGAGTGCTCTTTTCTCAAAAGCAGAGTGTGTTTCATGTAAGGCGAGCTAGCATTTGTTTCCCAGTCCTACATGGAGTTGAATCACATGCAGTTTCTGGTCTTACGAGCAAGAGATGTTTTCTGGTAAGGAAAGTCACTATTGCGCTCCCATTGACATACACAGTGCAAATAGCACTCGTGTCTGTATCGGACTGAAGAGGAGCTACTGTTCGTGTCAGTTTCCTAAGCAGAATTGAACTAGTTATGGCGCATGTGTAGGAAGAACAGTTATTTTGTTTTGAGCAAGCTCACTGTTCTGGCCCTATAGGAAACACAGTAGAGTAGAAGAGTGCTCTTTTCTCTAAAGCAGAGTGTGTTTCTTGTAAGGCGAGCTAGCGTTTCTTTCCCAGTCCTAAATGGAGTTGAATCACATGCAGTTTCTAGTCCTAAGAGCATGAGTTGTTTTATGGTAAGAAGAGTCACTATTGTGCTCCAAATGCCATACACTGTGCAAATAGCACTCGCGTCTGTTCCCAGCATGTACAGTGTATTGGACTGAATAGGAGCCACTGTTCTTGTCAGTTCCCTAAGCAGAGGTGAACTAGATATGGTCCATGTGTGTAGGAAGCACAGTTCTTTTGTTCTGAGCAAGCTCACTGTTCGGACACCATAGGAAACACAATAGAGTAGAAGAGTGCTCTTTTCTCAAATTCAGAGTGTGTTTCTTGTAAGGCGAGCTAGCGTTTGTTTCCCAGTCCTAAATGGAGTTGAATCACATACAGTTTCTGGTCCTAAGAGCAAGAGTTGATTTCTGGTAAGGAAAGTCACTATTGCGCTCCCCTTGGCATACATAGTGCCAATAGCTCTCGCGTCTGTTCCCAGCAAGTACAGTGTATCGGACTGGAGAGGAGCTACTGTTCTTGTCAGTTTCCTAAGCAGAGTGGAACTAGATATGGCCCGTGTGTAGGAAGCACAGTTCTTTTGTTCTGAGCAAGCTCACTGTTCTGGCCCTACAGGAAAAAAGTAGAGTAGAAGCGTGCTCTTTTCTCAAAAGCAGAGTGTGTTTTTGTAAGGCGAGCTAGCGTTTGTTTCCTAGTCCTAAATGGAGTTGAATCACATGCAGTTTCTGGTCCTACGAACAAGAGTTTTTTTCTGGTAAGGAAAGTCACTATTGCGCTCCCATTGCCCTACACAAGACAAATAGCACTCGCGTCTTTTCCCAGCAAGTACAGTGTATTGGACTGAATAGGAGCTACTGTTCTTGTCAGTTTACTAAGCAGAGTTGAACTAGATATGGTCCGTGTGTGTAGGAAGCATAGTTCTTTTGTTCTGAACAAGCTCACTGTTTGGACCCCATAGGAAACACAGTAGAGTAGAAGAGTGCTCTTTTCTCTAAAGCAGAGTGTGTTTCTTGTAAGGCGAGCTAGCGTTTGTTTCCCAGTCCTAAATGGAGTGGAATCACATGCAGTTTCTGGTCCTAAGAGCAAGAGTTGTTTACTGGTAAGGAAAGTCACTATTGCGCTCCCATTGCCATACACAGTGCAAATAGCCTTCCAGTCTGTTCCCAGCAAGTACAGTGCATTGGACTGAAGAGGAGCTACTGTTCTTGTCAGTTTCCTAAGCAGAGTTGAACTAGATATGGCCCGTGTGTTTAGGAAGTACAGTTCCTTTTTTCTGAGCAAGCTCACTGTTCTTTCCCTATAGGAAACACAGTAGAGTAAAAGAGTGCTCTTTTCTCAAAAGCAGATAGTGTTTCTTGTAAAGCGAGCTAGAGTTTGTTTCCCAGTCCTAAATGGAGTTGAATCACATGCAGTTTCTCGTCCTACGAGCAAGAGTTGTTTTCTGGTAAGGAAAGTCACTATTGCGCTCCCATTGCCATACACAGTGCAAAAAGCCCTCGCGTCTGTTCGCAGCAAGTACAGTGTATTAGACTGAACAGGATCTACTGTTCTTGTCAGGTTCCTAAGCAGAATTGAACTAGATATGGCCGTGTGTGTAGGAAGCACAGTTCTTTCGTTCTGAGCAAGCTCACTGTTTGGACCCCATAGGAAACACAGTAGAGTAGAAGAGTGCTCTTTTCTCTAAAGCAGAGTGTGTTTCTTGTAAGGCGAGCTAGCGTTTGTTTCCCAGTCCTAAATGGAGTGGAATCACATGCAGTTTCTGGTTCTACGAGCAAGAGCTGTTTTCTGGTAAGAAGATTCACTATTGCGCTGCCATTGCCATACACAGGACAAATAGCACTGTTATCTGTTCGCAGCAACTACAGTGTATTGGACTGAAGAGGATTTACTGTTCTTGTCAGTTTCCTAAGCAGAATTGAACTAGATATGGCCGTGTGTGTAGGAAGCACAGTTCTTTTGTTCTGAGCAAGCTCACTGTTCGGACCCAAAAGGAAACACAGTAGAGAAGAAGAGTGCTATTTTCTCAAAAGCAGAGTGTGTTTTTTGTAAGGCAAGCTATTGTTTGTTTCCCGTCCTAAATGGAGTTGAATCACATGCAGGTTCTGGTCCTACGAGCAAGAGTTGTTTTCTGGTAAGGAAAGTCACTATTGTGCTCCCTTTGCCATACACAGTGCAAATAGCACTCGCGTCTGTTCCCAACAAGTGCAGTGTATCGGACTGAAGAGGAGCTACTGTTCTTGTCAGTTTCCTAAGCAGAGTTGAACTAGATATGGCCCGTGTGTTTAGGAAGCACAGTTATTATGTTCTGAGCAAGCTCACTGTTCTGGACCTATAGGAAACACAGTAGAGTAGAAGAGTGGTCTTTTCTATAAAGCAGAGTGTGTTTCTTGTAAGGCGAGCTCGCGTTTGTTTCCCAGTCCTAAATGGATTTGAGTCACATGCAGTTTTTGGTCCTATGAGCAAGAGTTGTTTTCTGGTAAGAAGAGTCACTATTGTGCTCCAAATGCCATACACAGTGCAAATAGCACTCATGTCTGTTCCCAGCATGTACAGTGTATTGGACTGAATAGGAGCTACTGTTCTTGTCAGTTTCCTAAGCAGAATTGTACTAGATATGGTCCATGTGTGTAGGAAGCACAGTTCTTTTGTTCTGAGCAAGCTCACTGTTTGGAAACCATAGGAAACACAGTAGAGTAGAAGAGTGCTCTTTTCTAAAAAGCAGAGAGTGTTTCTTGTAAGGCAAGCTAGCATTTGTTTCCCAGTCCTAAATGGCGTTGAATCACATGCAGTTTGTGTTCCTACGAGCAAGAGTTGTTTTCTGGTAAGGAGAGTCACTATTGCGCTGTCATTGCCATACACAGTGCAAATAGCACTCGCGTCTGTTCCCAGCAAGTACAGTGTATCGGACTGAAGAGGAGCTACTGTTCTTGTCAGTTTCCTAAGCAGAGTTGAACTACATATGGTCCCTGTGTGTAGGAAGCACAGTTCTTTTGTTCTGAGCAAGCTCACTTTTTGGACCAAATAGGAAACACAGTGGAGTAGAAGAGTGCTCTTTTCTCTAAAGCAGAGTGTGTTTCTTGTAAGGCGAGCTATCGTTTGTTCCGCAGTCCTAAATGGAGTTGAATCCCATGCAGTTTCTGGTACTATGAGCAAGAGTTGTTTTCTGGTAAGAAGATTCACTATTGCGCTGCCATTGCCATACACATGACAAATAGCACTGGCATCTGTTTGCAGCAACTACAGTGTATTGGACTGAAGTGGTTCTACTGTTCTTGTCAGGTTCCTAAGCAGAATTGAACTAGATATGGCCGTGTGTGTAGGAAGCACAGTTCTTTTGTTCTGAGCAAGCTCACTGTTCGGACCCAAAAGGAATCACAGTAGAGTAGAAGAGTGCTCTTTTCTAAAAAGCAGAGAGTGTTTCTTGTAAGGCAGGTTGCATTTGTTTCCCAGTCCTAAATGGCGTTGAATCACATGCAGTTTCTGGTCCTATGAGCAAGAGTTGTTTTCTGGTAAGGAAAGTCACTATTGCGCTCCCTTTGCCATACACAATGCAAATAGCACTCGCGTCTCTTCCCAGCAAGTACAGTGTATCGGACTGAAGAGGAGCTACTGTTCTTGTCAGTTTCCTAAGCAGAGTTGAACTAGATATGTCCCGTGTGTCTAGGAAGCACACTTGTTATGTTCTGAGCAAGCTCACTGTTCTGGCCCTATAGGAAACACAGTAGAGTAGAAGAGTGCTCTTTTCTCAAAAGCAGAGTGGGTTTCTTGTAAGGCGAGCTCGCGTTTGTTTCCCAGTCCTAAATGGATTTGAGTCACATGCAGTTTTTGGTCCTATGAGCAAGAGTTGTTTTCTGGTAAGAAGATTCACTATTGCGCTGCCATTGCCATACACAAGACAAATAGCACTCTCATCTGTTCGCAGCAACTACAGTGTATTGGACTGAAGAGGATCACCTGTTCTTGTCAGGTTCCTAAGCAGAATTGAACTAGATATGGCCGTGTGTGTAGGAAGCACAGTTCTTTTGTTCTGAGCAAGCTCACTGTTCGGACCCAAAAGGAAACACAGTAGAGTAGAAGAGTGCTCTATTCTATAAAGCAGAGTGTGTTTCTTGTAAGGCGAGCTCACGTTTGTTTCCCAGTCCTAAATGGATTTGAGTCACATGCAGTTTTTGGTCCTATGAGCAAGAGTTGTTTTCTTGTAAGAAGAGTCACTATTGTGCTCCAAATGCCATACACTGTGCAAATAGCACTCGCGTCTGTTCCCAGCATGTACAGTGTATTGGACTGAATAGGAGCTACTGTTCTTGTCAGTTCCCTAAGCAGAGTTGAACTAGATATGGTCCATGTGTGTAGGAAGCACAGTTCCTTTGTTCTGAGCAAGCTCACTGTTTGGACCCCATAGGAAACACAGTAGAGTAGAAGAGTGCTCTTTTCTAAAAAGCAGAGAGTGTTTCTTGTAAGGCAGGTTGCATTTGTTTCCCAGTCCTAAATGGCGTTGAATCACATGCAGTTTGTGTTCCTACGAGCAAGAGTTGTTTTCTGGTAAGGAGAGTCACTATTGCGCTGTCATTGCCATACACAGTGCAAATAGCACTCGCGTCTGTTCCCAGCAAGTACAGTGTATCGGACTGAAGAGGAGCTACTGTTCTTGTCAGTTTCCTAAGCAGAGTTGAACTAGATATGGCCCGTGTGTCTAGGAAACACAGTTCATTTGTTCTGAGCAAGCTCACTGTTCTGGCCCTATAGGAAACACAGTAGAGTAGAAGAGTGCTCTTTTCTCAAAAGCAAAGTGTGTTTCTTGTAAGGCGAGCTAGTGTTTGTTTCCCAGTCAGAAATGGAGTTGAATCACATGCAGTTTTTGGTCCTAAGAGCAAGAGTTGTTTTCTGGTAAGAAGAGTCACTTTTGTGATCCATTTGCCACACAGTGCAAATTGCACTCCCTTCTGTTACCAGCAAGTACAGTGTATTGGCCTGAAGAGAAGCTTCTGTTCTTGTCAGTTTCCTTAGCAGAGTTGAAGTAGATATGGCCCGTGTGTGTAGGAAGCACAGTTCTTTTGTTGTGAGCAAGCTCATTGTTCTGGCCCTATAGAAAACACAGTAGAGTAGAAGAGTGCTCTTTTATCAAAAGCAGAGTGTGTTTCTTGTAAGGCGAGCTAGTGTTTCTTTCCCAGTCAGAAATCAAGTGGAATCACATGTAGTTTCTGGTCCTACTAGCAAGAGTTGTTTCCTGGTAAGAAGAGGCACTATTGCGATCCATTTGCCACACAGAGCAAAAAGCACTCGCGTCTGTTCCGAGCAAATAGAGTGTATTGGACTGAAGAGAAGCTACTCTTCTTGTCAGTTTTCTAAGGAGAGTTGAAATAGATATGGCCCGTGTGTGTAGGAAGCACAGTTCTTTTGTTCTGAGCAAGCTCACTGTTCTGGCCCTATGAAAAACACAGTAGAGTAGAAGAGTGCTCTTTTCTGAAAAGCAGAGTGTGTTTCTTGTAAGGCGAGCTAGTGTTTGTTTCCCAGTCAGAAATGGAGTTGAATCACATGCAGTTTCTGGTCCTAAGAGCAAGAGTTGTTTTCTGATAAGAAGAGTCACTTTTGTGATCCATTTGCCACACAGTGCAAATTGCACTCCCTTCTGTTCCCAGCAAGTACAGTGTATTGGCCTGAAGGGAAGCTTCTGTTCTTGTCAGTATCCTGAGCAGAGTTGAAGTAGATATGGCCCGTGTGTAGGAAGCACAGTTCTTTGTTCTCAGCAAGATCACTGTTCTGGTCCTATAGGAAACACAAGAGTAGAAGAGTACTCTTTTCTCAAAAGCAGAGTGTGTTTCTTGTAAGGCGAGCTAATGTTTGTTTCCCAGTCAGAAATGGATTTGAGTCACCTGCAGTTTCTGATCCTACTAGCAAGAGTTGTTTTCTGGTAAGAAGTGTCACTGTTGCCATCCATTTGCCACACAGAGCAAATAGCACTCTCGTCTGTTCCCAGCAAGTACAGTGTATTGGACTGAAGAGGAGCTACTGTTCTTCTCAGTTTCCTAAGCAGAGTTGAACTAGATATGGCCGGTGTGTTTAGGAAGTACAGTTCCTTTTTTCTGACCAAGCTCACTGTTCTGGCCCTATAGGAAACACAGTAGAGTAGAAGAGTGCTCTTTTCTCAAAAGCAGAGTGTGTTTCTTGTAAAGCGAGCTAGAGTTTGTTTCCCAGTCCTAAATGGAGTTGAATCACATGCAGTTTCTGGTCCTACAAGCAAGAGTTGTTTTCTGGTAAGAAGAGTCACTATTGCGCTGCCATTGCCATACACAGGACATATAGCACTGGCGTCTGTTCCCAGCAAGTACAGTGTATTGGACTGAAGAAGATCTACTGTTCTTGTCAGGTTCCTAAGCAGACTTGAACGAGATATGGCCGTGTGTGTAGGAAGCACAGTTCTTTTGTTCTGAGCAAGCTCACTTTTCGGAACACATAGGAAACACAGTAGAGAAGAAGAGTGCTCTTTTCTCAAAAACAGAGTGTTTTTCTTGGAAGTCGAGCTAGCGTTTGTTTCCCAGTCCTAAACAAAGTTGAGTCACATGCAGTTTTTTGTCCTACGAGCAAGAGTTGTTTTCTGGTAAGACAAGTCACTATTGTGCTCCAATTGCCATACACAGTGCAAATAGCACTCGCGTCTGTTCCCCGCAAGTCCAGTGTATTCGACTGAAGAGGAGCTGCTGTTCTTGTTTGTTTCCTAAGCAGAGTTGAACTAGATATGGCCCGTGTGTGTAGGAAGCACAGTTCTTTTGTTCTGAGCAAGCTCACTCTTTGGACCCCATAGGAAACACAGTAGAGTAGAAGAGTGCTCTTTTCTCAAAAGCAGAGTGTGTTTCATGTAAGGCGCGCTAGCATTTGTTTCCCAGTCCTAAATGGAGTTGAATCACACGCAGTTTCTCGTCCTACGAGCAAGAGTTGTTTTCTGGTAAGGAAAGTCACTATTGCACTCCCATTGCCATACACAGTGCAAATAGCACTCGCGTCTGTTCGCAGCAAGTACAGTGTATTGGACTGAACAGGATCTACTGTTCTTGTCAGGTTCCTAAGCAGAATTGAACTAGATATGGCCGTGTGTGTAGGAAGCACAGTTCTTTTGTTCTGAGCAAGCTCACTCTTCGGACCCCATAGGAAACACAGTAGAGTAGAAGAGTGCTCTTTTCTCAAAAGCAGAGTGTGTTTTTGTAAGGCAAGCTATCGTTTGTTTCCCAGTCCTAAATGGAGTTGAATCACATGCAGTTTCTGGTACTACGAGCAAGAGTTATTTTCTGGTAAGGAAAGTCACTATTGCGCTCCCATTGCCATACACAGGGCAAATAGCACTCGCGTCTTTTCCCAGCAAGAACAGTGTATTGGACTGAATAGGAGCTACTGTTCTTGTCAGTTTCCTAAGCAGAGTTGAACTACATATGGTCCTTGTGTGTAGGAAGCACAGTTCTTTTGTTCTGAGCAAGCTCACTGTTTGGACCCCATAGGAAACACAGTGGAGTAGAAGAGTGCTCTTTTCTCTAAAGCAGAGTGTGTTTCTTGTAAGGCGAGCTAGCGTTTGTTTCCCAGTCCTAAATGGATTTGAGTCACATGCAGTTTTTGGTCCTATGAGCAAGAGTTGTTTTCTGGTAAGAAGATTCACTATTGCGCTGCCATTGCCATACACAGTGCAAATAGCACTCGCGTCTGTTCCCAGCAAGTACAGTGTATCGGACTGAAGAGGAGCTACTGTTCTTTTCATTTTCCTAAGCAGAGTTGAACTAGATATGGCCCGTGTGTTTAGGAAGCACAGTTATTATGTTCTGAGCAAGCTCACTGTTCTGTCCCTATAGGAAACACAGGAGAGTAGAAGAGTGCTCTTTTCTATAAAGCAGAGTGTGTTTCTTGTAAGGCGAGCTCGCGTTTGTTTCCCAGTCCTAAATGGATTTGAGTCACATGCAGTTTTTGGTCCTATGAGCAAGAGTTGTTTTCTGGTAAGAAGATTCACTATTGCGCTGCCATTGCCATACACAAGACAAATAGCACTCTCATCTGTTCGCAGCAACTACAGTGTATTGGACTGAAGAGGATCACCTGTTCTTGTCAGGTTCCTAAGCAGAATTGAACTAGATATGGCCGTGTGTGTAGGAAGCACAGTTCTTTTGTTCTGAGCAAGCTCACTGTTCGGACCCAAAAGGAAACACAGTAGAGTAGAAGAGTGCTCTATTCTATAAAGCAGAGTGTGTTTCTTGTAAGGCGAGCTCACGTTTGTTTCCCAGTCCTAAATGGATTTGAGTCACATGCAGTTTTTGGTCCTATGAGCAAGAGTTGTTTTCTTGTAAGAAGAGTCACTATTGTGCTCCAAATGCCATACACTGTGCAAATAGCACTCGCGTCTGTTCCCAGCATGTACAGTGTATTGGACTGAATAGGAGCTACTGTTCTTGTCAGTTCCCTAAGCAGAGTTGAACTAGATATGGTCCATGTGTGTAGGAAGCACAGTTCCTTTGTTCTGAGCAAGCTCACTGTTTGGACCCCATAGGAAACACAGTAGAGTAGAAGAGTGCTCTTTTCTAAAAAGCAGAGAGTGTTTCTTGTAAGGCAGGTTGCATTTGTTTCCCAGTCCTAAATGGCGTTGAATCACATGCAGTTTGTGTTCCTACGAGCAAGAGTTGTTTTCTGGTAAGGAGAGTCACTATTGCGCTGTCATTGCCATACACAGTGCAAATAGCACTCGCGTCTGTTCCCAGCAAGTACAGTGTATCGGACTGAAGAGGAGCTACTGTTCTTGTCAGTTTCCTAAGCAGAGTTGAACTAGATATGGCCCGTGTGTCTAGGAAACACAGTTCATTTGTTCTGAGCAAGCTCACTGTTCTGGCCCTATAGGAAACACAGTAGAGTAGAAGAGTGCTCTTTTCTCAAAAGCAAAGTGTGTTTCTTGTAAGGCGAGCTAGTGTTTGTTTCCCAGTCAGAAATGGAGTTGAATTACATGCAGTTTTTGGTCCTAAGAGCAAGAGTTGTTTTCTGGTAAGAAGAGTCACTCTTGTGATCCATTTGCCACACAGTGCAAATTGCACTCCCTTCTGTTACCAGCAAGTACAGTGTATTGGCCTGAAGAGAAGCTTCTGTTCTTGTCAGTTTCCTTAGCAGAGTTGAAGTAGATATGGCCCGTGTGTGTAGGAAGCACAGTTCTTTTGTTCTGAGCAAGATCACTGTTCTGGCCCTATAGGAAACACAGTAGGGTAGAAGAGTGCTCTTTTCTCAAAAGCAGAGTGTGTTTCTTGTAAGGCGAGCTAACCTTTGTTTCCCAGTCAGAAATGGATTTGAATCACCTGCAGTTTCTGGTCCTACGTGCAAGAGTTGTTTTATGGTAAGAAGTGTCACTGATGCGATCCATTTGCCACACAGAGCAAATAGCACTCTCGTCTGTTCCCAGCAAGTACAGTGCATTGGACTGAAGAGAACCTACTGTTCTTGTCAGTTTTTTAAGCAGAGTTGAAGTAGATATGGCCCGTGTGTGTAGGAAGCACAGTTCTTTTGTTCTGAGCAAGCTCACTGTTCTGGCCCTATAGGAAACACAGTAGAGTAGAAGAGTGCTCTTTTCTCAAAAGCAGAGTGTGTTTCTTGTAAGGCAAGCTAGTGTTTGTTTCCCAGTCAGAAATTGCGAGGAATCACATGCAGTTTCTAGTCCTAAGAGCAAGAGTCGTTTTCTGGTAAGAAGAGTCACTATTGTGATCCATTTGCAGCACAGTGCAAATAGCACTCGCGTCTGTTCCAAGCAAGTACAGTGTATTGGACTGAAGAGAAGCTACTGTTCTTGTCAGTTTCCTAAGCAGAGTTGAAGTAGATTTGGCCCATGTGTGTAGGAAGCACAGTTCTTTTGTTCTCAGCAAGCTCACTGTTCTGGCCCTGTAGGAAACACAGTAGAGTAGAAGAGTGCTCTTTTCTCAAAAAAGAGTGTGTTTCTTGTAAGGCGAGCTAGTGTTTGTTTCCCAGTCATAAACGGAGTGGAATCACATGCAGTTTCTGGTCCTAAGAGCAAGAGTTGTTTTCTAGTAAGAAGAGTCACTAATGTGCTCCCTTTGCCATACACAGTGCAAATAGCACTCGCATCTGTTCCCAGCCAGTACAGTGTATTGGACTGAAGAGAAGCTACTGTTCTTGTCAGTTTTCTAAGCAAAGTTGAACTAGATATGGCCCATGTGTGTAGGAAGCACAGTTCTTTTGTTCTGAGCAAGCTCACTGTTCTGGCCCTGTAGGAAACACAGTAGAGTAAAAGAGTGCTCTTTTCTCAAAAGCAGAGTGTGTTTCTTGTAAGGCGAGCTAGTGCTTGTTTCCCAGTCAGAAATGGAGTTGAATCACACTCAGTTTCTGGTTAAGAGCAAGAGTTGTTTTCTGGTAAGAAGAGTCACTATTGCCCTTCCATTGCCATAGTCAGTGCAAATAGCACTCGCGTCTGTTCCCAGCAAGTACAGTGTATTGGACTGAAGAGAAGCTACTGTTCTTGTCAGTTTCCTAAGCAGAGTTGAAGTAGATATGGCCGTGTGTGTAAGAAGCACAGTTCTTTAGTTCTGTGCAAGCTCACTGTTCTGGCCCTGTAGGAATCACAGTAGAGTAGAAGAGTGCTCTTTTCTCAAAAGCAGAGTGTGTTTCTTGTAAGGCGACCTAGTGTTTGTTTCCCAGTCAGAAATGGAGTTGAATTAGATGCAGTTTCTGGTCCTACAAACAAAAGCTGTTTTCTAGTATGAAGAGTCACCATTGTGATCCATTTGCTACACAGTGCAAACAGCACTCGGTGCTGTTCACAGCAAGTACAGTGTATTGGACCTAAGAGAAGCTACTGTTCTTGTCAGTTTCCTAAGCAGAGTTGAAGTAGATATGGCCATGTGTATCAAGCACAGTTCTTCTGTTCTGAGCAAGCTCACTGTTCTGGCCCTATAGAAAACACAGTAGAGTAGAAGAGAGATCTTTTCTCAAAAGCAGAGTGTGTTTCTTGAAAGGCGAGCTTGTGTTTGTTTCCCAGTCAGAAATGGAGTTGAATCACATGCAGTTTCTGGTCCTAAGAGCAAGAGTTGTTTTCTGGTAAGAAGAGTCACTATTGTGATCCATTTGCCACACAGTGCAAATTGCACTCCCGTCTGTTCCCAGGAAGTACAGTGTATTGGACTGAAGAGAAGCTACTGTTCTCGTCAGTTTCCTAAGCTGAGTTGAAGTAGATATGGTCCGTGTGTGTAGGAAGCACAGTTCTTTTGTTGTGAGCAAGCTCATTGTTCTGGCCCTATAGAAAACACAGTAGAGTAGAAGAGTGCTCTTTTATCAAAAGCAGAGTGTGTTTCTTGTAAGGCGAGCTAGTGTTTCTTTCCCAGTCAGAAATCAAGTGGAATCACATGTAGTTTCTGGTCCTACTAGCAAGAGTTGTTTCCTGGTAAGAAGAGGCACTATTGCGATCCATTTGCCACACAGAGCAAAAAGCACTCGCGTCTGTTCCGAGCAAATAGAGTGTATTGGACTGAAGAGAAGCTACTCTTCTTGTCAGTTTTCTAAGGAGAGTTGAAATAGATATGGCCCGTGTGTGTAGGAAGCACAGTTCTTTTGTTCTGAGCAAGCTCACTGTTCTGGCCCTATGAAAAACACAGTAGAGTAGAAGAGTGCTCTTTTCTGAAAAGCAGAGTGTGTTTCTTGTAAGGCGAGCTAGTGTTTGTTTCCCAGTCAGAAATGGAGTTGAATCACATGCAGTTTCTGGTCCTAAGAGCAAGAGTTGTTTTCTGATAAGAAGAGTCACTTTTGTGATCCATTTGCCACACAGTGCAAATTGCACTCCCTTCTGTTCCCAGCAAGTACAGTGTATTGGCCTGAAGGGAAGCTTCTGTTCTTGTCAGTATCCTGAGCAGAGTTGAAGTAGATATGGCCCGTGTGTAGGAAGCACAGTTCTTTGTTCTCAGCAAGATCACTGTTCTGGTCCTATAGGAAACACAAGAGTAGAAGAGTACTCTTTTCTCAAAAGCAGAGTGTGTTTCTTGTAAGGCGAGCTAATGTTTGTTTCCCAGTCAGAAATGGATTTGAGTCACCTGCAGTTTCTGATCCTACTAGCAAGAGTTGTTTTCTGGTAAGAAGTGTCACTGTTGCCATCCATTTGCCACACAGAGCAAATAGCACTCTCGTCTGTTCCCAGCAAGTACAGTGTATTGGACTGAAGAGGAGCTACTGTTCTTCTCAGTTTCCTAAGCAGAGTTGAACTAGATATGGCCGGTGTGTTTAGGAAGTACAGTTCCTTTTTTCTGACCAAGCTCACTGTTCTGGCCCTATAGGAAACACAGTAGAGTAGAAGAGTGCTCTTTTCTCAAAAGCAGAGTGTGTTTCTTGTAAAGCGAGCTAGAGTTTGTTTCCCAGTCCTAAATGGAGTTGAATCACATGCAGTTTCTGGTCCTACAAGCAAGAGTTGTTTTCTGGTAAGAAGAGTCACTATTGCGCTGCCATTGCCATACACAGGACATATAGCACTGGCGTCTGTTCCCAGCAAGTACAGTGTATTGGACTGAAGAAGATCTACTGTTCTTGTCAGGTTCCTAAGCAGACTTGAACGAGATATGGCCGTGTGTGTAGGAAGCACAGTTCTTTTGTTCTGAGCAAGCTCACTTTTCGGAACACATAGGAAACACAGTAGAGAAGAAGAGTGCTCTTTTCTCAAAAACAGAGTGTTTTTCTTGGAAGTCGAGCTAGCGTTTGTTTCCCAGTCCTAAACAAAGTTGAGTCACATGCAGTTTTTTGTCCTACGAGCAAGAGTTGTTTTCTGGTAAGACAAGTCACTATTGTGCTCCAATTGCCATACACAGTGCAAATAGCACTCGCGTCTGTTCCCCGCAAGTCCAGTGTATTCGACTGAAGAGGAGCTGCTGTTCTTGTTTGTTTCCTAAGCAGAGTTGAACTAGATATGGCCCGTGTGTGTAGGAAGCACAGTTCTTTTGTTCTGAGCAAGCTCACTCTTTGGACCCCATAGGAAACACAGTAGAGTAGAAGAGTGCTCTTTTCTCAAAAGCAGAGTGTGTTTCATGTAAGGCGCGCTAGCATTTGTTTCCCAGTCCTAAATGGAGTTGAATCACACGCAGTTTCTCGTCCTACGAGCAAGAGTTGTTTTCTGGTAAGGAAAGTCACTATTGCACTCCCATTGCCATACACAGTGCAAATAGCACTCGCGTCTGTTCGCAGCAAGTACAGTGTATTGGACTGAACAGGATCTACTGTTCTTGTCAGGTTCCTAAGCAGAATTGAACTAGATATGGCCGTGTGTGTAGGAAGCACAGTTCTTTTGTTCTGAGCAAGCTCACTCTTCGGACCCCATAGGAAACACAGTAGAGTAGAAGAGTGCTCTTTTCTCAAAAGCAGAGTGTGTTTTTGTAAGGCAAGCTATCGTTTGTTTCCCAGTCCTAAATGGAGTTGAATCACATGCAGTTTCTGGTCCTACGAGCAAGAGTTGTTTTCTGGTAAGGAAAGTCACTATTGCGCTCCCATTGCCATACACAGGGCAAATAGCACTCGCGTCTTTTCCCAGCAAGAACAGTGTATTGGACTGAATAGGAGCTACTGTTCTTGTCAGTTTCCTAAGCAGAGTTGAACTACATATGGTCCTTGTGTGTAGGAAGCACAGTTCTTTTGTTCTGAGCAAGCTCACTGTTTGGACCCCATAGGAAACACAGTGGAGTAGAAGAGTGCTCTTTTCTCTAAAGCAGAGTGTGTTTCTTGTAAGGCGAGCTGGCGTTTGTTTCCCAGGCCTAAATGGATTTGAGTCACATGCAGTTTTTGGTCCTATGAGCAAGAGTTGTTTTCTGGTAAGAAGATTCACTATTGCGCTGCCATTGCCATACACAGTGCAAATAGCACTCGCGTCTGTTCCCAGCAAGTACAGTGTATCGGACTGAAGAGGAGCTACTGTTCTTTTCATTTTCCTAAGCAGAGTTGAACTAGATATGGCCCGTGTGTTTAGGAAGCACAGTTATTATGTTCTGAGCAAGCTCACTGTTCTGTCCCTATAGGAAACACAGGAGAGTAGAAGAGTGCTCTTTTCTATAAAGCAGAGTGTGTTTCTTGTAAGGCGAGCTCGCGTTTGTTTCCCAGTCCTAAATGGATTTGAGTCACATGCAGTTTTTGGTCCTATGAGCAAGAGTTGTTTTCTGGTAAGAAGATTCACTATTGCGCTGCCATTGCCATACACAAGACAAATAGCACTCTCATCTGTTCGCAGCAACTACAGTGTATTGGACTGAAGAGGATCACCTGTTCTTGTCAGGTTCCTAAGCAGAATTGAACTAGATATGGCCGTGTGTGTAGGAAGCACAGTTCTTTTGTTCTGAGCAAGCTCACTGTTCGGACCCAAAAGGAAACACAGTAGAGTAGAAGAGTGCTCTATTCTATAAAGCAGAGTGTGTTTCTTGTAAGGCGAGCTCACGTTTGTTTCCCAGTCCTAAATGGATTTGAGTCACATGCAGTTTTTGGTCCTATGTGCAAGAGTTGTTTTCTTGTAAGAAGAGTCACTATTGTGCTCCAAATGCCATACACTGTGCAAATAGCACTCGCGTCTGTTCCCAGCATGTACAGTGTATTGGACTGAATAGGAGCTACTGTTCTTGACAGTTCCCTAAGCAGAGTTGAACTAGATATGGTCCATGTGTGTAGGAAGCACAGTTCCTTTGTTCTGAGCAAGCTCACTGTTTGGACCCCATAGGAAACACAGTAGAGTAGAAGAGTGCTCTTTTCTAAAAAGCAGAGAGTGTTTCTTGTAAGGCAGGTTGCATTTGTTTCCCAGTCCTAAATGGCGTTGAATCACATGCAGTTTGTGTTCCTACGAGCAAGAGTTGTTTTCTGGTAAGGAGAGTCACTATTGCGCTGTCATTGCCATACACAGTGCAAATAGCACTCGCGTCTGTTCCCAGCAAGTACAGTGTATCGGACTGAAGAGGAGCTACTGTTCTTGTCAGTTTCCTAAGCAGAGTTGAACTAGATATGGCCCGTGTGTCTAGGAAACACAGTTCATTTGTTCTGAGCAAGCTCACTGTTCTGGCCCTATAGGAAACACAGTAGAGTAGAAGAGTGCTCTTTTCTCAAAAGCAAAGTGTGTTTCTTGTAAGGCGAGCTAGTGCTTGTTTCCCAGTCAGAAATGGAGTTGAATCACACTCAGTTTCTGGTTAAGAGCAAGAGTTGTTTTCTGGTAAGAAGAGTCACTTTTGTGATCCATTTGCCACACAGTGCAAATTGCACTCCCTTCTGTTACCAGCAAGTACAGTGTATTGGCCTGAAGAGAAGCTTCTGTTCTTGTCAGTTTCCTTAGCAGAGTTGAAGTAGATATGGCCCGTGTGTGTAGGAAAGCACAGTTCTTTTGTTCTGAGCAAGATCACTGTTCTGGCCCTATAGGAAACACAGTAGGGTAGAAGAGTGCTCTTTTCTCAAAAGCAGAGTGTGTTTCTTGTAAGGCGACCTAGTGTTTGTTTCCCAGTCAGAAATGGAGTTGAATTAGATGCAGTTTCTGGTCCTACAAACAAAAGCTGTTTTCTAGTATGAAGAGTCACCATTGTGATCCATTTGCTACACAGTGCAAACAGCACTCGGTGCTGTTCACAGCAAGTACAGTGTATTGGACCTAAGAGAAGCTACTGTTCTTGTCAGTTTCCTAAGCAGAGTTGAAGTAGATATGGCCATGTGTATCAAGCACAGTTCTTCTGTTCTGAGCAAGCTCACTGTTCTGGCCCTATAGAAAACACAGTAGAGTAGAAGAGAGATCTTTTCTCAAAAGCAGAGTGTGTTTTTTGAAAGGCGAGCTTGTGTTTGTTTCCCAGTCAGAAATGGAGTTGAATCACATGCAGTTTCTGGTCCTAAGAGCAAGAGTTGTTTTCTGGTAAGAAGAGTCACTATTGTGATCCATTTGCCACACAGTGCAAATTGCACTCCCGTCTGTTCCCAGGAAGTACAGTGTATTGGACTGAAGAGAAGCTACTGTTCTCGTCAGTTTCCTAAGCTGAGTTGAAGTAGATATGGTCCGTGTGTGTAGGAAGCACAGTTCTTTTGTTGTGAGCAAGCTCATTGTTCTGGCCCTATAGAAAACACAGTAGAGTAGAAGAGTGCTCTTTTATCAAAAGCAGAGTGTGTTTCTTGTAAGGCGAGCTAGTGTTTCTTTCCCAGTCAGAAATCAAGTGGAATCACATGTAGTTTCTGGTCCTACTAGCAAGAGTTGTTTCCTGGTAAGAAGAGGCACTATTGCGATCCATTTGCCACACAGAGCAAAAAGCACTCGCGTCTGTTCCGAGCAAATAGAGTGTATTGGACTGAAGAGAAGCTACTCTTCTTGTCAGTTTTCTAAGGAGAGTTGAAATAGATATGGCCCGTGTGTGTAGGAAGCACAGTTCTTTTGTTCTGAGCAAGCTCACTGTTCTGGCCCTATGAAAAACACAGTAGAGTAGAAGAGTGCTCTTTTCTGAAAAGCAGAGTGTGTTTCTTGTAAGGCGAGCTAGTGTTTGTTTCCCAGTCAGAAATGGAGTTGAATCACATGCAGTTTCTGGTCCTAAGAGCAAGAGTTGTTTTCTGATAAGAAGAGTCACTTTTGTGATCCATTTGCCACACAGTGCAAATTGCACTCCCTTCTGTTCCCAGCAAGTACAGTGTATTGGCCTGAAGGGAAGCTTCTGTTCTTGTCAGTATCCTGAGCAGAGTTGAAGTAGATATGGCCCGTGTGTAGGAAGCACAGTTCTTTGTTCTCAGCAAGATCACTGTTCTGGTCCTATAGGAAACACAAGAGTAGAAGAGTACTCTTTTCTCAAAAGCAGAGTGTGTTTCTTGTAAGGCGAGCTAATGTTTGTTTCCCAGTCAGAAATGGATTTGAGTCACCTGCAGTTTCTGATCCTACTAGCAAGAGTTGTTTTCTGGTAAGAAGTGTCACTGTTGCCATCCATTTGCCACACAGAGCAAATAGCACTCTCGTCTGTTCCCAGCAATACAGTGTATTGGACTGAAGAGGAGCTACTGTTCTTCTCAGTTTCCTAAGCAGAGTTGAACTAGATATGGCCGGTGTGTTTAGGAAGTACAGTTCCTTTTTTCTGACCAAGCTCACTGTTCTGGCCCTATAGGAAACACAGTAGAGTAGAAGAGTGCTCTTTTCTCAAAAGCAGAGTGTGTTTCTTGTAAAGCGAGCTAGAGTTTGTTTCCCAGTCCTAAATGGAGTTGAATCACATGCAGTTTCTGGTCCTACAAGCAAGAGTTGTTTTCTGGTAAGAAGAGTCACTATTGCGCTGCCATTGCCATACACAGGACATATAGCACTGGCGTCTGTTCCCAGCAAGTACAGTGTATTGGACTGAAGAAGATCTACTGTTCTTGTCAGGTTCCTAAGCAGACTTGAACGAGATATGGCCGTGTGTGTAGGAAGCACAGTTCTTTTGTTCTGAGCAAGCTCACTTTTCGGAACACATAGGAAACACAGTAGAGAAGAAGAGTGCTCTTTTCTCAAAAACAGAGTGTTTTTCTTGGAAGTCGAGCTAGCGTTTGTTTCCCATTCCTAAACAAAGTTGAGTCACATGCAGTTTTTTGTCCTACGAGCAAGAGTTGTTTTCTGGTAAGACAAGTCACTATTGTGCTCCAATTGCCATACACAGTGCAAATAGCACTCGCGTCTGTTCCCCGCAAGTCCAGTGTATTCGACTGAAGAGGAGCTGCTGTTCTTGTTTGTTTCCTAAGCAGAGTTGAACTAGATATGGCCCGTGTGTGTAGGAAGCACAGTTCTTTTGTTCAGAGCAAGCTCACTCTTTGGACCCCATAGGAAACACAGTAGAGTAGAAGAGTGCTCTTTTCTCAAAAGCAGAGTGTGTTTCATGTAAGGCGCGCTAGCATTTGTTTCCCAGTCCTAAATGGAGTTGAATCACACGCAGTTTCTCGTCCTACGAGCAAGAGTTGTTTTCTGGTAAGGAAAGTCACTATTGCACTCCCATTGCCATACACAGTGCAAATAGCACTCGCGTCTGTTCGCAGCAAGTACAGTGTATTGGACTGAACAGGATCTACTGTTCTTGTCAGGTTCCTAAGCAGAATTGAACTAGATATGGCCGTGTGTGTAGGAAGCACAGTTCTTTTGTTCTGAGCAAGCTCACTCTTCGGACCCCATAGGAAACACAGTAGAGTAGAAGAGTGCTCTTTTCTCAAAAGCAGAGTGTGTTTTTGTAAGGCAAGCTATCGTTTGTTTCCCAGTCCTAAATGGAGTTGAATCACATGCAGTTTCTGGTCCTACGAGCAAGAGTTGTTTTCTGGTAAGGAAAGTCACTATTGCGCTCCCATTGCCATACACAGGGCAAATAGCACTCGCGTCTTTTCCCAGCAAGAACAGTGTATTGGACTGAATAGGAGCTACTGTTCTTGTCAGTTTCCTAAGCAGAGTTGAACTACATATGGTCCTTGTGTGTAGGAAGCACAGTTCTTTTGTTCTGAGCAAGCTCACTGTTTGGACCCCATAGGAAACACAGTGGAGTAGAAGAGTGCTCTTTTCTCTAAAGCAGAGTGTGTTTCTTGTAAGGCGAGCTAGTGCTTGTTTCCCAGTCAGAAATGGAGTTGAATCACACTCAGTTTCTGGTTAAGAGCAAGAGTTGTTTTCTGGTAAGAAGAGTCACTTTTGTGATCCATTTGCCACACAGTGCAAATTGCACTCCCTTCTGTTACCAGCAAGTACAGTGTATTGGCCTGAAGAGAAGCTTCTGTTCTTGTCAGTTTCCTTAGCAGAGTTGAAGTAGATATGGCCCGTGTGTGTAGGAAAGCACAGTTCTTTTGTTCTGAGCAAGATCACTGTTCTGGCCCTATAGGAAACACAGTAGGGTAGAAGAGTGCTCTTTTCTCAAAAGCAGAGTGTGTTTCTTGTAAGGCGACCTAGTGTTTGTTTCCCAGTCAGAAATGGAGTTGAATTAGATGCAGTTTCTGGTCCTACAAACAAAAGCTGTTTTCTAGTATGAAGAGTCACCATTGTGATCCATTTGCTACACAGTGCAAACAGCACTCGGTGCTGTTCACAGCAAGTACAGTGTATTGGACCTAAGAGAAGCTACTGTTCTTGTCAGTTTCCTAAGCAGAGTTGAAGTAGATATGGCCATGTGTATCAAGCACAGTTCTTCTGTTCTGAGCAAGCTCACTGTTCTGGCCCTATAGAAAACACAGTAGAGTAGAAGAGAGATCTTTTCTCAAAAGCAGAGTGTGTTTTTTGAAAGGCGAGCTTGTGTTTGTTTCCCAGTCAGAAATGGAGTTGAATCACATGCAGTTTCTGGTCCTAAGAGCAAGAGTTGTTTTCTGGTAAGAAGAGTCACTATTGTGATCCATTTGCCACACAGTGCAAATTGCACTCCCGTCTGTTCCCAGGAAGTACAGTGTATTGGACTGAAGAGAAGCTACTGTTCTCGTCAGTTTCCTAAGCTGAGTTGAAGTAGATATGGTCCGTGTGTGTAGGAAGCACAGTTCTTTTGTTGTGAGCAAGCTCATTGTTCTGGCCCTATAGAAAACACAGTAGAGTAGAAGAGTGCTCTTTTATCAAAAGCAGAGTGTGTTTCTTGTAAGGCGAGCTAGTGTTTCTTTCCCAGTCAGAAATCAAGTGGAATCACATGTAGTTTCTGGTCCTACTAGCAAGAGTTGTTTCCTGGTAAGAAGAGGCACTATTGCGATCCATTTGCCACACAGAGCAAAAAGCACTCGCGTCTGTTCCGAGCAAATAGAGTGTATTGGACTGAAGAGAAGCTACTCTTCTTGTCAGTTTTCTAAGGAGAGTTGAAATAGATATGGCCCGTGTGTGTAGGAAGCACAGTTCTTTTGTTCTGAGCAAGCTCACTGTTCTGGCCCTATGAAAAACACAGTAGAGTAGAAGAGTGCTCTTTTCTGAAAAGCAGAGTGTGTTTCTTGTAAGGCGAGCTAGTGTTTGTTTCCCAGTCAGAAATGGAGTTGAATCACATGCAGTTTCTGGTCCTAAGAGCAAGAGTTGTTTTCTGATAAGAAGAGTCACTTTTGTGATCCATTTGCCACACAGTGCAAATTGCACTCCCTTCTGTTCCCAGCAAGTACAGTGTATTGGCCTGAAGGGAAGCTTCTGTTCTTGTCAGTATCCTGAGCAGAGTTGAAGTAGATATGGCCCGTGTGTAGGAAGCACAGTTCTTTGTTCTCAGCAAGATCACTGTTCTGGTCCTATAGGAAACACAAGAGTAGAAGAGTACTCTTTTCTCAAAAGCAGAGTGTGTTTCTTGTAAGGCGAGCTAATGTTTGTTTCCCAGTCAGAAATGGATTTGAGTCACCTGCAGTTTCTGATCCTACTAGCAAGAGTTGTTTTCTGGTAAGAAGTGTCACTGTTGCCATCCATTTGCCACACAGAGCAAATAGCACTCTCGTCTGTTCCCAGCAATACAGTGTATTGGACTGAAGAGGAGCTACTGTTCTTCTCAGTTTCCTAAGCAGAGTTGAACTAGATATGGCCGGTGTGTTTAGGAAGTACAGTTCCTTTTTTCTGACCAAGCTCACTGTTCTGGCCCTATAGGAAACACAGTAGAGTAGAAGAGTGCTCTTTTCTCAAAAGCAGAGTGTGTTTCTTGTAAAGCGAGCTAGAGTTTGTTTCCCAGTCCTAAATGGAGTTGAATCACATGCAGTTTCTGGTCCTACAAGCAAGAGTTGTTTTCTGGTAAGAAGAGTCACTATTGCGCTGCCATTGCCATACACAGGACATATAGCACTGGCGTCTGTTCCCAGCAAGTACAGTGTATTGGACTGAAGAAGATCTACTGTTCTTGTCAGGTTCCTAAGCAGACTTGAACGAGATATGGCCGTGTGTGTAGGAAGCACAGTTCTTTTGTTCTGAGCAAGCTCACTTTTCGGAACACATAGGAAACACAGTAGAGAAGAAGAGTGCTCTTTTCTCAAAAACAGAGTGTTTTTCTTGGAAGTCGAGCTAGCGTTTGTTTCCCATTCCTAAACAAAGTTGAGTCACATGCAGTTTTTTGTCCTACGAGCAAGAGTTGTTTTCTGGTAAGACAAGTCACTATTGTGCTCCAATTGCCATACACAGTGCAAATAGCACTCGCGTCTGTTCCCCGCAAGTCCAGTGTATTCGACTGAAGAGGAGCTGCTGTTCTTGTTTGTTTCCTAAGCAGAGTTGAACTAGATATGGCCCGTGTGTGTAGGAAGCACAGTTCTTTTGTTCAGAGCAAGCTCACTCTTTGGACCCCATAGGAAACACAGTAGAGTAGAAGAGTGCTCTTTTCTCAAAAGCAGAGTGTGTTTCATGTAAGGCGCGCTAGCATTTGTTTCCCAGTCCTAAATGGAGTTGAATCACACGCAGTTTCTCGTCCTACGAGCAAGAGTTGTTTTCTGGTAAGGAAAGTCACTATTGCACTCCCATTGCCATACACAGTGCAAATAGCACTCGCGTCTGTTCGCAGCAAGTACAGTGTATTGGACTGAACAGGATCTACTGTTCTTGTCAGGTTCCTAAGCAGAATTGAACTAGATATGGCCGTGTGTGTAGGAAGCACAGTTCTTTTGTTCTGAGCAAGCTCACTCTTCGGACCCCATAGGAAACACAGTAGAGTAGAAGAGTGCTCTTTTCTCAAAAGCAGAGTGTGTTTTTGTAAGGCAAGCTATCGTTTGTTTCCCAGTCCTAAATGGAGTTGAATCACATGCAGTTTCTGGTCCTACGAGCAAGAGTTGTTTTCTGGTAAGGAAAGTCACTATTGCGCTCCCATTGCCATACACAGGGCAAATAGCACTCGCGTCTTTTCCCAGCAAGAACAGTGTATTGGACTGAATAGGAGCTACTGTTCTTGTCAGTTTCCTAAGCAGAGTTGAACTACATATGGTCCTTGTGTGTAGGAAGCACAGTTCTTTTGTTCTGAGCAAGCTCACTGTTTGGACCCCATAGGAAACACAGTGGAGTAGAAGAGTGCTCTTTTCTCTAAAGCAGAGTGTGTTTCTTGTAAGGCGAGCTTGCGTTTGTTTCCCAGTCCTAAATGGATTTGAGTCACATGCAGTTTTTGGTCCTATGAGCAAGAGTTGTTTTCTGGTAAGAAGATTCACTATTGCGCTGCCATTGCCATACACAGTGCAAATAGCACTCGCGTCTGTTCCCAGCAAGTACAGTGTATTGGACTGAAGAGGAGCTACTGTTCTTTTCATTTTCCTAAGCAGAGTTGAACTAGATATGGCCCGTGTGTTTAGGAAGCACAGTTATTATGTTCTGAGCAAGCTCACTGTTCTGTCCCTATAGGAAACACAGGAGAGTAGAAGAGTGCTCTTTTCTATAAAGCAGAGTGTGTTTCTTGTAAGGCGAGCTCGCGTTTGTTTCCCAGTCCTAAATGGATTTGAGTCACATGCAGTTTTTGGTCCTATGAGCAAGAGTTGTTTTCTGGTAAGAAGATTCACTATTGCGCTGCCATTGCCATACACAAGACAAATAGCACTCTCATCTGTTCGCAGCAACTACAGTGTATTGGACTGAAGAGGATCACCTGTTCTTGTCAGGTTCCTAAGCAGAATTGAACTAGATATGGCCGTGTGTGTAGGAAGCACAGTTCTTTTGTTCTGAGCAAGCTCACTGTTCGGACCCAAAAGGAAACACAGTAGAGTAGAAGAGTGCTCTATTCTATAAAGCAGAGTGTGTTTCTTGTAAGGCGAGCTCACGTTTGTTTCCCAGTCCTAAATGGATTTGAGTCACATGCAGTTTTTGGTCCTATGAGCAAGAGTTGTTTTCTTGTAAGAAGAGTCACTATTGTGCTCCAAATGCCATACACTGTGCAAATAGCACTCGCGTCTGTTCCCAGCATGTACAGTGTATTGGACTGAATAGGAGCTACTGTTCTTGTCAGTTCCCTAAGCAGAGTTGAACTAGATATGGTCCATGTGTGTAGGAAGCACAGTTCCTTTGTTCTGAGCAAGCTCACTGTTTGGACCCCATAGGAAACACAGTAGAGTAGAAGAGTGCTCTTTTCTAAAAAGCAGAGAGTGTTTCTTGTAAGGCAGGTTGCATTTGTTTCCCAGTCCTAAATGGCGTTGAATCACATGCAGTTTGTGTTCCTACGAGCAAGAGTTGTTTTCTGGTAAGGAGAGTCACTATTGCGCTGTCATTGCCATACACAGTGCAAATAGCACTCGCGTCTGTTCCCAGCAAGTACAGTGTATCGGACTGAAGAGGAGCTACTGTTCTTGTCAGTTTCCTAAGCAGAGTTGAACTAGATATGGCCCGTGTGTCTAGGAAACACAGTTCATTTGTTCTGAGCAAGCTCACTGTTCTGGCCCTATAGGAAACACAGTAGAGTAGAAGAGTGCTCTTTTCTCAAAAGCAAAGTGTGTTTCTTGTAAGGCGAGCTAGTGTTTGTTTCCCAGTCAGAAATGGAGTTGAATTACATGCAGTTTTTGGTCCTAAGAGCAAGAGTTGTTTTCTGGTAAGAAGAGTCACTTTTGTGATCCATTTGCCACACAGTGCAAATTGCACTCCCTTCTGTTACCAGCAAGTACAGTGTATTGGCCTGAAGAGAAGCTTCTGTTCTTGTCAGTTTCCTTAGCAGAGTTGAAGTAGATATGGCCCGTGTGTGTAGGAAGCACAGTTCTTTTGTTCTGAGCAAGATCACTGTTCTGGCCCTATAGGAAACACAGTAGGGTAGAAGAGTGCTCTTTTCTCAAAAGCAGAGTGTGTTTCTTGTAAGCCGAGCTAACCTTTGTTTCCCAGTCAGAAATGGATTTGAATCACCTGCAGTTTCTGGTCCTACGTGCAAGAGTTGTTTTATGGTAAGAAGTGTCACTGATGCGATCCATTTGCCACACAGAGCAAATAGCACTCTCGTCTGTTCCCAGCAAGTACAGTGCATTGGACTGAAGAGAACCTACTGTTCTTGTCAGTTTTTTAAGCAGAGTTGAAGTAGATATGGCCCGTGTGTGTAGGAAGCACAGTTCTTTTGTTCTGAGCAAGCTCACTGTTCTGGCCCTATAGGAAACACAGTAGAGTAGAAGAGTGCTCTTTTCTCAAAAGCAGAGTGTGTTTCTTGTAAGGCAAGCTAGTGTTTGTTTCCCAGTCAGAAATTGCGAGGAATCACATGCAGTTTCTAGTCCTAAGAGCAAGAGTCGTTTTCTGGTAAGAAGAGTCACTATTGTGATCCATTTGCAGCACAGTGCAAATAGCACTCGCGTCTGTTCCAAGCAAGTACAGTGTATTGGACTGAAGAGAAGCTACTGTTCTTGTCAGTTTCCTAAGCAGAGTTGAAGTAGATTTGGCCCATGTGTGTAGGAAGCACAGTTCTTTTGTTCTCAGCAAGCTCACTGTTCTGGCCCTGTAGGAAACACAGTAGAGTAGAAGAGTGCTCTTTTCTCAAAAAAGAGTGTGTTTCTTGTAAGGCGAGCTAGTGTTTGTTTCCCAGTCATAAACGGAGTGGAATCACATGCAGTTTCTGGTCCTAAGAGCAAGAGTTGTTTTCTAGTAAGAAGAGTCACTAATGTGCTCCCTTTGCCATACACAGTGCAAATAGCACTCGCATCTGTTCCCAGCCAGTACAGTGTATTGGACTGAAGAGAAGCTACTGTTCTTGTCAGTTTTCTAAGCAAAGTTGAACTAGATATGGCCCATGTGTGTAGGAAGCACAGTTCTTTTGTTCTGAGCAAGCTCACTGTTCTGGCCCTGTAGGAAACACAGTAGAGTAAAAGAGTGCTCTTTTCTCAAAAGCAGAGTGTGTTTCTTGTAAGGCAAGCTAGTGCTTGTTTCCCAGTCAGAAATGGAGTTGAATCACACTCAGTTTCTGGTTAAGAGCAAGAGTTGTTTTCTGGTAAGAAGAGTCACTATTGCCCTTCCATTGCCATAGTCAGTGCAAATAGCACTCGCGTCTGTTCCCAGCAAGTACAGTGTATTGGACTGAAGAGAAGCTACTGTTCTTGTCAGTTTCCTAAGCAGAGTTGAAGTAGATATGGCCGTGTGTGTAAGAAGCACAGTTCTTTAGTTCTGTGCAAGCTCACTGTTCTGGCCCTGTAGGAATCACAGTAGAGTAGAAGAGTGCTCTTTTCTCAAAAGCAGAGTGTGTTTCTTGTAAGGCGACCTAGTGTTTGTTTCCCAGTCAGAAATGGAGTTGAATTAGATGCAGTTTCTGGTCCTACAAACAAAAGCTGTTTTCTAGTATGAAGAGTCACCATTGTGATCCATTTGCTACACAGTGCAAACAGCACTCGGTGCTGTTCACAGCAAGTACAGTGTATTGGACCTAAGAGAAGCTACTGTTCTTGTCAGTTTCCTAAGCAGAGTTGAAGTAGATATGGCCATGTGTATCAAGCACAGTTCTTCTGTTCTGAGCAAGCTCACTGTTCTGGCCCTATAGAAAACACAGTAGAGTAGAAGAGAGATCTTTTCTCAAAAGCAGAGTGTGTTTCTTGAAAGGCGAGCTTGTGTTTGTTTCCCAGTCAGAAATGGAGTTGAATCACATGCAGTTTCTGGTCCTAAGAGCAAGAGTTGTTTTCTGGTAAGAAGAGTCACTATTGTGATCCATTTGCCACACAGTGCAAATTGCACTCCCGTCTGTTCCCAGGAAGTACAGTGTATTGGACTGAAGAGAAGCTACTGTTCTCGTCAGTTTCCTAAGCTGAGTTGAAGTAGATATGGTCCGTGTGTGTAGGAAGCACAGTTCTTTTGTTGTGAGCAAGCTCATTGTTCTGGCCCTATAGAAAACACAGTAGAGTAGAAGAGTGCTCTTTTATCAAAAGCAGAGTGTGTTTCTTGTAAGGCGAGCTAGTGTTTCTTTCCCAGTCAGAAATCAAGTGGAATCACATGTAGTTTCTGGTCCTACTAGCAAGAGTTGTTTCCTGGTAAGAAGAGGCACTATTGCGATCCATTTGCCACACAGAGCAAAAAGCACTCGCGTCTGTTCCGAGCAAATAGAGTGTATTGGACTGAAGAGAAGCTACTCTTCTTGTCAGTTTTCTAAGGAGAGTTGAAATAGATATGGCCCGTGTGTGTAGGAAGCACAGTTCTTTTGTTCTGAGCAAGCTCACTGTTCTGGCCCTATGAAAAACACAGTAGAGTAGAAGAGTGCTCTTTTCTGAAAAGCAGAGTGTGTTTCTTGTAAGGCGAGCTAGTGTTTGTTTCCCAGTCAGAAATGGAGTTGAATCACATGCAGTTTCTGGTCCTAAGAGCAAGAGTTGTTTTCTGATAAGAAGAGTCACTTTTGTGATCCATTTGCCACACAGTGCAAATTGCACTCCCTTCTGTTCCCAGCAAGTACAGTGTATTGGCCTGAAGGGAAGCTTCTGTTCTTGTCAGTATCCTGAGCAGAGTTGAAGTAGATATGGCCCGTGTGTAGGAAGCACAGTTCTTTGTTCTCAGCAAGATCACTGTTCTGGTCCTATAGGAAACACAAGAGTAGAAGAGTACTCTTTTCTCAAAAGCAGAGTGTGTTTCTTGTAAGGCGAGCTAATGTTTGTTTCCCAGTCAGAAATGGATTTGAGTCACCTGCAGTTTCTGATCCTACTAGCAAGAGTTGTTTTCTGGTAAGAAGTGTCACTGTTGCCATCCATTTGCCACACAGAGCAAATAGCACTCTCGTCTGTTCCCAGCAAGTACAGTGTATTGGACTGAAGAGGAGCTACTGTTCTTCTCAGTTTCCTAAGCAGAGTTGAACTAGATATGGCCGGTGTGTTTAGGAAGTACAGTTCCTTTTTTCTGACCAAGCTCACTGTTCTGGCCCTATAGGAAACACAGTAGAGTAGAAGAGTGCTCTTTTCTCAAAAGCAGAGTGTGTTTCTTGTAAAGCGAGCTAGAGTTTGTTTCCCAGTCCTAAATGGAGTTGAATCACATGCAGTTTCTGGTCCTACAAGCAAGAGTTGTTTTCTGGTAAGAAGAGTCACTATTGCGCTGCCATTGCCATACACAGGACATATAGCACTGGCGTCTGTTCCCAGCAAGTACAGTGTATTGGACTGAAGAAGATCTACTGTTCTTGTCAGGTTCCTAAGCAGACTTGAACGAGATATGGCCGTGTGTGTAGGAAGCACAGTTCTTTTGTTCTGAGCAAGCTCACTTTTCGGAACACATAGGAAACACAGTAGAGAAGAAGAGTGCTCTTTTCTCAAAAACAGAGTGTTTTTCTTGGAAGTCGAGCTAGCGTTTGTTTCCCAGTCCTAATCAAAGTTGAGTCACATGCAGTTTTTTGTCCTACGAGCAAGAGTTGTTTTCTGGTAAGACAAGTCACTATTGTGCTCCAATTGCCATACACAGTGCAAATAGCACTCGCGTCTGTTCCCCGCAAGTCCAGTGTATTCGACTGAAGAGGAGCTGCTGTTCTTGTTTGTTTCCTAAGCAGAGTTGAACTAGATATGGCCCGTGTGTGTAGGAAGCACAGTTCTTTTGTTCTGAGCAAGCTCACTCTTTGGACCCCATAGGAAACACAGTAGAGTAGAAGAGTGCTCTTTTCTCAAAAGCAGAGTGTGTTTCATGTAAGGCGCGCTAGCATTTGTTTCCCAGTCCTAAATGGAGTTGAATCACACGGAGTTTCTCGTCCTACGAGCAAGAGTTGTTTTCTGGTAAGGAAAGTCACTATTGCACTCCCATTGCCATACACAGTGCAAATAGCACTCGCGTCTGTTCGCAGCAAGTACAGTGTATTGGACTGAACAGGATCTACTGTTCTTGTCAGGTTCCTAAGCAGAATTGAACTAGATATGGCCGTGTGTGTAGGAAGCACAGTTCTTTTGTTCTGAGCAAGCTCACTCTTCGGAGCCATAGGAAACACAGTAGAGTAGAAGAGTGCTCTTTTCTCAAAAAGCAGAGTGTGTTTTTGTAAGGCAAGCTATCGTTTGTTTCCCAGTCCTAAATGGAGTTGAATCACATGCAGTTTCTGGTCCTATGAGCAAGAGTTGTTTTCTGGTAAGGAAAGTCACTATTGCGCTCCCATTGCCATACACAGGGCAAATAGCACTCGCGTCTTTTCCCAGCAAGAACAGTGTATTGGACTGAATAGGAGCTACTGTTCTTGTCAGTTTCCTAAGCAGAGTTGAACTACATATGGTCCTTGTGTGTAGGAAGCACAGTTCTTTTGTTCTGAGCAAGCTCACTGTTTGGACCCCATAGGAAACACAGTGGAGTAGAAGAGTGCTCTTTTCTCTAAAGCAGAGTGTGTTTCTTGTAAGGCGAGCTAGCGTTTGTTTCCCAGTCCTAAATGGATTTGAGTCACATGCAGTTTTTGGTCCTATGAGCAAGAGTTGTTTTCTGGTAAGAAGATTCACTATTGCGCTGCCATTGCCATACACAGTGCAAATAGCACTCGCGTCTGTTCCCAGCAAGTACAGTGTATCGGACTGAAGAGGAGCTACTGTTCTTTTCATTTTCCTAAGCAGAGTTGAACTAGATATGGCCCGTGTGTTTAGGAAGCACAGTTATTATGTTCTGAGCAAGCTCACTGTTCTGTCCCTATAGGAAACACAGGAGAGTAGAAGAGTGCTCTTTTCTATAAAGCAGAGTGTGTTTCTTGTAAGGCGAGCTCGCGTTTGTTTCCCAGTCCTAAATGGATTTGAGTCACATGCAGTTTTTGGTCCTATGAGCAAGAGTTGTTTTCTGGTAAGAAGATTCACTATTGCGCTGCCATTGCCATACACAAGACAAATAGCACTCTCATCTGTTCGCAGCAACTACAGTGTATTGGACTGAAGAGGATCACCTGTTCTTGTCAGGTTCCTAAGCAGAATTGAACTAGATATGGCCGTGTGTGTAGGAAGCACAGTTCTTTTGTTCTGAGCAAGCTCACTGTTCGGACCCAAAAGGAAACACAGTAGAGTAGAAGAGTGCTCTATTCTATAAAGCAGAGTGTGTTTCTTGTAAGGCGAGCTCACGTTTGTTTCCCAGTCCTAAATGGATTTGAGTCACATGCAGTTTTTGGTCCTATGAGCAAGAGTTGTTTTCTTGTAAGAAGAGTCACTATTGTGCTCCAAATGCCATACACTGTGCAAATAGCACTCGCGTCTGTTCCCAGCATGTACAGTGTATTGGACTGAATAGGAGCTACTGTTCTTGTCAGTTCCCTAAGCAGAGTTGAACTAGATATGGTCCATGTGTGTAGGAAGCACAGTTCCTTTGTTCTGAGCAAGCTCACTGTTTGGACCCCATAGGAAACACAGTAGAGTAGAAGAGTGCTCTTTTCTAAAAAGCAGAGAGTGTTTCTTGTAAGGCAGGTTGCATTTGTTTCCCAGTCCTAAATGGCGTTGAATCACATGCAGTTTGTGTTCCTACGAGCAAGAGTTGTTTTCTGGTAAGGAGAGTCACTATTGCGCTGTCATTGCCATACACAGTGCAAATAGCACTCGCGTCTGTTCCCAGCAAGTACAGTGTATCGGACTGAAGAGGAGCTACTGTTCTTGTCAGTTTCCTAAGCAGAGTTGAACTAGATATGGCCCGTGTGTCTAGGAAACACAGTTCATTTGTTCTGAGCAAGCTCACTGTTCTGGCCCTATAGGAAACACAGTAGAGTAGAAGAGTGCTCTTTTCTCAAAAGCAAAGTGTGTTTCTTGTAAGGCGAGCTAGTGTTTGTTTCCCAGTCAGAAATGGAGTTGAATTACATGCAGTTTTTGGTCCTAAGAGCAAGAGTTGTTTTCTGGTAAGAAGAGTCACTTTTGTGATCCATTTGCCACACAGTGCAAATTGCACTCCCTTCTGTTACCAGCAAGTACAGTGTATTGGCCTGAAGAGAAGCTTCTGTTCTTGTCAGTTTCCTTAGCAGAGTTGAAGTAGATATGGCCCGTGTGTGTAGGAAAGCACAGTTCTTTTGTTCTGAGCAAGATCACTGTTCTGGCCCTATAGGAAACACAGTAGGGTAGAAGAGTGCTCTTTTCTCAAAAGCAGAGTGTGTTTCTTGTAAGCCGAGCTAACCTTTGTTTCCCAGTCAGAAATGGATTTGAATCACCTGCAGTTTCTGGTCCTACGTGCAAGAGTTGTTTTATGGTAAGAAGTGTCACTGATGCGATCCATTTGCCACACAGAGCAAATAGCACTCTCGTCTGTTCCCAGCAAGTACAGTGCATTGGACTGAAGAGAACCTACTGTTCTTGTCAGTTTTTTAAGCAGAGTTGAAGTAGATATGGCCCGTGTGTGTAGGAAGCACAGTTCTTTTGTTCTGAGCAAGCTCACTGTTCTGGCCCTATAGGTAACACAGTAGAGTAGAAGAGTGCTCTTTTCTCAAAAGCAGAGTGTGTTTCTTGTAAGGCAAGCTAGTGTTTGTTTCCCAGTCAGAAATTGCGAGGAATCACATGCAGTTTCTAGTCCTAAGAGCAAGAGTCGTTTTCTGGTAAGAAGAGTCACTATTGTGATCCATTTGCAGCACAGTGCAAATAGCACTCGCGTCTGTTCCAAGCAAGTACAGTGTATTGGACTGAAGAGAAGCTACTGTTCTTGTCAGTTTCCTAAGCAGAGTTGAAGTAGATTTGGCCCATGTGTGTAGGAAGCACAGTTCTTTTGTTCTCAGCAAGCTCACTGTTCTGGCCCTGTAGGAAACACAGTAGAGTAGAAGAGTGCTCTTTTCTCAAAAAAGAGTGTGTTTCTTGTAAGGCGAGCTAGTGTTTGTTTCCCAGTCATAAACGGAGTGGAATCACATGCAGTTTCTGGTCCTAAGAGCAAGAGTTGTTTTCTAGTAAGAAGAGTCACTAATGTGCTCCCTTTGCCATACACAGTGCAAATAGCACTCGCATCTGTTCCCAGCCAGTACAGTGTATTGGACTGAAGAGAAGCTACTGTTCTTGTCAGTTTTCTAAGCAGAGTTGAACTAGATATGGCCCATGTGTGTAGGAAGCACAGTTCTTTTGTTCTGAGCAAGCTCACTGTTCTGGCCCTGTAGGAAACACAGTAGAGTAAAAGAGTGCTCTTTTCTCAAAAGCAGAGTGTGTTTCTTGTAAGGCGAGCTAGTGCTTGTTTCCCAGTCAGAAATGGAGTTGAATCACACTCAGTTTCTGGTTAAGAGCAAGAGTTGTTTTCTGGTAAGAAGAGTCACTATTGCCCTTCCATTGCCATAGTCAGTGCAAATAGCACTCGCGTCTGTTCCCAGCAAGTACAGTGTATTGGACTGAAGAGAAGCTACTGTTCTTGTCAGTTTCCTAAGCAGAGTTGAAGTAGATATGGCCGTGTGTGTAAGAAGCACAGTTCTTTAGTTCTGTGCAAGCTCACTGTTCTGGCCCTGTAGGAATCACAGTAGAGTAGAAGAGTGCTCTTTTCTCAAAAGCAGAGTGTGTTTCTTGTAAGGCGACCTAGTGTTTGTTTCCCAGTCAGAAATGGAGTTGAATTAGATGCAGTTTCTGGTCCTACAAACAAAAGCTGTTTTCTAGTATGAAGAGTCACCATTGTGATCCATTTGCTACACAGTGCAAACAGCACTCGGTGCTGTTCACAGCAAGTACAGTGTATTGGACCTAAGAGAAGCTACTGTTCTTGTCAGTTTCCTAAGCAGAGTTGAAGTAGATATGGCCATGTGTATCAAGCACAGTTCTTCTGTTCTGAGCAAGCTCACTGTTCTGGCCCTATAGAAAACACAGTAGAGTAGAAGAGAGATCTTTTCTCAAAAGCAGAGTGTGTTCTTGTAAGGCGAGCTAGCGTTTGTTTCCCAGTCCTAAATGGAGTTGAATCACATGCAGTTTATGGTCCTAAGAGCAAGAGTTGTTTTCTGGTAAGGAAATTCACTATTGTGCTCCCGTTGTCATACATAGTGCAAATAGATCTCGCGTATGGTCCAAGCAAGTACAGTGTATCGGACTGAAGAGGAGCTACTGTTCTTGTCAGTTTCCTAAGCAGTTGAACTAGATATGGCCCGTGTGTAGGAAGTACAGTTCTTTTTTTCTGAGCAAGCTCACTGTTCTGGCCATTTAGGAAACACAGTAGAGTAGAAGAGTGCTCTTTTCTCAAAAGCAGAGTGTGTTTCTTGTAAAGCGAGCTAGAGTTTGTTTCCCAGTCCTAAATTGAGTGGAATCACATGCAGTTTCTGGTCCTACGAGCAAGAGTTGTTTTCTGGTAAGAAGAGTCACTATTGCGCTGCCATTGCCATAGACAGGACAAATAGCACTCGCGTCTGTTCCCCGCAAGTAAAGTGTATTGGACTGAAGAGGAGCTACTGTTCTTGTCAGTTTCATAAGCAGAGTTGAACTAGATATGGCCCGTGTATGTAGGAAGCACAGTTCTTTTGTTCTGAGCAAGCTCACTGTTCGGACACCATAAGAAACAAAGTAGAGTAGAAGAGTGCTCTTTTCTCAAAAGCAGAGTGTGTTTCTTGTAAGGTGAGCTAGCGTTTGTTTCCCAGTCCTAAATGGAGTTGAATCTCATGCAGTTTCTGGTCATAAGAGCAAGAGTTGTTTTCTGGTAAGGAAAGTCACTATTGCGCTATACTTGCCATACATAGTGCAAATAGCTCTCGCATCTATTCCCAGCAAGTACAGTGTATCGGACTGAAGAGGAGCTACTGTTCTTGTCAGTTTCCTAAGCAGAGTTGAACTAGATATGGCCCGTGTGTGTAGGAAGCACAGTTCTTATGTTCTGAGCAAGATCACTGCTCTGGCTCCATAGGAAACACAGTAGAGTAGAAGAGTGCTCTTTTCTCTAAAGCAGAGTGTGTTTCTTGTAAGGCGAGCTAGCGTTTGTTTCCCAGTCCTAAATGGAGTTGAGTCACATGCAGTTTTTTGTCCTACGAGCAAGAGTTTTTTTCTGGTAAGACGAGTCACTATTGTGCTCCAATTGCCATACACAGTGCAAATAGCACTCGCGTCTGTTCCCAGCAAGTAGAGTGTATCGGACTGAAGAAGAGCTACTGTTCTTGTCAGTTTCCTAAGCAGTCTTGAACTAGATATGGCCTTGTGTGTAGGAAGCACAGTTTTTTTGTTCTGAGCAAGCTCACTTTTCGGAACACAAATGAAACACAGTAGAGTAGAAGAGTGCTCTTTTCTCAAAAGCAGAGTGTTTTTCTTGTAAGGCCAGCTAGCGTTTGTTTCCCAGTCCTAAATGGAGTTGAGTCACATGCAGTTTTTTGTCCTCTGAGCAAGAGTTGTTTTCTCGTAAGACAAGTCACTATTGTGCTCCAATTGCCATACACAGTGCAAATAGCACTCGCGTCTGTTCCCCGCAAGTACAGTGTATTGGACTGAAGAGGATCTACTGTTCTAGTCAGGTTCCTAAGGAGACTTGAACTAGATATGGCCGTGTGTGTAGGAAGCACAGTTTTTTTGTTCTGAGCAAGCTCACTTTTCGGAACACCTAGGAAACACAGTAGAGTAGAAGAGTGCTCTTTTCTCAAAAGCAGAGTGTGTTTCTTGTAAAGCGAGCTAGAGTTTGTTTCCCAGTCCTAAATGAAGTGGAATCACATGCAGTTTCTGGTCCTACGAGCAAGAGTTGTTTTATGGTAAGAAGAGTCACTATTGTGCTGCCATTGCCATACACAAGACAAATAGCACTGGCGTCTGTTCCCAGCAAGTATAGTGTATTGGACTGAAGAGGATCTACTGTTCTTGTCAGGTTCCTAAGCAGGCTTGAACTAGATATGGCCGTGTGTGTAGGAAGCACAGTTCTTTTGTTCTGAGCAAGCTCACTCTTCGGACACCATTGGAAACACAGTAGAGTAGAAGAGTGCTCTTTTCTCAAAAGCAGAGTGTGTTTCTTGTAAGGCGAGCTCGCATTTGTTTCCCAGTCCTAAATGGAGTTGAATCTCATGCAGTTTCTGGTCCTAAGAGCAAGAGTTGTTTTCTGGTAAGGAAAGTCATTATTGTGCTCACCTTGCCATACATAGTGCGAATAGCTCTCGCGTCTATTCCCAGCAAGTACAGTGTATCGGACTGAAGAGGATCTACTGTTCTTGTCAGTTTCCTAAGCAGAGTTGAACTAGATATGGCCCGTGTGTGTAGGAAGCACAGTTCTTATGTTCTGAACAAGCTCACTGTTCTGGCCCTATTGGAAACACAGTAGAGTAGAAGAGTGCTCTTTTCTCAAAAGCAGAGTGTGTTTTTGTAAGGCGAGCTAGCGTTTGTTTCCTAGTTTTAAATGGAGTTGAATCACATGCAGTTTCTGGTCCTACGAAAAAGAGCTGTTTTCTAGTAAGGAAAGTCACTATTGCGCTCCCATTACCCTACACAAGGCAAATAGCACTCGCGTCTTCTCCCAGCAAGTACAGTGTATTGGACTGAATAGGAGCTACTGTTCTTGTCAGTTTCCTAAGCAGAGTTGAACTAGATATGGTCCATGTGTGTAGGAATCACAGTTCTTTTGTTCTGAACAAGCTCACTGTTTGGACCCCATAGGAAACACAGTAGAGTAGAAGAGTGCTCTTTTCTCTAAAGCAGAGTGTGTTTCTTGTAAGGCGAGCTAGCGTTTGTTTTCCAGTCCTAAATGGAGTTGAATCACATGCAGTTTCTGGTCCTACGAGCACGAGTTGTTCTCTGGTAAGGAAATCACAATTGAGCTCCCATTGCCATACACAGTGCAAATAGCCCTCCCGTCTGTTCCCAGCAAGTACAGTGTATTGGACTGAAGAGGAGCTACTGTTCTTCTCAGTTTCCTAAGAAGAGTTGAACTAGATATGGCCCGTGTGTGTAGGAAGTACAGTTCTTTTTTTCTGAGCCACCTCACTGTTCTGGCCCTATAGGAAACACAGTAGAGTAGATGAGTGCTCTTTTCTCAAAAGCAGAGTGTGTTTCTTGTAAAGCGAGCTAGAGTTTGTTTCCCAGTCCTAAATGGAGTTGAATCCCATGCAGTTTCTGGTCCTACGAGCAAGAGTTGTTTTCTGGTAAGAAGAGTCACTATTGCACTGCCATTGCCATACACAGGACAAATAGCACTGGCGTCTCTTCCCAGCAAGTACAGTGTATTGGACTGAAGAGGATCTACTGTTCTTGTCAGGTTCCTAAGCAGACTTGAACTAGATATGGCCGTGTGTGTAGGAAGCACAGTTTTTTTGTTCTGAGCAAGCTCACTTTTTGGAACACCTAGGAAACACAGTAGAGTAGAAGAGTGCTCTTTTCTCAAAAGCAGAGTGTGTTTCTTGGAAGTCGAGCTAGCGTTTGTTTCCCAGTCCTAAATGGAGTTGAGTCACATGCAGTTTTTTGTGCTACGAGAAAGAGTTGTTTTCTCGTAAGACAAGTCACTATTGTGCTCCAATTGCCATACACAGTGCAAATAGCACTGGCGTCTGTTCCCCGCAAGTACAGTGTATTGGACTGAAGAGGAGCTACTGTTCTTGTCCGTTTCCTAAGCAGAGTTGAACTAGATATGGCCCGTGTGTGTAGGAAGCACAGTTCTTATGTTCTGAGCAAGCTCACTGTTGTTGCTCCAGAGGAAACACAGTAGAGTAGAAGAGGGCTCTTTTCTTTAAAGCAGAGTGTGTTTCTTGTAGGGCAAGCTAGCGTTTGTTTCCCAGTCCTAAATGGAGTTGAGTCACTTGCAGTTTTTTGTCTTATGAGCAAGAGTTGCTTTCTGGTAAGATGAGTCACTATTGTGCTAAAATTGCCATACACAGTGCAAATAGCACTCGCGTCTGTTCCCCGCAAGTAAAGTGTATTGGACTGAAGAGGAGCTACTGTTCTTGTCAGTTTCATAAGCAGAGTTGAACTAGATATGGCCCGTGTATGTAGGAAGCACAGTTCTTTTGTTCTGAGCAAGATCACTGTTCGGACCCCATAGGAAACACAGTAGAGTAGAAGAGTGCTCTTTTCTCAAAGCAGAGTGTGTTTCATGTAAGGCGAGCTAGCATTTGTTTCCCAGTCCTAAATGGAGTTGAATCACATGCAGTTTCTGGTCCTACTAGCAAGAGTTGTTTTCTGGTAAGGAAAGTCACTATTGTGCTCCTATTGCCATCAACAGTACAAATAGCACTCGCGTCTTTTCCCAGCAAGTACAGTGTATTGGACTGAAGAGGAGCTACTGTTCTTGTCAGTTTCCTAAGCGAGTTGAACTAGATATGGACCGTGTGTAGGAAGCACAGTTCTTATGTTCTGAACAAGATCACTGTTCTGGCCCTATAGGAAACACAGTAGAGTAGAAGAGTGCTCTTTTCTCTGAAGCAGAGTGTGTTTCTTGTAAGGCAAGCTAGCGTTTGTTTCCCAATCCTAAATGGAGTTGAATCACATGCATTTCTGGTCCTACGAGCAAGAGTTGTTTTCTGGTAAAGAAAGTCACTATTGCGCTGCCATTGCCCTACACAAGGCAAATAGCACTCGCGTCTTTTCCCAGCAAGTACAGTGTATTGGACTGAATAGGAGCTACTGTTCTTGTCAGTTTCCTAAGCAGAGTTGAACTAGATATGGTCCATGTGTGTAGGAATCACAGTTCTTTTGTTCTGAACAAGCTCACTGTTTGGACCCCATAGGAAACACAGTAGAGTAGAAGAGTGCTCTTTTCTCTAAAGCAGAGTGTGTTTCTTGTAAGGCGAGCTAGCGTTTGTTTCCCAGTCCTAAATGGAGTTGAATCACATGCAGTTTCTAGTCCTAAGAGCAAGGGTTGTTTTATGGTAAGAAGAGTCACTATTGTGCTGCCATTGCCATACACAGGACAAAGAGCACTGGCGTCTGTTCCCAGCAAGTACAGTGTATTGGACTGAAGAGGATCTACTGTTCTTGTCAGGTTCCTAAGCAGAATTGAACTAGATATGGCCGTGTGTGTAGGAAGCACAGTTCTTTTGTTCTGAGCAAGCTCACTGTTCGGACACCATAGGAAACCCAGTAGAGTAGAAGAGTGCTCTTTTCTCAAAAGCAGAGTGTGTTCTTGTAAGGCGAGCTAGCGTTTGTTTCCCAGTCCTAAATGGATTTGAATCACATGCAGTTTATGGTCCTAAGAGCAAGAGTTGTTTTCTGGTAAGGAAATTCACTATTGTGCTCCCGTTGTCATACATAGTGCAAATAGATCTCGCGTATGATCCAAGCAAGTACAGTGTATCGGACTGAAGAGGAGCTACTGTTCTTGTCAGTTTCCTAAGCAGTTGAACTAGATATGGCCCGTGTGTAGGAAGTACAGTTCTTTTTTTCTGAGCAAGCTCACTGTTCTGGCCATTTAGGAAACACAGTAGAGTAGAAGAGTGCTCTTTTCTCAAAAGCAGAGTGTGTTTCTTGTAAAGCGAGCTAGAGTTTGTTTCCCAGTCCTAAATTGAGTGGAATCACATGCAGTTTCTGGTCCTACGAGCAAGAGTTGTTTTCTGGTAAGAAGAGTCACTATTGCGCTGCCATTGCCATAGACAGGACAAATAGCACTGGCGTCTGTTCCCAGCAAGTATAGTGTATTGGACTGAAGAGGATCTACTGTTTTTGTCAGGTTCCTAAGCAGACTTGAACTAGATATGGCCGTGTGTAGGAAGCACAGTTTTTTTGTTCTGAGCAAGCTCACTGTTCGGAACACATAGGAAACACAGTAGAGTAGAAGAGTGCTCTTTTCTCAAAAGCAGAATGTGTTTCTTGGAAGTCGAGCTAGCGTTTGTTTCCCAGTCCTAAATGGAGTTGAGTCACATGCAGTTTTTTGTCCTACGAGCAAGAGTTGTTTTCTGGCAAGACAAGACACTATTGTGCTCCAATGCCATACACAGTGCAAATAGCACTCGCGTCTGTTCCCCGCAGTTACAGTGTATTGGACTGAAGAGGATCTACTGTTCTTGTCAGGTTCCTAAGCAGAATTGAACTAGATATGGCCGTGTTTGTAGGAAGCACAGTTCTTTTGTTCTGAGCAAGCTCAATGTTCGGACACCATAAGAAACAAAGTAGAGTAGAAGAGTGCTCTTTTCTCAAAAGCAGAGTGTGTTTCTTGTAAGGTGAGCTAGCGTTTGTTTCCCAGTACTAAATGGAGTTGAATCTCATGCAGTTTCTGGTCCTAAGAGCAAGAGTTGTTTTCTGGTAAGGAAAGTCACTATTGCGCTCCACTTGCCATACATAGTGCAAATAGCTCTCGCGTCTATTCCCAGCAAGTACAGTGTATCGGACTGAAGAGGAGCTACTGTTCTTGTCAGTTTCCTAAGCAGAGTTGAACTAGATATGGCCCGTGTGTGTAGGAAGCACAGTTCTTATGTTCTGAACAAGCTCACTTTTCTGGCCCTATTGGAAACACAGTAGAGTAGAAGAGTGCTCTTTTCTCAAAAGCAGAGTGTGTTTTTGTAAGGCGAGCTAGCATTTGTTTCCTAGTCCTAAATGGAGTTGAATCACATGCAGTTTCTGGTTCTACAAGCAAGAGTTGTTTTCTGGTAAGAAGAGACACTATTGCGCTGCCATTGCCATACACAGGACAAATAGCACTGGCGTCTCTTCCCAGCAAGTACAGTGTATTGGACTGAAAAGGATCTACTGTTCTTGTCAGGTTCCTAAGCAGACTTGAACTAGATATGGCCTTGTGTGTAGGAAGCACAGTTTTTTGTTCTGAAAAAGCTCACTTTTCGGAACACATAGGAAACACAGTAGAGTAGAAGAGTGCTCTTTTCTCAAAAGCAGAGTGTTTTTCTTGTAAGGCGAGCTAGCGTTTGTTTCCCAGTCCTAAATGGAGTTGAGTCACATGCAGTTTTTTGTCCTACGAGCAAGAGTTGTTTTCTCGTAAGACAAGTCACTATTGTGCTCCAATTGCCATACACAGTGCAAATAGCACTCACGTCTGTTCCCCGCAAGGACAGTGTATTGGACTGAAGAGGAGCTACTGTTCTTGTTTGTTTCCTAAGCAGAGTTGAACTAGATATGGCCTGTGTGTGTAGGAGACACAGTACTTTTGTTCTGAGCAAGCTCACTGTTCGGACCCCATAGGAAACACAGTAGAGTAGAAGAGTGCTCTTTTCTCAAAAGCAGAGTGTGTTTCATGTAATGCAAGCTAGCACTTGTTCCCCAGTCCTAAATGGAGTTGAATCACATGCAGTTTCTGGTCCTACGAGCAAGAGTTGTTTTCTGGTAAGGAAAGTCACTATTGCGCTCCCATTGCCATACACAGTGCAAATAGCACTCGCGTCTGTTCCCAGCAAGTACAGTGTATCGGACTGAAGAGGAGCTACTCTTCTTGTCAGTTTCCTAAGCAGAGTTCAACTAGATATGGCCCGTGTGTGTAGGAAGCACCGTTCTTATGTTCTGAGCAAGCTCACTGTTCTGGCCCTATAGGAAACACAGTAGAGTAGAAGAGTGCTCTTTTCTCAAAAGCAGAGTGTGTTTTTGTAAGGCGAGCTAGCGTTTCTTTCCTAGTCCTAAATGGAGTTGAATCACCTGCAGTTTCTGGTCCTACGAAGAAGAGTTTTTTTTTGGTAAGGAAAGTCACTATTGCTCTCCCATTGCCCTACACAAGGCAAATAGCACTCGCGTCTTTTCCCAGCAAGTACAGTGTATTGGACTTAATAGGAGCTACAGTTCTTGTTAGTTTCCTAAGCAGAGTTGAACTAGATATGGCCCGTGTGTGTAGGAAGTACAGTTCTTTTTTTCTGAGCAAGCTCACTGTTCTGTCCCTATAGGAAACACAGTAGAGTAGAAGAGTGTTCTTTTCTCAAAAGCAGAATGTGTTTCTTGGAAGTCGAGCTAGCGTTTGTTTCCCAGTCCTAAATGGAGTTGAGTCACATGCAGTTTCTGGTCCTACGAGCAAGTGTTGTTTTCTGGTAAGACAAGTCACTATTGTGCTCCAATGCCATACACAGTGCAAATAGCACTCGCCTCTGTTCCCCGCAAGTACAGTGTCTTGGAGTGAAGAGGAGCTACTGTTCTTGTCAGTTTCCTAAGCAGAGTTGAACTAAATATGGCCCGTGTGTGTAGGAAGCACAGTTCTTATGTTCTGAACAAGCTCACTGTTCTGGCCCTATTGGAAACACAGTAGAGTAGAAGAGTGCTCTTTCTCAAAAGCAGAGTGTGTTTTTGTAAGGCGAGCTAGCATTTGTTTCCTAGTCCTAAATGGAGTTGAACCACATGCAGTTTCTGGTCCTACAAGCAAGAGTTGTTTTCTGGTAAGAAGAGTCACTATTGCGCTGCCATTGCCATACACAGGACAAATAGCACTGGCGTCTCTTCCCAGCAAGTACAGTGTATTGGACTGAAGAGGATCTACTGTTCTTGTCAGGTTCCTAAGCCGACTTGAACTAGATATGGCCGTGTGTGTAGGAAGCACAGTTTTTTTGTTCTGAGCAAGCTCATTGTTCGGAACACATAGGAAACACAGTGGAGTAGAAGAGTGCTCTTTTCTCAAAAGCACAGTGTGTTTCTTGGAAGTCGAGCTAGCGTTTGTTTCCCAGTCCTAAATGGAGTTGAGTCACATCAGTTTTTTGTCCAACGAGCAAGAGTTATTTTCTGGTAAGACTAGTCACTATTGTGCTCCAATGCCATACCCAGTGCAAATAGCACTCGCGTCTGTTCCCCGCAAATACAGTGTATTGGACTGAAGAGGAGCTACTGTTCTTGTTTGTTTCCTAAGCAGAGTTGAATTAGATATGGCCCGTGTGTGTAGAAAGCACAGTTCTTTTGTTCTGAGCAAGCTCACTGTTCGGACCCCATAGGAAACTCAGTAGAGTAGAAGAGTGCTCTTTTCTCAAAATCAGAGTGTGTTTCTTGTAAGGCGAGCTAGCATTTCTTTCCCAGTCCTAAATGGAGTTGAATCCCATGCAGTTTCTGGTCCTACGAGCAAGAGTTGTTTTCTGGTAAGGAAAGTCACTATTGCGCTCCCTTTGCCATACACAGTGCAAATAGCACTCGCGTCTGTTCCCAGCAAGTACAGTGTATCGGACTGAAGAGGAGCTACTGTTCTTTTCAGTTTCCTAAGCAGAATTGAACTAGTTATGGCCCGTGTGTAGGAACCACAGCCCTTTGGTTCTGAGCAAGCTCACTGTTCTGGCCCTATAGGAAACACAGTAGAGTAGAAGAGTGCTCTTTTCTCAAAAGCAGAGTGTGTTTCTTGTAAGGCGAGCTAGCATTTGTTTCCCAGTCCTAAATGGAGTGGAATCACATGCAGTTTCTGGTCCTACGAGCAAGAGTTGTTTTCTGGTAAGGAAAGTCACTATTGTGCTCCCATTGCCATACACAGTGCAAATAGCACATGCGTGTGTTCCCAGCAATTACAGTGTATTGGACTGAAGAGGAGCTACTGTTCTTGTCAGGTTCCTAAGCAGAGTTGAACTAGATATGGCCCGTGTGTGTAGGAAGCACAGTTCTTATGTTCTGAGCAAGATCACTGCTCTGGCCCCATAGGAAACACAGTAGAGTAGAAGAGTGCTCTTTTCTCAAAAGCAGAGTGTGTTTTTGTAAGGCGAGGTAGCATTTGTTTCCTAGTCCTAAATGGAGTTGAATCACATGCAGTTTCTGGTTCTACAAGCAAGAGTTGTTTTCTGGTAAGAATAGACACTATTGCGCTGCCATTGCCATACACAGGACAAATAGCACTGGCGTCTGTTCCCAGCAAGTACAGTGTATTGGACTGAAGAGGATCTACTGTTCTTGTCAGGTTCCTAAGCAGACTTGAACTAGATATGGCCTTGTGTGTAGGAAGCACAGTTTTTTGTTCTGAAAAAGGTCACTTTTCGGAACACATAGGAAACACAGTAGAGTAGAAGAGTGCTCTTTTCTCAAAAGCAGTGTGTGTTTCTTGTAAGGCGAGCTAGCGTTTGTTTCCCAGTCCTAAATGGAGTTGAGTCACATGCAGTTTTTTGTCCTACGAGCAAGAGTTGTTTTCTCGTAAGACAAGTCACTATTGTGCTCCAATTGCCATACACAGTGCAAATAGCACTCGCGTCTGTTCCCCGCAAGTACAGTGTATTGGACTGAAGTGGAGCTACTGTTCTTGTTTGTTTCCTAAGCAGAGTTCAACTAGATATGGCCTGTGTGTGTAGGAGGCACAGTACTTTTGTTCTGAGCAAGCTCACTGTTCGGACCCCATAGGAAACACAGTAGAGTAGAAGAGTGCTCTTTTCTCAAAAGCAGAGTGTGTTTCATGTAATGCGAGCTAGCACTTGTTCCCCAGTCCTAAATGGAGTTGAATCACATGCAGTTTCTGGTCCTATGAGCAAGAGTTGTTTTCTGGTAAGGAAAGTCACTATTGCGCTCCCATTGCCATACACAGTGCAAATAGCCCTCGCGTCTGTTCCCAGCAAGTACAGTGTATCGGACTGAAGAGGAGGTACTCTTCTTGTCAGTTTCCTAAGCAGAGTTCAACTAGATATGGCCCGTGTGTGTAGGAAGCACCGTTCTTATGTTCTGAGCAAGCTCACTGTTCTGGCCCTATTGGAAACACAGTAGAGTAGAAGAGTGCTCTTTTCTCAAAAGCAGAGTGTGTTTTTGTAAGGCGAGCTAGCGTTTGTTTCCTAGTCCTAAATGGAGTTGAATCACCTGCAGTTTCTGGTCCTACGAACAAGAGTTTTTTTCTGGTAAGGAAAGTCACTATTGCGCTCCCATTGCCCTACACAAGGCAAATAGCACTCGCGTCTTTTCCCAGCAAGTACAGTGTATTGGACTTAATAGGAGCTACAGTTCTTGTCAGTTTCCTAAGCAGAGTTGAACTAGATATGGCCCGTGTGTGTAGGAAGTACAGTTCTTTTTTTCTGAGCAAGCTCACTGTTCTGTCCCTATAGGAAACACAGTAGAGTAGAAGAGTGTTCTTTTCTCAAAAGCAGAATGTGTTTCTTGGAAGTCGAGCTAGCGTTTGTTTTCCAGTCCTAAATGGAGTTGAGTCACATGCAGTTTCTGGTCCTACGAGCAAGTGTTGTTTTCTGGTAAGACAAGTCACTATTGTGCTCCAATGCCATACACAGTGCAAATAGCACTCGCGTATGTTCCCCGCAAGTACAGTGTATTGGACTGAAGAGGAGCTACTGTTCTTGTCAGTTTCCTAAGCAGAGTTGAACTAGATATGGCCCGTGTGTGTAGGAAGCACAGTTCTTATGTTCTGAACAAGCTCACTGTTCTGGCCCTATTGGAAACACAGTAGAGTAGAAGAGTGCTCTTTTCTCAAAAGCAGAGTGTGTTTTTGTAAGGCGAGCTAGCATTTGTTTCCTAGTCCTAAATGGCGTTGAATCACATGCAGTTTCTGGTCCTACATGCAAGAGTTGTTTTCTGGTAAGAAGAGTCACTATTGCGCTGCCATGCCATACACAGGACAAATAGCACTGGCGTCTGTTCCCAGCAAGTACAGTGTATTGGACTGAAGAGGATCTACTGTTCTTGTCAGGTTCCTAAGCAGACTTGAACTAGATATGGCCGTGTGTGTAGGAAGCACAGTTTTTTTGTTCTGAGCAAGCTCATTGTTCGGAACACATAGGAAACACAGTGGAGTAGAAGAGTGCTCTTTTCTCAAAAGCACAGTGTGTTTCTTGGAAGTCGAGCTAGCGTTTGTTTCCCAGTCCTAAATGGAGTTGAGTCACATCAGTTTTTTGTCCAACGAGCAAGAGTTATTTTCTGGTAAGACTAGTCACTATTGTGCTCCAATGCCATACACAGTGCAAATAGCACTCGCGTCTGTTCCCCGCAATTACAGTGTATTGGACTGAAGAGGATCTACTGTTCTTGTCAGGTTCCTAAGCAGAACTGAACTAGATATGGCCGTGTGTGTAGGAAGCACAGTTTTTTTGTTCTGAGCAAGCTCACTTTTTGGAACACCTAGGAAACACAGTAGAGTAGAAGAGTGCTCTTTTCTCAAAAGCAGAGTGTGTTTCTTGGAAGTCGAGCTAGCGTTTGTTTCCCAGTCCTAAATGGAGTTGAGTCACATGCAGTTTTTTGTTCTACGAGCAAGAGTTGTTTTCTGGTAAGAGAAGTCACTATTGTGCTTAAATTGCCATACACAGTGCAAATAGCACTTGCGTCTGTTCCCCGCAAGTAAAGTGTATTGGACTGAAAAGGAGCTACTGTTCTTGTCAGTTTCCTATGCAGAGTTGAACTAGATATAGCCGTGTGAGTAGGAAGCACAGTTTTTTTGTTCTGAGCAAGCTCACTGTTCGGAACACATAGGAAACACAGTTGAGTAGAAGAGTGCTCTTTTCTCAAAAGCAGAGTGTGTTTCTTGTAAGGTGAGCCAGCCTTTGTTTCCCAGTTAAATGGAGTTGAGTCACATGCAGTTTTTTGTCCTACGAGCAAGAGTTGTTTTCTGGTAAGAGAAGTCACTATTGTGCTCCAATTGCCATACACAGTGCAAATAGCAATCGCGTCTGTTCCCTGCAAGTACAGTGTATTTGATGGAAGAGGAGCTATTGTTCTTGTCAGTTTCCTAAGCAGAGTTGAACTAGATATGGCCCATGTGTGTAGGAAGCACAGTTCTTTTGTTCTGAGCAAGCTCACTGCTCGGACCCCATAGGAAACACAGTAGAATAGAAGAGTGCTCTTTTCTCAAAAGCAGAGTGTGTTTCATGTAAGGCGAGCTAGCATTTGTTTCCCAATCCTAAATGGAGTTGAATCACATTCAGTTTCTGGTCTTACGAGCAAGAGATGTTTTCTGGTAAGGAAAGTCACTATTGCGCTCCCATTGACATACACAGTGCAAATAGCACTCGCGTCTGTTCCCAGCAAGTACAGTGTATCGGACTGAAGAGGAGCTACTCTTCTTGTCAGTTTCCTAAGCAGAGTTGAACTAGATATGGCCCGTGTGTAGGAAGCTCAGTTCTTTTGTTCTGAGCAAGCTCACTGTTCTGGCCCTATAGGAAACACAGTAGAGTAGAAGTGTGCTCTTTTCTCTAAAGCAGAGTGTATTTCTTGTAAGGTGAGCTAGCTTTTGTTTGCCAGTCCTAAATGGAGTTGAATCACATGCAGTTTCTGGTCCTACAAGCAAGAGTTGTTCTCTGGTAAGAAGAGTCACTATTGCGCTGCCATTGCCATACACAAGACAAATAGCACTGGCGTCTCTTCCCAGCAAGTACAGTGTATTGGACTGAAGAGGATCTACTGTTCTTGTCAGGTTCCTAAGCAGACTTGAACTAGATATGGCCGTGTGTGTAGGAAGCACAGTTTTTTTTGTTCTGAGCAAGCTCACTTTTCAGAACACCTAGGAAACACAGTAGAGTAGAAGAGTGCTCTTTTCTCAAAAGCAGAGTGTGTTTCATGTAAGGCGAGCTAGCATTTTTTTCCCAGTCCTAAATGGAGTTGAATCACATGCAGTTTCTGGTCCTACTAGCAAGAGTTGTTTTCTGGTAAGGAAAGTCACTATTGTGCTCCTATTGCCATCAACAGTACAAATAGCACTCGCGTCTTTTCCAGGCAAGTACAGTGTATTGGACTGAAGAGAAGCTAATGTTCTTGTCAGTTTCCTAAGTAGAGTTCAACTAGATATGGACCATGTGTAGGAAGCACAGTTCTTATGTTCTGAACAAGATCACTGTTCTGGCCCTATAGGAAACACAGTAGAGTAGAAGAGTGCTCTTTTCTCTGAAGCAGAGTGTGTTTCTTGTAAGGCAAGCTAGCGTTTGTTTCCCAATCCTAAATGGAGTTGAATCACATGCAGTTTCTGGTCCTACGATCAAGAGTTGTTTTCTGGTAAGGACAGTCACTATTGCGCTCCCATTGCCATACCCAGTGCAAATAGCACTCGCGTCTCTTTCCAGCAAGTACAGTGTATCGGACTAAGAAGAGCTACTGTTCTTGTCATTTTCCAATGCAGTGTTGAACTAGATATGGCCGTGTGAGTAGGAAGCACAGTTTTTTTGTTCTGAGCAAGCTCACTGTTCGGAACACATAGGAAACACAGTAGAGTAGAAGAGTGCTCTTTTCTAAAAAGTAGAGTGTGTTTCTTGGAAGTCGAGCTAGCGTTTGTTTCCTAGTCCTAAATGGAGTTGAGTCACATGCAGTTTTTTGTCCTACGAGCAAGAGTTGTTTTCTGGTAAGAGAAGTCACTATTGTGCTCCAATTGCCATACACAGTGCAAATAGCAATCGCGTCTGTTCCCTGCAAGTACAGTGTATTTGACGGAAGAGGAGCTATTGTTCTTGTCAGTTTCCTAAGCAGAGTTGAACTAGATATGGCCCATGTGTGTAGGAAGCACAGTTCTTTTGTTCTGAGCAAGCTCACTGCTCGGACCCCATAGGAAAAACAGTAGAATAGAAGAGTGCTCTTTTCTCAAAAGCAGAGTGTGTTTCATGTAAGGCGAGCTAGCATTTGTTTCCCAATCCTAAATGGAGTTGAATCACATTCAGTTTCTGGTCTTACGAGCAAGAGATGTTTTCTGGTAAGGAAAGTCACTATTGCGCTCCCATTGACATACACAGTGCAAATAGCACTCGCGTCTGTTCCCAGCAAGTACAGTGTATCGGACTGAAGAGGAGCTACTCTTCTTGTCAGTTTCCTAAGCAGAGTTGAACTAGATATGGCCCGTGTGTAGGAAGCTCAGTTCTTTTGTTCTGAGCAAGCTCACTGTTCTGGCCCTATAGGAAACACAGTAGAGTAGAAGTGTGCTCTTTTCTCTAAAGCAGAGTGTATTTCTTGTAAGGTGAGCTAGCTTTTGTTTGCCAGTCCTAAATGGAGTTGAATCACATGCAGTTTCTGGTCCTACAAGCAAGAGTTGTTTTCTGGTAAGAAGAGTCACTATTGCGCTGCCATTGCCATACACAAGACAAATAGCACTGGCGTCTCTTCCCAGCAAGTACAGTGTATTGGACTGAAGAGGATCTACTGTTCTTGTCAGGTTCCTAAGCAGACTTGAACTAGATATGGCCGTGTGTGTAGGAAGCACAGTTTTTTTGTTCTGAGCAAGCTCACTTTTCAGAACACCTAGGAAACACAGTAGAGTAGAAGAGTGCTCTTTTCTCAAAAGCAGAGTGTGTTTCATGTAAGGCGAGCTAGCATTTGTTTCCCAGTCCTAAATGGAGTTGAATCACATGCAGTTTCTGGTCCTACTAGCAAGAGTTGTTTTCTGGTAAGGAAAGTCACTATTGTGCTCCTATTGCCATCAACAGTTCAAATAGCACTCGCGTCTTTTCCAGGCAAATACAGTGTATTGCACTGAAGAGAAGCTAATGTTCTTGTCAGTTTCCTAAGTAGAGTTCAACTAGATATGGACCATGTGTAGGAAGCACAGTTCTTATGTTCTGAACAAGATCACTGTTCTGGCCCTATAGGAAACACAGTAGAGTAGAAGAGTGCTCTTTTCTCTGAAGCAGAGTGTGTTTCTTGTAAGGCAAGCTAGCGTTTGTTTCCCAATCCTAAATGGAGTTGAATCACATGCAGTTTCTGGTCCTACGATCAAGAGTTGTTTTCTGGTAAGGACAGTCACTATTGCGCTCCCATTGCCATACCCAGTGCAAATAGCACTCGCGTCTCTTTCCAGCAAGTACAGTGTATCGGACTAAAGAAGAGCTACTGTTCTTGTCAGTTTCCTATGCAGTGTTGAACTAGATATGGCCGTGTGAGTAGGAAGCACAGTTTTTTTGTTCTGAGCAAGCTCACTGTTCGGAACACATAGGAAACACAGTAGAGTAGAAGAGTGCTCTTTTCTCAAAAGTAGAGTGTGTTTCTTGGAAGTCGAGCTAGCGTTTGTTTCCTAGTCCTAAATGGAGTTGAGTCACATGCAGTTTTTTGTCCTACGAGCAAGAGTTGTTTTCTGGTAAGACAAGTCACTATTGTGCTCCAATTGCCATACACAGTGCAAATAGCACTCGCGTCTGTTCCCTGCAAGTACAGTGTATTGGAAGGAAGAGGAGCTATTGTTCTTGTCAGTTTCCTAAGCAGAGTTGAACTAGATATGGCCCATGTGTGTAGGAAGCACAGTTCTTTTGTTCTGAGAAAGCTCACTGTTTGGACCCCATAGGAAACACAGTAGAGTAGAAGAGTGCTCTTTTCTCAAAAGCAGAGTGTGTTTCATGTAAGGCGAGCTAGCATTTGTTTCCCAGTCCTACATGGAGTTGAATCACATGCAGTTTCTGGTCTTACGAGCAAGAGATGTTTTCTGGTAAGGAAAGTCACTATTGCGCTCCCATTGACATACACAGTGCAAATAGCACTCGTGTCTGTATCGGACTGAAGAGGAGCTACTGTTCGTGTCAGTTTCCTAAGCAGAATTGAACTAGTTATGGCGCATGTGTAGGAAGAACAGTTATTTTGTTTTGAGCAAGCTCACTGTTCTGGCCCTATAGGAAACACAGTAGAGTAGAAGAGTGCTCTTTTCTCTAAAGCAGAGTGTGTTTCTTGTAAGGCGAGCTAGCGTTTGTTTCCCAGTCCTAAATGGAGTTGAATCACATGCAGTTTCTAGTCCTAAGAGCATGAGTTGTTTTATGGTAAGAAGAGTCACTATTGTGCTCCAAATGCCATACACTGTGCAAATAGCACTCGCGTCTGTTCCCAGCATGTACAGTGTATTGGACTGAATAGGAGCCACTGTTCTTGTCAGTTCCCTAAGCAGAGGTGAACTAGATATGGTCCATGTGTGTAGGAAGCACAGTTCTTTTGTTCTGAGCAAGCTCACTGTTCGGACACCATAGGAAACACAATAGAGTAGAAGAGTGCTCTTTTCTCAAATTCAGAGTGTGTTTCTTGTAAGGCGAGCTAGCGTTTGTTTCCCAGTCCTAAATGGAGTTGAATCACATACAGTTTCTGGTCCTAAGAGCAAGAGTTGATTTCTGGTAAGGAAAGTCACTATTGCGCTCCCCTTGGCATACATAGTGCCAATAGCTCTCGCGTCTGTTCCCAGCAAGTACAGTGTATCGGACTGGAGAGGAGCTCTTGTTCTTGTCAGTTTCCTAAGCAGAGTGGAACTAGATATGGCCCGTGTGTAGGAAGCACAGTTCTTTTGTTCTGAGCAAGCTCACTGTTCTGGCCCTACAGGAAAAAAGTAGAGTAGAAGAGTGCTCTTTTCTCAAAAGCAGAGTGTGTTTTTGTAAGGCGAGCTAGCGTTTGTTTCCTAGTCCTAAATGGAGTTGAATCACATGCAGTTTCTGGTCCTACGAACAAGAGTTTTTTTCTGGTAAGGAAAGTCACTATTGCGCTCCCATTGCCCTACACAAGACAAATAGCACTCGCGTCTTTTCCCAGCAAGTACAGTGTATTGGACTGAATAGGAGCTACTGTTCTTGTCAGTTTACTAAGCAGAGTTGAACTAGATATGGTCCGTGTGTGTAGGAAGCATAGTTCTTTTGTTCTGAACAAGCTCACTGTTTGGACCCCATAGGAAACACAGTAGAGTAGAAGAGTGCTCTTTTCTCTAAAGCAGAGTGTGTTTCTTGTAAGGCGAGCTAGCGTTTGTTTCCCAGTCCTAAATGGAGTGGAATCACATGCAGTTTCTGGTCCTAAGAGCAAGAGTTGTTTACTGGTAAGGAAAGTCACTATTGCGCTCCCATTGCCATACACAGTGCAAATAGCCTTCCAGTCTGTTCCCAGCAAGTACAGTGTATTGGACTGAAGAGGAGCTACTGTTCTTGTCAGTTTCCTAAGCAGAGTTGAACTAGATATGGCCCGTGTGTTTAGGAAGTACAGTTCCTTTTTTCTGAGCAAGCTCACTGTTCTTTCCCTATAGGAAACACAGTAGAGTAAAAGAGTGCTCTTTTCTCAAAAGCAGATAGTGTTTCTTGTAAAGCGAGCTAGAGTTTGTTTCCCAGTCCTAAATGGAGTTGAATCACATGCAGTTTCTGGTCCTACGAGCAAGAGTTGTTTTCTGTTAAGAAGAGTCACTATTGCGCTGCCATTGCCCTACACAGGACATATAGCACTGGCGTCTGTTCCCAGCAAGTACAGTGTATTGGACTGAAGAAGATCTACTGTTCTTGTCAGGTTCCTAAGCAGACTTGAACGAGATATGGCCGTGTGTGTAGGAAGCACAGTTTTTTTGTTCTGAGCAAGCTCACTTTTCGGAACACATAGGAAACACAGTAGAGTAAAAGAGTGCTCTTTTCTCAAAAGCAGATAGTGTTTCTTGTAAAGCGAGCTAGAGTTTGTTTCCCAGTCCTAAATGGAGTTGAATCACATGCAGTTTCTCGTCCTACGAGCAAGAGTTGTTTTCTGGTAAGGAAAGTCACTATTGCGCTCCCATTGCCATACACAGTGCAAAAAGCCCTCGCGTCTGTTCGCAGCAAGTACAGTGTATTAGACTGAACAGGATCTACTGTTCTTGTCAGGTTCCTAAGCAGAATTGAACTAGATATGGCCGTGTGTGTAGGAAGCACAGTTCTTTCGTTCTGAGCAAGCTCACTGTTTGGACCCCATAGGAAACACAGTAGAGTAGAAGAGTGCTCTTTTCTCTAAAGCAGAGTGTGTTTCTTGTAAGGCGAGCTAGCGTTTGTTTCCCAGTCCTAAATGGAGTGGAATCACATGCAGTTTCTGGTTCTACGAGCAAGAGCTGTTTTCTGGTAAGAAGATTCACTATTGCGCTGCCATTGCCATACACAGGACAAATAGCACTGTTATCTGTTCGCAGCAACTACAGTGTATTGGACTGAAGAGGATTTACTGTTCTTGTCAGTTTCCTAAGCAGAATTGAACTAGATATGGCCGTGTGTGTAGGAAGCACAGTTCTTTTGTTCTGAGCAAGCTCACTGTTCGGACCCAAAAGGAAACACAGTAGAGTAGAAGAGTGCTATTTTCTCAAAAGCAGAGTGTGTTTTTTGTAAGGCAAGCTATCGTTTGTTTCCCGTCCTAAATGGAGTTGAATCACATGCAGGTTCTGGTCCTACGAGCAAGAGTTGTTTTCTGGTAAGGAAAGTCACTATTGTGCTCCCTTTGCCATACACAGTGCAAATAGCACTCGCGTCTGTTCCCAGCATGTACAGTGTATTGGACTGAATAGGAGCTACTGTTCTTGTCAGTTTCCTAAGCAGAATTGTACTAGATATGGTCCATGTGTGTAGGAAGCACAGTTCTTTTGTTCTGAGCAAGCTCACTGTTTGGAAACCATAGGAAACACAGTAGAGTAGAAGAGTGCTCTTTTCTAAAAAGCAGAGAGTGTTTCTTGTAAGGCAACCTAGCATTTGTTTCCCAGTCCTAAATGGCGTTGAATCACATGCAGTTTGTGTTCCTACGAGCAAGAGTTGTTTTCTGGTAAGGAGAGTCACTATTGCGCTGTCATTGCCATACACAGTGCAAATAGCACTCGCGTCTGTTCCCAGCAAGTACAGTGTATCGGACTGAAGAGGAGCTACTGTTCTTGTCAGTTTCCTAAGCAGAGTTGAACTACATATGGTCCCTGTGTGTAGGAAGCACAGTTCTTTTGTTCTGAGCAAGCTCACTTTTTGGACCCCATAGGAAACACAGTGGAGTAGAAGAGTGCTCTTTTCTCTAAAGCAGAGTGTGTTTCTTGTAAGGCGAGCTATCGTTTGTTCCGCAGTCCTAAATGGAGTTGAATCCCATGCAGTTTCTGGTACTATGAGCAAGAGTTGTTTTCTGGTAAGAAGATTCACTATTGCGCTGCCATTGCCATACACATGACAAATAGCACTGGCATCTGTTTGCAGCAACTACAGTGTATTGGACTGAAGTGGTTCTACTGTTCTTGTCAGGTTCCTAAGCAGAATTGAACTAGATATGGCCGTGTGTGTAGGAAGCACAGTTCTTTTGTTCTGAGCAAGCTCACTGTTCGGACCCAAAAGGAATCACAGTAGAGTAGAAGAGTGCTCTTTTCTAAAAAGCAGAGAGTGTTTCTTGTAAGGCAGGTTGCATTTGTTTCCCAGTCCTAAATGGCGTTGAATCACATGCAGTTTCTGGTCCTATGAGCAAGAGTTGTTTTCTGGTAAGGAAAGTCACTATTGCGCTCCCTTTGCCATACACAGTGCAAATAGCACTCGCGTCTCTTCCCAGCAAGTACAGTGTATCGGACTGAAGAGGAGCTACTGTTCTTGTCAGTTTCCTAAGCAGAGTTGAACTAGATATGTCCCGTGTGTCTAGGAAGCACACTTGTTATGTTCTGAGCAAGCTCACTGTTCTGGCCCTATAGGAAACACAGTAGAGTAGAAGAGTGCTCTTTTCTCAAAAGCAGAGTGGGTTTCTTGTAAGGCGAGCTCGCGTTTGTTTCCCAGTCCTAAATGGATTTGAGTCACATGCAGTTTTTGGTCCTATGAGCAAGAGTTGTTTTCTGGTAAGAAGATTCACTATTGCGCTGCCATTGCCATACACAAGACAAATAGCACTCTCATCTGTTCGCAGCAACTACAGTGTATTGGACTGAAGAGGATCACCTGTTCTTGTCAGGTTCCTAAGCAGAATTGAACTAGATATGGCCGTGTGTGTAGGAAGCACAGTTCTTTTGTTCTGAGCAAGCTCACTGTTCGGACCCAAAAGGAAACACAGTAGAGTAGAAGAGTGCTCTATTCTATAAAGCAGAGTGTGTTTCTTGTAAGGCGAGCTCACGTTTGTTTCCCAGTCCTAAATGGATTTGAGTCACATGCAGTTTTTGGTCCTATGAGCAAGAGTTGTTTTCTTGTAAGAAGAGTCACTATTGTGCTCCAAATGCCATACACTGTGCAAATAGCACTCGCGTCTGTTCCCAGCATGTACAGTGTATTGGACTGAATAGGAGCTACTGTTCTTGTCAGTTCCCTAAGCAGAGTTGAACTAGATATGGTCCATGTGTGTAGGAAGCACAGTTCCTTTGTTCTGAGCAAGCTCACTGTTTGGACCCCATAGGAAACACAGTAGAGTAGAAGAGTGCTCTTTTCTAAAAAGCAGAGAGTGTTTCTTGTAAGGCAGGTTGCATTTGTTTCCCAGTCCTAAATGGCGTTGAATCACATGCAGTTTGTGTTCCTACGAGCAAGAGTTGTTTTCTGGTAAGGAGAGTCACTATTGCGCTGTCATTGCCATACACAGTGCAAATAGCACTCGCGTCTGTTCCCAGCAAGTACAGTGTATCGGACTGAAGAGGAGCTACTGTTCTTGTCAGTTTCCTAAGCAGAGTTGAACTAGATATGGCCCGTGTGTCTAGGAAACACAGTTCATTTGTTCTGAGCAAGCTCACTGTTCTGGCCCTATAGGAAACACAGTAGAGTAGAAGAGTGCTCTTTTCTCAAAAGCAAAGTGTGTTTCTTGTAAGGCGAGCTAGTGTTTGTTTCCCAGTCAGAAATGGAGTTGAATCACATGCAGTTTTTGGTCCTAAGAGCAAGAGTTGTTTTCTGGTAAGAAGAGTCACTTTTGTGATCCATTTGCCACACAGTGCAAATTGCACTCCCTTCTGTTACCAGCAAGTACAGTGTATTGGCCTGAAGAGAAGCTTCTGTTCTTGTCAGTTTCCTTAGCAGAGTTGAAGTAGATATGGCCCGTGTGTGTAGGAAGCACAGTTCTTTTGTTGTGAGCAAGCTCATTGTTCTGGCCCTATAGAAAACACAGTAGAGTAGAAGAGTGCTCTTTTATCAAAAGCAGAGTGTGTTTCTTGTAAGGCGAGCTAGTGTTTCTTTCCCAGTCAGAAATCAAGTGGAATCACATGTAGTTTCTGGTCCTACTAGCAAGAGTTGTTTCCTGGTAAGAAGAGGCACTATTGCGATCCATTTGCCACACAGAGCAAAAAGCACTCGCGTCTGTTCCGAGCAAATAGAGTGTATTGGACTGAAGAGAAGCTACTCTTCTTGTCAGTTTTCTAAGGAGAGTTGAAATAGATATGGCCCGTGTGTGTAGGAAGCACAGTTCTTTTGTTCTGAGCAAGCTCACTGTTCTGGCCCTATGAAAAACACAGTAGAGTAGAAGAGTGCTCTTTTCTGAAAAGCAGAGTGTGTTTCTTGTAAGGCGAGCTAGTGTTTGTTTCCCAGTCAGAAATGGAGTTGAATCACATGCAGTTTCTGGTCCTAAGAGCAAGAGTTGTTTTCTGATAAGAAGAGTCACTTTTGTGATCCATTTGCCACACAGTGCAAATTGCACTCCCTTCTGTTCCCAGCAAGTACAGTGTATTGGCCTGAAGGGAAGCTTCTGTTCTTGTCAGTATCCTGAGCAGAGTTGAAGTAGATATGGCCCGTGTGTAGGAAGCACAGTTCTTTGTTCTCAGCAAGATCACTGTTCTGGTCCTATAGGAAACACAAGAGTAGAAGAGTACTCTTTTCTCAAAAGCAGAGTGTGTTTCTTGTAAGGCGAGCTAATGTTTGTTTCCCAGTCAGAAATGGATTTGAGTCACCTGCAGTTTCTGATCCTACTAGCAAGAGTTGTTTTCTGGTAAGAAGTGTCACTGTTGCCATCCATTTGCCACACAGAGCAAATAGCACTCTCGTCTGTTCCCAGCAAGTACAGTGTATTGGACTGAAGAGGAGCTACTGTTCTTCTCAGTTTCCTAAGCAGAGTTGAACTAGATATGGCCGGTGTGTTTAGGAAGTACAGTTCCTTTTTTCTGACCAAGCTCACTGTTCTGGCCCTATAGGAAACACAGTAGAGTAGAAGAGTGCTCTTTTCTCAAAAGCAGAGTGTGTTTCTTGTAAAGCGAGCTAGAGTTTGTTTCCCAGTCCTAAATGGAGTTGAATCACATGCAGTTTCTGGTCCTACAAGCAAGAGTTGTTTTCTGGTAAGAAGAGTCACTATTGCGCTGCCATTGCCATACACAGGACATATAGCACTGGCGTCTGTTCCCAGCAAGTACAGTGTATTGGACTGAAGAAGATCTACTGTTCTTGTCAGGTTCCTAAGCAGACTTGAACGAGATATGGCCGTGTGTGTAGGAAGCACAGTTCTTTTGTTCTGAGCAAGCTCACTTTTCGGAACACATAGGAAACACAGTAGAGAAGAAGAGTGCTCTTTTCTCAAAAACAGAGTGTTTTTCTTGGAAGTCGAGCTAGCGTTTGTTTCCCAGTCCTAAACAAAGTTGAGTCACATGCAGTTTTTTGTCCTACGAGCAAGAGTTGTTTTCTGGTAAGACAAGTCACTATTGTGCTCCAATTGCCATACACAGTGCAAATAGCACTCGCGTCTGTTCCCCGCAAGTCCAGTGTATTCGACTGAAGAGGAGCTGCTGTTCTTGTTTGTTTCCTAAGCAGAGTTGAACTAGATATGGCCCGTGTGTGTAGGAAGCACAGTTCTTTTGTTCTGAGCAAGCTCACTCTTTGGACCCCATAGGAAACACAGTAGAGTAGAAGAGTGCTCTTTTCTCAAAAGCAGAGTGTGTTTCATGTAAGGCGCGCTAGCATTTGTTTCCCAGTCCTAAATGGAGTTGAATCACACGCAGTTTCTCGTCCTACGAGCAAGAGTTGTTTTCTGGTAAGGAAAGTCACTATTGCACTCCCATTGCCATACACAGTGCAAATAGCACTCGCGTCTGTTCGCAGCAAGTACAGTGTATTGGACTGAACAGGATCTACTGTTCTTGTCAGGTTCCTAAGCAGAATTGAACTAGATATGGCCGTGTGTGTAGGAAGCACAGTTCTTTTGTTCTGAGCAAGCTCACTCTTCGGACCCCATAGGAAACACAGTAGAGTAGAAGAGTGCTCTTTTCTCAAAAGCAGAGTGTGTTTTTGTAAGGCAAGCTATCGTTTGTTTCCCAGTCCTAAATGGAGTTGAATCACATGCAGTTTCTGGTCCTACGAGCAAGAGTTGTTTTCTGGTAAGGAAAGTCACTATTGCGCTCCCATTGCCATACACAGGGCAAATAGCACTCGCGTCTTTTCCCAGCAAGAACAGTGTATTGGACTGAATAGGAGCTACTGTTCTTGTCAGTTTCCTAAGCAGAGTTGAACTACATATGGTCCTTGTGTGTAGGAAGCACAGTTCTTTTGTTCTGAGCAAGCTCACTGTTTGGACCCCATAGGAAACACAGTGGAGTAGAAGAGTGCTCTTTTCTCTAAAACAGAGTGTGTTTCTTGTAAGGCGAGCTAGCGTTTGTTTCCCAGTCCTAAATGGATTTGAGTCACATGCAGTTTTTGGTCCTATGAGCAAGAGTTGTTTTCTGGTAAGAAGATTCACTATTGCGCTGCCATTGCCATACACAGTGCAAATAGCACTCGCGTCTGTTCCCAGCAAGTACAGTGTATCGGACTGAAGAGGAGCTACTGTTCTTTTCATTTTCCTAAGCAGAGTTGAACTAGATATGGCCCGTGTGTTTAGGAAGCACAGTTATTATGTTCTGAGCAAGCTCACTGTTCTGTCCCTATAGGAAACACAGGAGAGTAGAAGAGTGCTCTTTTCTATAAAGCAGAGTGTGTTTCTTGTAAGGCGAGCTCGCGTTTGTTTCCCAGTCCTAAATGGATTTGAGTCACATGCAGTTTTTGGTCCTATGAGCAAGAGTTGTTTTCTGGTAAGAAGATTCACTATTGCGCTGCCATTGCCATACACAAGACAAATAGCACTCTCATCTGTTCGCAGCAACTACAGTGTATTGGACTGAAGAGGATCACCTGTTCTTGTCAGGTTCCTAAGCAGAATTGAACTAGATATGGCCGTGTGTGTAGGAAGCACAGTTCTTTTGTTCTGAGCAAGCTCACTGTTCGGACCCAAAAGGAAACACAGTAGAGTAGAAGAGTGCTCTATTCTATAAAGCAGAGTGTGTTTCTTGTAAGGCGAGCTCACGTTTGTTTCCCAGTCCTAAATGGATTTGAGTCACATGCAGTTTTTGGTCCTATGAGCAAGAGTTGTTTTCTTGTAAGAAGAGTCACTATTGTGCTCCAAATGCCATACACTGTGCAAATAGCACTCGCGTCTGTTCCCAGCATGTACAGTGTATTGGACTGAATAGGAGCTACTGTTCTTGTCAGTTCCCTAAGCAGAGTTGAACTAGATATGGTCCATGTGTGTAGGAAGCACAGTTCCTTTGTTCTGAGCAAGCTCACTGTTTGGACCCCATAGGAAACACAGTAGAGTAGAAGAGTGCTCTTTTCTAAAAAGCAGAGAGTGTTTCTTGTAAGGCAGGTTGCATTTGTTTCCCAGTCCTAAATGGCGTTGAATCACATGCAGTTTGTGTTCCTACGAGCAAGAGTTGTTTTCTGGTAAGGAGAGTCACTATTGCGCTGTCATTGCCATACACAGTGCAAATAGCACTCGCGTCTGTTCCCAGCAAGTACAGTGTATCGGACTGAAGAGGAGCTACTGTTCTTGTCAGTTTCCTAAGCAGAGTTGAACTAGATATGGCCCGTGTGTCTAGGAAACACAGTTCATTTGTTCTGAGCAAGCTCACTGTTCTGGCCCTATAGGAAACACAGTAGAGTAGAAGAGTGCTCTTTTCTCAAAAGCAAAGTGTGTTTCTTGTAAGGCGAGCTAGTGTTTGTTTCCCAGTCAGAAATGGAGTTGAATCACATGCAGTTTTTGGTCCTAAGAGCAAGAGTTGTTTTCTGGTAAGAAGAGTCACTTTTGTGATCCATTTGCCACACAGTGCAAATTGCACTCCCTTCTGTTACCAGCAAGTACAGTGTATTGGCCTGAAGAGAAGCTTCTGTTCTTGTCAGTTTCCTTAGCAGAGTTGAAGTAGATATGGCCCGTGTGTGTAGGAAGCACAGTTCTTTTGTTGTGAGCAAGCTCATTGTTCTGGCCCTATAGAAAACACAGTAGAGTAGAAGAGTGCTCTTTTATCAAAAGCAGAGTGTGTTTCTTGTAAGGCGAGCTAGTGTTTCTTTCCCAGTCAGAAATCAAGTGGAATCACATGTAGTTTCTGGTCCTACTAGCAAGAGTTGTTTCCTGGTAAGAAGAGGCACTATTGCGATCCATTTGCCACACAGAGCAAAAAGCACTCGCGTCTGTTCCGAGCAAATAGAGTGTATTGGACTGAAGAGAAGCTACTCTTCTTGTCAGTTTTCTAAGGAGAGTTGAAATAGATATGGCCCGTGTGTGTAGGAAGCACAGTTCTTTTGTTCTGAGCAAGCTCACTGTTCTGGCCCTATGAAAAACACAGTAGAGTAGAAGAGTGCTCTTTTCTGAAAAGCAGAGTGTGTTTCTTGTAAGGCGAGCTAGTGTTTGTTTCCCAGTCAGAAATGGAGTTGAATCACATGCAGTTTCTGGTCCTAAGAGCAAGAGTTGTTTTCTGATAAGAAGAGTCACTTTTGTGATCCATTTGCCACACAGTGCAAATTGCACTCCCTTCTGTTCCCAGCAAGTACAGTGTATTGGCCTGAAGGGAAGCTTCTGTTCTTGTCAGTATCCTGAGCAGAGTTGAAGTAGATATGGCCCGTGTGTAGGAAGCACAGTTCTTTGTTCTCAGCAAGATCACTGTTCTGGTCCTATAGGAAACACAAGAGTAGAAGAGTACTCTTTTCTCAAAAGCAGAGTGTGTTTCTTGTAAGGCGAGCTAATGTTTGTTTCCCAGTCAGAAATGGATTTGAGTCACCTGCAGTTTCTGATCCTACTAGCAAGAGTTGTTTTCTGGTAAGAAGTGTCACTGTTGCCATCCATTTGCCACACAGAGCAAATAGCACTCTCGTCTGTTCCCAGCAAGTACAGTGTATTGGACTGAAGAGGAGCTACTGTTCTTCTCAGTTTCCTAAGCAGAGTTGAACTAGATATGGCCGGTGTGTTTAGGAAGTACAGTTCCTTTTTTCTGACCAAGCTCACTGTTCTGGCCCTATAGGAAACACAGTAGAGTAGAAGAGTGCTCTTTTCTCAAAAGCAGAGTGTGTTTCTTGTAAAGCGAGCTAGAGTTTGTTTCCCAGTCCTAAATGGAGTTGAATCACATGCAGTTTCTGGTCCTACAAGCAAGAGTTGTTTTCTGGTAAGAAGAGTCACTATTGCGCTGCCATTGCCATACACAGGACATATAGCACTGGCGTCTGTTCCCAGCAAGTACAGTGTATTGGACTGAAGAAGATCTACTGTTCTTGTCAGGTTCCTAAGCAGACTTGAACGAGATATGGCCGTGTGTGTAGGAAGCACAGTTCTTTTGTTCTGAGCAAGCTCACTTTTCGGAACACATAGGAAACACAGTAGAGAAGAAGAGTGCTCTTTTCTCAAAAACAGAGTGTTTTTCTTGGAAGTCGAGCTAGCGTTTGTTTCCCAGTCCTAAACAAAGTTGAGTCACATGCAGTTTTTTGTCCTACGAGCAAGAGTTGTTTTCTGGTAAGACAAGTCACTATTGTGCTCCAATTGCCATACACAGTGCAAATAGCACTCGCGTCTGTTCCCCGCAAGTCCAGTGTATTCGACTGAAGAGGAGCTGCTGTTCTTGTTTGTTTCCTAAGCAGAGTTGAACTAGATATGGCCCGTGTGTGTAGGAAGCACAGTTCTTTTGTTCTGAGCAAGCTCACTCTTTGGACCCCATAGGAAACACAGTAGAGTAGAAGAGTGCTCTTTTCTCAAAAGCAGAGTGTGTTTCATGTAAGGCGCGCTAGCATTTGTTTCCCAGTCCTAAATGGAGTTGAATCACACGCAGTTTCTCGTCCTACGAGCAAGAGTTGTTTTCTGGTAAGGAAAGTCACTATTGCACTCCCATTGCCATACACAGTGCAAATAGCACTCGCGTCTGTTCGCAGCAAGTACAGTGTATTGGACTGAACAGGATCTACTGTTCTTGTCAGGTTCCTAAGCAGAATTGAACTAGATATGGCCGTGTGTGTAGGAAGCACAGTTCTTTTGTTCTGAGCAAGCTCACTCTTCGGACCCCATAGGAAACACAGTAGAGTAGAAGAGTGCTCTTTTCTCAAAAGCAGAGTGTGTTTTTGTAAGGCAAGCTATCGTTTGTTTCCCAGTCCTAAATGGAGTTGAATCACATGCAGTTTCTGGTCCTACGAGCAAGAGTTGTTTTCTGGTAAGGAAAGTCACTATTGCGCTCCCATTGCCATACACAGGGCAAATAGCACTCGCGTCTTTTCCCAGCAAGAACAGTGTATTGGACTGAATAGGAGCTACTGTTCTTGTCAGTTTCCTAAGCAGAGTTGAACTACATATGGTCCTTGTGTGTAGGAAGCACAGTTCTTTTGTTCTGAGCAAGCTCACTGTTTGGACCCCATAGGAAACACAGTGGAGTAGAAGAGTGCTCTTTTCTCTAAAACAGAGTGTGTTTCTTGTAAGGCGAGCTAGCGTTTGTTTCCCAGTCCTAAATGGATTTGAGTCACATGCAGTTTTTGGTCCTATGAGCAAGAGTTGTTTTCTGGTAAGAAGATTCACTATTGCGCTGCCATTGCCATACACAGTGCAAATAGCACTCGCGTCTGTTCCCAGCAAGTACAGTGTATCGGACTGAAGAGGAGCTACTGTTCTTTTCATTTTCCTAAGCAGAGTTGAACTAGATATGGCCCGTGTGTTTAGGAAGCACAGTTATTATGTTCTGAGCAAGCTCACTGTTCTGTCCCTATAGGAAACACAGGAGAGTAGAAGAGTGCTCTTTTCTATAAAGCAGAGTGTGTTTCTTGTAAGGCGAGCTCGCGTTTGTTTCCCAGTCCTAAATGGATTTGAGTCACATGCAGTTTTTGGTCCTATGAGCAAGAGTTGTTTTCTGGTAAGAAGATTCACTATTGCGCTGCCATTGCCATACACAAGACAAATAGCACTCTCATCTGTTCGCAGCAACTACAGTGTATTGGACTGAAGAGGATCACCTGTTCTTGTCAGGTTCCTAAGCAGAATTGAACTAGATATGGCCGTGTGTGTAGGAAGCACAGTTCTTTTGTTCTGAGCAAGCTCACTGTTCGGACCCAAAAGGAAACACAGTAGAGTAGAAGAGTGCTCTATTCTATAAAGCAGAGTGTGTTTCTTGTAAGGCGAGCTCACGTTTGTTTCCCAGTCCTAAATGGATTTGAGTCACATGCAGTTTTTGGTCCTATGAGCAAGAGTTGTTTTCTTGTAAGAAGAGTCACTATTGTGCTCCAAATGCCATACACTGTGCAAATAGCACTCGCGTCTGTTCCCAGCATGTACAGTGTATTGGACTGAATAGGAGCTACTGTTCTTGTCAGTTCCCTAAGCAGAGTTGAACTAGATATGGTCCATGTGTGTAGGAAGCACAGTTCCTTTGTTCTGAGCAAGCTCACTGTTTGGACCCCATAGGAAACACAGTAGAGTAGAAGAGTGCTCTTTTCTAAAAAGCAGAGAGTGTTTCTTGTAAGGCAGGTTGCATTTGTTTCCCAGTCCTAAATGGCGTTGAATCACATGCAGTTTGTGTTCCTACGAGCAAGAGTTGTTTTCTGGTAAGGAGAGTCACTATTGCGCTGTCATTGCCATACACAGTGCAAATAGCACTCGCGTCTGTTCCCAGCAAGTACAGTGTATCGGACTGAAGAGGAGCTACTGTTCTTGTCAGTTTCCTAAGCAGAGTTGAACTAGATATGGCCCGTGTGTCTAGGAAACACAGTTCATTTGTTCTGAGCAAGCTCACTGTTCTGGCCCTATAGGAAACACAGTAGAGTAGAAGAGTGCTCTTTTCTCAAAAGCAAAGTGTGTTTCTTGTAAGGCGAGCTAGTGTTTGTTTCCCAGTCAGAAATGGAGTTGAATCACATGCAGTTTTTGGTCCTAAGAGCAAGAGTTGTTTTCTGGTAAGAAGAGTCACTTTTGTGATCCATTTGCCACACAGTGCAAATTGCACTCCCTTCTGTTACCAGCAAGTACAGTGTATTGGCCTGAAGAGAAGCTTCTGTTCTTGTCAGTTTCCTTAGCAGAGTTGAAGTAGATATGGCCCGTGTGTGTAGGAAAGCACAGTTCTTTTGTTCTGAGCAAGATCACTGTTCTGGCCCTATAGGAAACACAGTAGGGTAGAAGAGTGCTCTTTTCTCAAAAGCAGAGTGTGTTTCTTGTAAGGCGACCTAGTGTTTGTTTCCCAGTCAGAAATGGAGTTGAATTAGATGCAGTTTCTGGTCCTACAAACAAAAGCTGTTTTCTAGTATGAAGAGTCACCATTGTGATCCATTTGCTACACAGTGCAAACAGCACTCGGTGCTGTTCACAGCAAGTACAGTGTATTGGACCTAAGAGAAGCTACTGTTCTTGTCAGTTTCCTAAGCAGAGTTGAAGTAGATATGGCCATGTGTATCAAGCACAGTTCTTCTGTTCTGAGCAAGCTCACTGTTCTGGCCCTATAGGAAACACAGTAGAGTAGAAGAGTGCTCTTTTCTCAAAAGCAGAGTGTGTTTCTTGTAAGGCAAGCTAGTGTTTGTTTCCCAGTCAGAAATTGCGAGGAATCACATGCAGTTTCTAGTCCTAAGAGCAAGAGTCGTTTTCTGGTAAGAAGAGTCACTATTGTGATCCATTTGCAGCACAGTGCAAATAGCACTCGCGTCTGTTCCAAGCAAGTACAGTGTATTGGACTGAAGAGAAGCTACTGTTCTTGTCAGTTTCCTAAGCAGAGTTGAAGTAGATTTGGCCCATGTGTGTAGGAAGCACAGTTCTTTTGTTCTGAGCAAGCTCACTGTTCTGGCCCTGTAGGAAACACAGTAGAGTAGAAGAGTGCTCTTTTCTCAAAAAAGAGTGTGTTTCTTGTAAGGCGAGCTAGTGTTTGTTTCCCAGTCATAAACGGAGTGGAATCACATGCAGTTTCTGGTCCTAAGAGCAAGAGTTGTTTTCTAGTAAGAAGAGTCACTAATGTGCTCCCTTTGCCATACACAGTGCAAATAGCACTCGCATCTGTTCCCAGCCAGTACAGTGTATTGGACTGAAGAGAAGCTACTGTTCTTGTCAGTTTTCTAAGCAAAGTTGAACTAGATATGGCCCATGTGTGTAGGAAGCACAGTTCTTTTGTTCTGAGCAAGCTCACTGTTCTGGCCCTGTAGGAAACACAGTAGAGTAAAAGAGTGCTCTTTTCTCAAAAGCAGAGTGTGTTTCTTGTAAGGCGAGCTAGTGCTTGTTTCCCAGTCAGAAATGGAGTTGAATCACACTCAGTTTCTGGTTAAGAGCAAGAGTTGTTTTCTGGTAAGAAGAGTCACTATTGCCCTTCCATTGCCATAGTCAGTGCAAATAGCACTCGCGTCTGTTCCCAGCAAGTACAGTGTATTGGACTGAAGAGAAGCTACTGTTCTTGTCAGTTTCCTAAGCAGAGTTGAAGTAGATATGGCCGTGTGTGTAAGAAGCACAGTTCTTTAGTTCTGTGCAAGCTCACTGTTCTGGCCCTGTAGGAATCACAGTAGAGTAGAAGAGTGCTCTTTTCTCAAAAGCAGAGTGTGTTTCTTGTAAGGCGACCTAGTGTTTGTTTCCCAGTCAGAAATGGAGTTGAATTAGATGCAGTTTCTGGTCCTACAAACAAAAGCTGTTTTCTAGTATGAAGAGTCACCATTGTGATCCATTTGCTACACAGTGCAAACAGCACTCGGTGCTGTTCACAGCAAGTACAGTGTATTGGACCTAAGAGAAGCTACTGTTCTTGTCAGTTTCCTAAGCAGAGTTGAAGTAGATATGGCCATGTGTATCAAGCACAGTTCTTCTGTTCTGAGCAAGCTCACTGTTCTGGCCCTATAGAAAACACAGTAGAGTAGAAGAGAGATCTTTTCTCAAAAGCAGAGTGTGTTTCTTGAAAGGCGAGCTTGTGTTTGTTTCCCAGTCAGAAATGGAGTTGAATCACATGCAGTTTCTGGTCCTAAGAGCAAGAGTGGTTTTCTGGTAAGAAGAGTCACTATTGTGATCCATTTGCCACACAGTGCAAATTGCACTCCCGTCTGTTCCCAGGAAGTACAGTGTATTGGACTGAAGAGAAGCTACTGTTCTCGTCAGTTTCCTAAGCTGAGTTGAAGTAGATATGGTCCGTGTGTGTAGGAAGCACAGTTCTTTTGTTGTGAGCAAGCTCATTGTTCTGGCCCTATAGAAAACACAGTAGAGTAGAAGAGTGCTCTTTTATCAAAAGCAGAGTGTGTTTCTTGTAAGGCGAGCTAGTGTTTCTTTCCCAGTCAGAAATCAAGTGGAATCACATGTAGTTTCTGGTCCTACTAGCAAGAGTTGTTTCCTGGTAAGAAGAGGCACTATTGCGATCCATTTGCCACACAGAGCAAAAAGCACTCGCGTCTGTTCCGAGCAAATAGAGTGTATTGGACTGAAGAGAAGCTACTCTTCTTGTCAGTTTTCTAAGGAGAGTTGAAATAGATATGGCCCGTGTGTGTAGGAAGCACAGTTCTTTTGTTCTGAGCAAGCTCACTGTTCTGGCCCTATGAAAAACACAGTAGAGTAGAAGAGTGCTCTTTTCTGAAAAGCAGAGTGTGTTTCTTGTAAGGCGAGCTAGTGTTTGTTTCCCAGTCAGAAATGGAGTTGAATCACATGCAGTTTCTGGTCCTAAGAGCAAGAGTTGTTTTCTGATAAGAAGAGTCACTTTTGTGATCCATTTGCCACACAGTGCAAATTGCACTCCCTTCTGTTCCCAGCAAGTACAGTGTATTGGCCTGAAGGGAAGCTTCTGTTCTTGTCAGTATCCTGAGCAGAGTTGAAGTAGATATGGCCCGTGTGTAGGAAGCACAGTTCTTTGTTCTCAGCAAGATCACTGTTCTGGTCCTATAGGAAACACAAGAGTAGAAGAGTACTCTTTTCTCAAAAGCAGAGTGTGTTTCTTGTAAGGCGAGCTAATGTTTGTTTCCCAGTCAGAAATGGATTTGAGTCACCTGCAGTTTCTGATCCTACTAGCAAGAGTTGTTTTCTGGTAAGAAGTGTCACTGTTGCCATCCATTTGCCACACAGAGCAAATAGCACTCTCGTCTGTTCCCAGCAAGTACAGTGTATTGGACTGAAGAGGAGCTACTGTTCTTCTCAGTTTCCTAAGCAGAGTTGAACTAGATATGGCCGGTGTGTTTAGGAAGTACAGTTCCTTTTTTCTGACCAAGCTCACTGTTCTGGCCCTATAGGAAACACAGTAGAGTAGAAGAGTGCTCTTTTCTCAAAAGCAGAGTGTGTTTCTTGTAAAGCGAGCTAGAGTTTGTTTCCCAGTCCTAAATGGAGTTGAATCACATGCAGTTTCTGGTCCTACAAGCAAGAGTTGTTTTCTGGTAAGAAGAGTCACTATTGCGCTGCCATTGCCATACACAGGACATATAGCACTGGCGTCTGTTCCCAGCAAGTACAGTGTATTGGACTGAAGAAGATCTACTGTTCTTGTCAGGTTCCTAAGCAGACTTGAACGAGATATGGCCGTGTGTGTAGGAAGCACAGTTCTTTTGTTCTGAGCAAGCTCACTTTTCGGAACACATAGGAAACACAGTAGAGAAGAAGAGTGCTCTTTTCTCAAAAACAGAGTGTTTTTCTTGGAAGTCGAGCTAGCGTTTGTTTCCCAGTCCTAAACAAAGTTGAGTCACATGCAGTTTTTTGTCCTACGAGCAAGAGTTGTTTTCTGGTAAGACAAGTCACTATTGTGCTCCAATTGCCATACACAGTGCAAATAGCACTCGCGTCTGTTCCCCGCAAGTCCAGTGTATTCGACTGAAGAGGAGCTGCTGTTCTTGTTTGTTTCCTAAGCAGAGTTGAACTAGATATGGCCCGTGTGTGTAGGAAGCACAGTTCTTTTGTTCTGAGCAAGCTCACTCTTTGGACCCCATAGGAAACACAGTAGAGTAGAAGAGTGCTCTTTTCTCAAAAGCAGAGTGTGTTTCATGTAAGGCGCGCTAGCATTTGTTTCCCAGTCCTAAATGGAGTTGAATCACACGCAGTTTCTCGTCCTACGAGCAAGAGTTGTTTTCTGGTAAGGAAAGTCACTATTGCACTCCCATTGCCATACACAGTGCAAATAGCACTCGCGTCTGTTCGCAGCAAGTACAGTGTATTGGACTGAACAGGATCTACTGTTCTTGTCAGGTTCCTAAGCAGAATTGAACTAGATATGGCCGTGTGTGTAGGAAGCACAGTTCTTTTGTTCTGAGCAAGCTCACTCTTCGGACCCCATAGGAAACACAGTAGAGTAGAAGAGTGCTCTTTTCTCAAAAGCAGAGTGTGTTTTTGTAAGGCAAGCTATCGTTTGTTTCCCAGTCCTAAATGGAGTTGAATCACATGCAGTTTCTGGTCCTACGAGCAAGAGTTGTTTTCTGGTAAGGAAAGTCACTATTGCGCTCCCATTGCCATACACAGGGCAAATAGCACTCGCGTCTTTTCCCAGCAAGAACAGTGTATTGGACTGAATAGGAGCTACTGTTCTTGTCAGTTTCCTAAGCAGAGTTGAACTACATATGGTCCTTGTGTGTAGGAAGCACAGTTCTTTTGTTCTGAGCAAGCTCACTGTTTGGACCCCATAGGAAACACAGTGGAGTAGAAGAGTGCTCTTTTCTCTAAAGCAGAGTGTGTTTCTTGTAAGGCGAGCTGGCGTTTGTTTCCCAGTCCTAAATGGATTTGAGTCACATGCAGTTTTTGGTCCTATGAGCAAGAGTTGTTTTCTGGTAAGAAGATTCACTATTGCGCTGCCATTGCCATACACAGTGCAAATAGCACTCGCGTCTGTTCCCAGCAAGTACAGTGTATCGGACTGAAGAGGAGCTACTGTTCTTTTCATTTTCCTAAGCAGAGTTGAACTAGATATGGCCCGTGTGTTTAGGAAGCACAGTTATTATGTTCTGAGCAAGCTCACTGTTCTGTCCCTATAGGAAACACAGGAGAGTAGAAGAGTGCTCTTTTCTATAAAGCAGAGTGTGTTTCTTGTAAGGCGAGCTCGCGTTTGTTTCCCAGTCCTAAATGGATTTGAGTCACATGCAGTTTTTGGTCCTATGAGCAAGAGTTGTTTTCTTGTAAGAAGAGTCACTATTGTGCTCCAAATGCCATACACTGTGCAAATAGCACTCGCGTCTGTTCCCAGCATGTACAGTGTATTGGACTGAATAGGAGCTACTGTTCTTGTCAGTTCCCTAAGCAGAGTTGAACTAGATATGGTCCATGTGTGTAGGAAGCACAGTTCCTTTGTTCTGAGCAAGCTCACTGTTTGGACCCCATAGGAAACACAGTAGAGTAGAAGAGTGCTCTTTTCTAAAAAGCAGAGAGTGTTTCTTGTAAGGCAGGTTGCATTTGTTTCCCAGTCCTAAATGGCGTTGAATCACATGCAGTTTGTGTTCCTACGAGCAAGAGTTGTTTTCTGGTAAGGAGAGTCACTATTGCGCTGTCATTGCCATACACAGTGCAAATAGCACTCGCGTCTGTTCCCAGCAAGTACAGTGTATCGGACTGAAGAGGAGCTACTGTTCTTGTCAGTTTCCTAAGCAGAGTTGAACTAGATATGGCCCGTGTGTCTAGGAAACACAGTTCATTTGTTCTGAGCAAGCTCACTGTTCTGGCCCTATAGGAAACACAGTAGAGTAGAAGAGTGCTCTTTTCTCAAAAGCAAAGTGTGTTTCTTGTAAGGCGAGCTAGTGTTTGTTTCCCAGTCAGAAATGGAGTTGAATTACATGCAGTTTTTGGTCCTAAGAGCAAGAGTTGTTTTCTGGTAAGAAGAGTCACTCTTGTGATCCATTTGCCACACAGTGCAAATTGCACTCCCTTCTGTTACCAGCAAGTACAGTGTATTGGCCTGAAGAGAAGCTTCTGTTCTTGTCAGTTTCCTTATCAGAGTTGAAGTAGATATGGCCCGTGTGTGTAGGAAGCACAGTTCTTTTGTTCTGAGCAAGATCACTGTTCTGGCCCTATAGGAAACACAGTAGGGTAGAAGAGTGCTCTTTTCTCAAAAGCAGAGTGTGTTTCTTGTAAGCCGAGCTAACCTTTGTTTCCCAGTCAGAAATGGATTTGAATCACCTGCAGTTTCTGGTCCTACGTGCAAGAGTTGTTTTATGGTAAGAAGTGTCACTGATGCGATCCATTTGCCACACAGAGCAAATAGCACTCTCGTCTGTTCCCAGCAAGTACAGTGCATTGGACTGAAGAGAACCTACTGTTCTTGTCAGTTTTTTAAGCAGAGTTGAAGTAGATATGGCCCGTGTGTGTAGGAAGCACAGTTCTTTTGTTCTGAGCAAGCTCACTGTTCTGGCCCTATAGGAAACACAGTAGAGTAGAAGAGTGCTCTTTTCTCAAAAGCAGAGTGTGTTTCTTGTAAGGCAAGCTAGTGTTTGTTTCCCAGTCAGAAATTGCGAGGAATCACATGCAGTTTCTAGTCCTAAGAGCAAGAGTCGTTTTCTGGTAAGAAGAGTCACTATTGTGATCCATTTGCAGCACAGTGCAAATAGCACTCGCGTCTGTTCCAAGCAAGTACAGTGTATTGGACTGAAGAGAAGCTACTGTTCTTGTCAGTTTCCTAAGCAGAGTTGAAGTAGATTTGGCCCATGTGTGTAGGAAGCACAGTTCTTTTGTTCTCAGCAAGCTCACTGTTCTGGCCCTGTAGGAAACACAGTAGAGTAGAAGAGTGCTCTTTTCTCAAAAAAGAGTGTGTTTCTTGTAAGGCGAGCTAGTGTTTGTTTCCCAGTCATAAACGGAGTGGAATCACATGCAGTTTCTGGTCCTACTAGCAAGAGTTGTTTCCTGGTAAGAAGAGGCACTATTGCGATCCATTTGCCACACAGAGCAAAAAGCACTCGCGTCTGTTCCGAGCAAATAGAGTGTATTGGACTGAAGAGAAGCTACTCTTCTTGTCAGTTTTCTAAGGAGAGTTGAAATAGATATGGCCCGTGTGTGTAGGAAGCACAGTTCTTTTGTTCTGAGCAAGCTCACTGTTCTGGCCCTATGAAAAACACAGTAGAGTAGAAGAGTGCTCTTTTCTGAAAAGCAGAGTGTGTTTCTTGCAAGGCGAGCTAGCGTTTGTTTCCCAGTCAGAAATGGAGTTGAATCACATGCAGTTTCTGGTCCTAAGAGCAAGAGTTGTTTTCTGATAAGAAGAGTCACTTTTGTGATCCATTTGCCACACAGTGCAAATTGCACTCCCTTCTGTTCCCAGCAAGTACAGTGTATTGGCCTGAAGGGAAGCTTCTGTTCTTGTCAGTATCCTGAGCAGAGTTGAAGTAGATATGGCCCGTGTGTAGGAAGCACAGTTCTTTGTTCTCAGCAAGATCACTGTTCTGGTCCTATAGGAAACACAAGAGTAGAAGAGTACTCTTTTCTCAAAAGCAGAGTGTGTTTCTTGTAAGGCGAGCTAATGTTTGTTTCCCAGTCAGAAATGGATTTGAGTCACCTGCAGTTTCTGATCCTACTAGCAAGAGTTGTTTTCTGGTAAGAAGTGTCACTGTTGCCATCCATTTGCCACACAGAGCAAATAGCACTCTCGTCTGTTCCCAGCAAGTACAGTGTATTGGACTGAAGAGGAGCTACTGTTCTTCTCAGTTTCCTAAGCAGAGTTGAACTAGATATGGCCGGTGTGTTTAGGAAGTACAGTTCCTTTTTTCTGACCAAGCTCACTGTTCTGGCCCTATAGGAAACACAGTAGAGTAGAAGAGTGCTCTTTTCTCAAAAGCAGAGTGTGTTTCTTGTAAAGCGAGCTAGAGTTTGTTTCCCAGTCCTAAATGGAGTTGAATCACATGCAGTTTCTGGTCCTACAAGCAAGAGTTGTTTTCTGGTAAGAAGAGTCACTATTGCGCTGCCATTGCCATACACAGGACATATAGCACTGGCGTCTGTTCCCAGCAAGTACAGTGTATTGGACTGAAGAAGATCTACTGTTCTTGTCAGGTTCCTAAGCAGACTTGAACGAGATATGGCCGTGTGTGTAGGAAGCACAGTTCTTTTGTTCTGAGCAAGCTCACTTTTCGGAACACATAGGAAACACAGTAGAGAAGAAGAGTGCTCTTTTCTCAAAAACAGAGTGTTTTTCTTGGAAGTCGAGCTAGCGTTTGTTTCCCAGTCCTAAACAAAGTTGAGTCACATGCAGTTTTTTGTCCTACGAGCAAGAGTTGTTTTCTGGTAAGACAAGTCACTATTGTGCTCCAATTGCCATACACAGTGCAAATAGCACTCGCGTCTGTTCCCCGCAAGTCCAGTGTATTCGACTGAAGAGGAGCTGCTGTTCTTGTTTGTTTCCTAAGCAGAGTTGAACTAGATATGGCCCGTGTGTGTAGGAAGCACAGTTCTTTTGTTCTGAGCAAGCTCACTCTTTGGACCCCATAGGAAACACAGTAGAGTAGAAGAGTGCTCTTTTCTCAAAAGCAGAGTGTGTTTCATGTAAGGCGCGCTAGCATTTGTTTCCCAGTCCTAAATGGAGTTGAATCACACGCAGTTTCTCGTCCTACGAGCAAGAGTTGTTTTCTGGTAAGGAAAGTCACTATTGCACTCCCATTGCCATACACAGTGCAAATAGCACTCGCGTCTGTTCGCAGCAAGTACAGTGTATTGGACTGAACAGGATCTACTGTTCTTGTCAGGTTCCTAAGCAGAATTGAACTAGATATGGCCGTGTGTGTAGGAAGCACAGTTCTTTTGTTCTGAGCAAGCTCACTCTTCGGACCCCATAGGAAACACAGTAGAGTAGAAGAGTGCTCTTTTCTCAAAAGCAGAGTGTGTTTTTGTAAGGCAAGCTATCGTTTGTTTCCCAGTCCTAAATGGAGTTGAATCACATGCAGTTTCTGGTCCTACGAGCAAGAGTTGTTTTCTGGTAAGGAAAGTCACTATTGCGCTCCCATTGCCATACACAGGGCAAATAGCACTCGCGTCTTTTCCCAGCAAGAACAGTGTATTGGACTGAATAGGAGCTACTGTTCTTGTCAGTTTCCTAAGCAGAGTTGAACTACATATGGTCCTTGTGTGTAGGAAGCACAGTTCTTTTGTTCTGAGCAAGCTCACTGTTTGGACCCCATAGGAAACACAGTGGAGTAGAAGAGTGCTCTTTTCTCTAAAGCAGAGTGTGTTTCTTGTAAGGCGAGCTGGCATTTGTTTCCCAGTCCTAAATGGATTTGAGTCACATGCAGTTTTTGGTCCTATGAGCAAGAGTTGTTTTCTGGTAAGAAGATTCACTATTGCGCTGCCATTGCCATACACAGTGCAAATAGCACTCGCGTCTGTTCCCAGCAAGTACAGTGTATCGGACTGAAGAGGAGCTACTGTTCTTTTCATTTTCCTAAGCAGAGTTGAACTAGATATGGCCCGTGTGTTTAGGAAGCACAGTTATTATGTTCTGAGCAAGCTCACTGTTCTGTCCCTATAGGAAACACAGGAGAGTAGAAGAGTGCTCTTTTCTATAAAGCAGAGTGTGTTTCTTGTAAGGCGAGCTCGCGTTTGTTTCCCAGTCCTAAATGGATTTGAGTCACATGCAGTTTTTGGTCCTATGAGCAAGAGTTGTTTTCTTGTAAGAAGAGTCACTATTGTGCTCCAAATGCCATACACTGTGCAAATAGCACTCGCGTCTGTTCCCAGCATGTACAGTGTATTGGACTGAATAGGAGCTACTGTTCTTGTCAGTTCCCTAAGCAGAGTTGAACTAGATATGGTCCATGTGTGTAGGAAGCACAGTTCCTTTGTTCTGAGCAAGCTCACTGTTTGGACCCCATAGGAAACACAGTAGAGTAGAAGAGTGCTCTTTTCTAAAAAGCAGAGAGTGTTTCTTGTAAGGCAGGTTGCATTTGTTTCCCAGTCCTAAATGGCGTTGAATCACATGCAGTTTGTGTTCCTACGAGCAAGAGTTGTTTTCTGGTAAGGAGAGTCACTATTGCGCTGTCATTGCCATACACAGTGCAAATAGCACTCGCGTCTGTTCCCAGCAAGTACAGTGTATCGGACTGAAGAGGAGCTACTGTTCTTGTCAGTTTCCTAAGCAGAGTTGAACTAGATATGGCCCGTGTGTCTAGGAAACACAGTTCATTTGTTCTGAGCAAGCTCACTGTTCTGGCCCTATAGGAAACACAGTAGAGTAGAAGAGTGCTCTTTTCTCAAAAGCAAAGTGTGTTTCTTGTAAGGCGAGCTAGTGTTTGTTTCCCAGTCAGAAATGGAGTTGAATTACATGCAGTTTTTGGTCCTAAGAGCAAGAGTTGTTTTCTGGTAAGAAGAGTCACTCTTGTGATCCATTTGCCACACAGTGCAAATTGCACTCCCTTCTGTTACCAGCAAGTACAGTGTATTGGCCTGAAGAGAAGCTTCTGTTCTTGTCAGTTTCCTTAGCAGAGTTGAAGTAGATATGGCCCGTGTGTGTAGGAAGCACAGTTCTTTTGTTCTGAGCAAGATCACTGTTCTGGCCCTATAGGAAACACAGTAGGGTAGAAGAGTGCTCTTTTCTCAAAAGCAGAGTGTGTTTCTTGTAAGCCGAGCTAACCTTTGTTTCCCAGTCAGAAATGGATTTGAATCACCTGCAGTTTCTGGTCCTACGTGCAAGAGTTGTTTTATGGTAAGAAGTGTCACTGATGCGATCCATTTGCCACACAGAGCAAATAGCACTCTCGTCTGTTCCCAGCAAGTACAGTGCATTGGACTGAAGAGAACCTACTGTTCTTTTCAGTTTTTTAAGCAGAGTTGAAGTAGATATGGCCCGTGTGTGTAGGAAGCACAGTTCTTTTGTTCTGAGCAAGCTCACTGTTCTGGCCCTATAGGAAACACAGTAGAGTAGAAGAGTGCTCTTTTCTCAAAAGCAGAGTGTGTTTCTTGTAAGGCAAGCTAGTGTTTGTTTCCCAGTCAGAAATTGCGAGGAATCACATGCAGTTTCTAGTCCTAAGAGCAAGAGTCGTTTTCTGGTAAGAAGAGTCACTATTGTGATCCATTTGCAGCACAGTGCAAATAGCACTCGCGTCTGTTCCAAGCAAGTACAGTGTATTGGACTGAAGAGAAGCTACTGTTCTTGTCAGTTTCCTAAGCAGAGTTGAAGTAGATTTGGCCCATGTGTGTAGGAAGCACAGTTCTTTTGTTCTCAGCAAGCTCACTGTTCTGGCCCTGTAGGAAACACAGTAGAGTAGAAGAGTGCTCTTTTCTCAAAAAAGAGTGTGTTTCTTGTAAGGCGAGCTAGTGTTTGTTTCCCAGTCATAAACGGAGTGGAATCACATGCAGTTTCTGGTCCTAAGAGCAAGAGTTGTTTTCTAGTAAGAAGAGTCACTAATGTGCTCCCTTTGCCATACACAGTGCAAATAGCACTCGCATCTGTTCCCAGCCAGTACAGTGTATTGGACTGAAGAGAAGCTACTGTTCTTGTCAGTTTTCTAAGCAAAGTTGAACTAGATATGGCCCATGTGTGTAGGAAGCACAGTTCTTTTGTTCTGAGCAAGCTCACTGTTCTGGCCCTGTAGGAAACACAGTAGAGTAAAAGAGTGCTCTTTTCTCAAAAGCAGAGTGTGTTTCTTGTAAGGCGAGCTAGTGCTTGTTTCCCAGTCAGAAATGGAGTTGAATCACACTCAGTTTCTGGTTAAGAGCAAGAGTTGTTTTCTGGTAAGAAGAGTCACTATTGCCCTTCCATTGCCATAGTCAGTGCAAATAGCACTCGCGTCTGTTCCCAGCAAGTACAGTGTATTGGACTGAAGAGAAGCTACTGTTCTTGTCAGTTTCCTAAGCAGAGTTGAAGTAGATATGGCCGTGTGTGTAAGAAGCACAGTTCTTTAGTTCTGTGCAAGCTCACTGTTCTGGCCCTGTAGGAATCACAGTAGAGTAGAAGAGTGCTCTTTTCTCAAAAGCAGAGTGTGTTTCTTGTAAGGCGACCTAGTGTTTGTTTCCCAGTCAGAAATGGAGTTGAATTAGATGCAGTTTCTGGTCCTACAAACAAAAGCTGTTTTCTAGTATGAAGAGTCACCATTGTGATCCATTTGCTACACAGTGCAAACAGCACTCGGTGCTGTTCACAGCAAGTACAGTGTATTGGACCTAAGAGAAGCTACTGTTCTTGTCAGTTTCCTAAGCAGAGTTGAAGTAGATATGGCCATGTGTATCAAGCACAGTTCTTCTGTTCTGAGCAAGCTCACTGTTCTGGCCCTATAGAAAACACAGTAGAGTAGAAGAGAGATCTTTTCTCAAAAGCAGAGTGTGTTTCTTGAAAGGCGAGCTTGTGTTTGTTTCCCAGTCAGAAATGGAGTTGAATCACATGCAGTTTCTGGTCCTAAGAGCAAGAGTTGTTTTCTGGTAAGAAGAGTCACTATTGTGATCCATTTGCCACACAGTGCAAATTGCACTCCCGTCTGTTCCCAGGAAGTACAGTGTATTGGACTGAAGAGAAGCTACTGTTCTCGTCAGTTTCCTAAGCTGAGTTGAAGTAGATATGGTCCGTGTGTGTAGGAAGCACAGTTCTTTTGTTGTGAGCAAGCTCATTGTTCTGGCCCTATAGAAAACACAGTAGAGTAGAAGAGTGCTCTTTTATCAAAAGCAGAGTGTGTTTCTTGTAAGGCGAGCTAGTGTTTCTTTCCCAGTCAGAAATCAAGTGGAATCACATGTAGTTTCTGGTCCTACTAGCAAGAGTTGTTTCCTGGTAAGAAGAGGCACTATTGCGATCCATTTGCCACACAGAGCAAAAAGCACTCGCGTCTGTTCCGAGCAAATAGAGTGTATTGGACTGAAGAGAAGCTACTCTTCTTGTCAGTTTTCTAAGGAGAGTTGAAATAGATATGGCCCGTGTGTGTAGGAAGCACAGTTCTTTTGTTCTGAGCAAGCTCACTGTTCTGGCCCTATGAAAAACACAGTAGAGTAGAAGAGTGCTCTTTTCTGAAAAGCAGAGTGTGTTTCTTGTAAGGCGAGCTAGTGTTTGTTTCCCAGTCAGAAATGGAGTTGAATCACATGCAGTTTCTGGTCCTAAGAGCAAGAGTTGTTTTCTGATAAGAAGAGTCACTTTTGTGATCCATTTGCCACACAGTGCAAATTGCACTCCCTTCTGTTCCCAGCAAGTACAGTGTATTGGCCTGAAGGGAAGCTTCTGTTCTTGTCAGTATCCTGAGCAGAGTTGAAGTAGATATGGCCCGTGTGTAGGAAGCACAGTTCTTTGTTCTCAGCAAGATCACTGTTCTGGTCCTATAGGAAACACAAGAGTAGAAGAGTACTCTTTTCTCAAAAGCAGAGTGTGTTTCCTGTAAGGCGAGCTAATGTTTGTTTCCCAGTCAGAAATGGATTTGAGTCACCTGCAGTTTCTGATCCTACTAGCAAGAGTTGTTTTCTGGTAAGAAGTGTCACTGTTGCCATCCATTTGCCACACAGAGCAAATAGCACTCTCGTCTGTTCCCAGCAAGTACAGTGTATTGGACTGAAGAGGAGCTACTGTTCTTCTCAGTTTCCTAAGCAGAGTTGAACTAGATATGGCCGGTGTGTTTAGGAAGTACAGTTCCTTTTTTCTGACCAAGCTCACTGTTCTGGCCCTATAGGAAACACAGTAGAGTAGAAGAGTGCTCTTTTCTCAAAAGCAGAGTGTGTTTCTTGTAAAGCGAGCTAGAGTTTGTTTCCCAGTCCTAAATGGAGTTGAATCACATGCAGTTTCTGGTCCTACAAGCAAGAGTTGTTTTCTGGTAAGAAGAGTCACTATTGCGCTGCCATTGCCATACACAGGACATATAGCACTGGCGTCTGTTCCCAGCAAGTACAGTGTATTGGACTGAAGAAGATCTACTGTTCTTGTCAGGTTCCTAAGCAGACTTGAACGAGATATGGCCGTGTGTGTAGGAAGCACAGTTCTTTTGTTCTGAGCAAGCTCACTTTTCGGAACACATAGGAAACACAGTAGAGAAGAAGAGTGCTCTTTTCTCAAAAACAGAGTGTTTTTCTTGGAAGTCGAGCTAGCGTTTGTTTCCCAGTCCTAAACAAAGTTGAGTCACATGCAGTTTTTTGTCCTACGAGCAAGAGTTGTTTTCTGGTAAGACAAGTCACTATTGTGCTCCAATTGCCATACACAGTGCAAATAGCACTCGCGTCTGTTCCCCGCAAGTCCAGTGTATTCGACTGAAGAGGAGCTGCTGTTCTTGTTTGTTTCCTAAGCAGAGTTGAACTAGATATGGCCCGTGTGTGTAGGAAGCACAGTTCTTTTGTTCTGAGCAAGCTCACTCTTTGGACCCCATAGGAAACACAGTAGAGTAGAAGAGTGCTCTTTTCTCAAAAGCAGAGTGTGTTTCATGTAAGGCGCGCTAGCATTTGTTTCCCAGTCCTAAATGGAGTTGAATCACACGCAGTTTCTCGTCCTACGAGCAAGAGTTGTTTTCTGGTAAGGAAAGTCACTATTGCACTCCCATTGCCATACACAGTGCAAATAGCACTCGCGTCTGTTCGCAGCAAGTACAGTGTATTGGACTGAACAGGATCTACTGTTCTTGTCAGGTTCCTAAGCAGAATTGAACTAGATATGGCCGTGTGTGTAGGAAGCACAGTTCTTTTGTTCTGAGCAAGCTCACTCTTCGGACCCCATAGGAAACACAGTAGAGTAGAAGAGTGCTCTTTTCTCAAAAAGCAGAGTGTGTTTTTGTAAGGCAAGCTATCGTTTGTTTCCCAGTCCTAAATGGAGTTGAATCACATGCAGTTTCTGGTCCTACGAGCAAGAGTTGTTTTCTGGTAAGGAAAGTCACTATTGCGCTCCCATTGCCATACACAGGGCAAATAGCACTCGCGTCTTTTCCCAGCAAGAACAGTGTATTGGACTGAATAGGAGCTACTGTTCTTGTCAGTTTCCTAAGCAGAGTTGAACTACATATGGTCCTTGTGTGTAGGAAGCACAGTTCTTTTGTTCTGAGCAAGCTCACTGTTTGGACCCCATAGGAAACACAGTGGAGTAGAAGAGTGCTCTTTTCTCTAAAGCAGAGTGTGTTTCTTGTAAGGCGAGCTAGCGTTTGTTTCCCAGTCCTAAATGGATTTGAGTCACATGCAGTTTTTGGTCCTATGAGCAAGAGTTGTTTTCTGGTAAGAAGATTCACTATTGCGCTGCCATTGCCATACACAGTGCAAATAGCACTCGCGTCTGTTCCCAGCAAGTACAGTGTATCGGACTGAAGAGGAGCTACTGTTCTTTTCATTTTCCTAAGCAGAGTTGAACTAGATATGGCCCGTGTGTTTAGGAAGCACAGTTATTATGTTCTGAGCAAGCTCACTGTTCTGTCCCTATAGGAAACACAGGAGAGTAGAAGAGTGCTCTTTTCTATAAAGCAGAGTGTGTTTCTTGTAAGGCGAGCTCGCGTTTGTTTCCCAGTCCTAAATGGATTTGAGTCACATGCAGTTTTTGGTCCTATGAGCAAGAGTTGTTTTCTGGTAAGAAGATTCACTATTGCGCTGCCATTGCCATACACAAGACAAATAGCACTCTCATCTGTTCGCAGCAACTACAGTGTATTGGACTGAAGAGGATCACCTGTTCTTGTCAGGTTCCTAAGCAGAATTGAACTAGATATGGCCGTGTGTGTAGGAAGCACAGTTCTTTTGTTCTGAGCAAGCTCACTGTTCGGACCCAAAAGGAAACACAGTAGAGTAGAAGAGTGCTCTATTCTATAAAGCAGAGTGTGTTTCTTGTAAGGCGAGCTCACGTTTGTTTCCCAGTCCTAAATGGATTTGAGTCACATGCAGTTTTTGGTCCTATGAGCAAGAGTTGTTTTCTTGTAAGAAGAGTCACTATTGTGCTCCAAATGCCATACACTGTGCAAATAGCACTCGCGTCTGTTCCCAGCATGTGCAGTGTATTGGACTGAATAGGAGCTACTGTTCTTGTCAGTTCCCTAAGCAGAGTTGAACTAGATATGGTCCATGTGTGTAGGAAGCACAGTTCCTTTGTTCTGAGCAAGCTCACTGTTTGGACCCCATAGGAAACACAGTAGAGTAGAAGAGTGCTCTTTTCTAAAAAGCAGAGAGTGTTTCTTGTAAGGCAGGTTGCATTTGTTTCCCAGTCCTACATGGCGTTGAATCACATGCAGTTTTTGTTCCTACGCGGAAGAGTTGTTTTCTGGTAAGGAGAGTCACTATTGCGCTGTCATTGCCAACACAGTGCAAATAGCACTCGCGTCTGTTCCCAGCAAGTACAGTGTATCGGACTGAAGAGGAGCTACTGTTCTTGTCAGTTTCCTAAGCAGAGTTGAACTAGATATGGCCCGTGTGTCTAGGAAACACAGTTCATTTGTTCTGAGCAAGCTCACTGTTCTGGCCCTATAGGAAACACAGTAGAGTAGAAGAGTGCTCTTTTCTCAAAAGCAAAGTGTGTTTCTTGTAAGGCGAGCTAGTGTTTGTTTCCCAGTCAGAAATGGAGTTGAATCACATGCAGTTTTTGGTCCTAAGAGCAAGAGTTGTTTTCTGGTAAGAAGAGTCACTTTTGTGATCCATTTGCCACACAGTGCAAATTGCACTCCCTTCTGTTACCAGCAAGTACAGTGTATTGGCCTGAAGAGAAGCTTCTGTTCTTGTCAGTTTCCTTAGCAGAGTTGAAGTAGATATGGCCCGTGTGTGTAGGAAGCACAGTTCTTTTGTTCTGAGCAAGATCACTGTTCTGGCCCTATAGGAAACACAGTAGGGTAGAAGAGTGCTCTTTTCTCAAAAGCAGAGTGTGTTTCTTGTAAGCCGAGCTAACCTTTGTTTCCCAGTCAGAAATGGATTTGAATCACCTGCAGTTTCTGGTCCTACTAGCAAGAGTTGTTTTATGGTAAGAAGTGTCACTGATGCGATCCATTTGCCACACAGAGCAAATAGCACTCTCGTCTGTTCCCAGCAAGTACAGTGCATTGGACTGAAGAGAACCTACTGTTCTTGTCAGTTTTTTAAGCAGAGTTGAAGTAGATATGGCCCGTGTGTGTAGGAAGCACAGTTCTTTTGTTCTGAGCAAGCTCACTGTTCTGGCCCTATAGGAAACACAGTAGAGTAGAAGAGTGCTCTTTTCTCAAAAGCAGAGTGTGTTTCTTGTAAGGCAAGCTAGTGTTTGTTTCCCAGTCAGAAATTGCGAGGAATCACATGCAGTTTCTAGTCCTAAGAGCAAGAGTCGTTTTCTGGTAAGAAGAGTCACTATTGTGATCCATTTGCAGCACAGTGCAAATAGCACTCGCGTCTGTTCCAAGCAAGTACAGTGTATTGGACTGAAGAGAAGCTACTGTTCTTGTCAGTTTCCTAAGCAGAGTTGAAGTAGATTTGGCCCATGTGTGTAGGAAACACAGTTCTTTTGTTCTCAGCAAGCTCACTGTTCTGGCCCTGTAGGAAACACAGTAGGGTAGAAGAGTGCTCTTTTCTCAAAAAAGAGTGTGTTTCTTGTAAGGCGAGCTAGTGTTTGTTTCCCAGTCATAAACGGAGTGGAATCACATGCAGTTTCTGGTCCTAAGAGCAAGAGTTGTTTTCTAGTAAGAAGAGTCACTAATGTGCTCCCTTTGCCATACACAGTGCAAATAGCACTCGCATCTGTTCCCAGCCAGTACAGTGTATTGGACTGAAGAGAAGCTACTGTTCTTGTCAGTTTTCTAAGCAGAGTTGAACTAGATATGGCCCATGTGTGTAGGAAGCACAGTTCTTTTGTTCTGAGCAAGCTCACTGTTCTGGCCCTGTAGGAAACACAGTAGAGTAAAAGAGTGCTCTTTTCTCAAAAGCAGAGTGTGTTTCTTGTAAGGCGAGCTAGTGCTTGTTTCCCAGTCAGAAATGGAGTTGAATCACACTCAGTTTCTGGTTAAGAGCAAGAGTTGTTTTCTGGTAAGAAGAGTCACTATTGCCCTTCCATTGCCATAGTCAGTGCAAATAGCACTCGCGTCTGTTCCCAGGAAGTACAGTGTATTGGACTGAAGAGAAGCTACTGTTCTTGTCAGTTTCCTAAGCAGAGTTGAAGTAGATATGGCCGTGTGTGTAAGAAGCACAGTTCTTTAGTTCTGTGCAAGCTCACTGTTCTGGCCCTGTAGGAATCACAGTAGAGTAGAAGAGTGCTCTTTTCTCAAAAGCAGAGTGTGTTTCTTGTAAGGCGACCTAGTGTTTGTTTCCCAGTCAGAAATGGAGTTGAATTAGATGCAGTTTCTGGTCCTACAAACAAAAGCTGTTTTCTAGTATGAAGAGTCACCATTGTGATCCATTTGCTACACAGTGCAAACAGCACTCGGTGCTGTTCACAGCAAGTACAGTGTATTGGACCTAAGAGAAGCTACTGTTCTTGTCAGTTTCCTAAGCAGAGTTGAAGTAGATATGGCCATGTGTATCAAGCACAGTTCTTCTGTTCTGAGCAAGCTCACTGTTCTGGCCCTATAGAAAACACAGTAGAGTAGAAGAGAGATCTTTTCTCAAAAGCAGAGTGTGTTTCTTGAAAGGCGAGCTTGTGTTTGTTTCCCAGTCAGAAATGGAGTTGAATCACATGCAGTTTCTGGTCCTAAGAGCAAGAGTTGTTTTCTGGTAAGAAGAGTCACTATTGTGATCCATTTGCCACACAGTGCAAATTGCACTCCCGTCTGTTCCCAGGAAGTACAGTGTATTGGACTGAAGAGAAGCTACTGTTCTCGTCAGTTTCCTAAGCTGAGTTGAAGTAGATATGGTCCGTGTGTGTAGGAAGCACAGTTCTTTTGTTGTGAGCAAGCTCATTGTTCTGGCCCTATAGAAAACACAGTAGAGTAGAAGAGTGCTCTTTTATCAAAAGCAGAGTGTGTTTCTTGTAAGGCGAGCTAGTGTTTCTTTCCCAGTCAGAAATCAAGTGGAATCACATGTAGTTTCTGGTCCTACTAGCAAGAGTTGTTTCCTGGTAAGAAGAGGCACTATTGCGATCCATTTGCCACACAGAGCAAAAAGCACTCGCGTCTGTTCCGAGCAAATAGAGTGTATTGGACTGAAGAGAAGCTACTCTTCTTGTCAGTTTTCTAAGGAGAGTTGAAATAGATATGGCCCGTGTGTGTAGGAAGCACAGTTCTTTTGTTCTGAGCAAGCTCACTGTTCTGGCCCTATGAAAAACACAGTAGAGTAGAAGAGTGCTCTTTTCTGAAAAGCAGAGTGTGTTTCTTGTAAGGCGAGCTAGCGTTTGTTTCCCAGTCAGAAATGGAGATGAATCACATGCAGTTTCTGGTCCTAAGAGCAAGAGTTGTTTTCTGATAAGAAGAGTCACTTTTGTGATCCATTTGCCACACAGTGCAAATTGCACTCCCTTCTGTTCCCAGCAAGTACAGTGTATTGGCCTGAAGGGAAGCTTCTGTTCTTGTCAGTATCCTGAGCAGAGTTGAAGTAGATATGGCCCGTGTGTAGGAAGCACAGTTCTTTGTTCTCAGCAAGATCACTGTTCTGGTCCTATAGGAAACACAAGAGTAGAAGAGTACTCTTTTCTCAAAAGCAGAGTGTGTTTCTTGTAAGGCGAGCTAATGTTTGTTTCCCAGTCAGAAATGGATTTGAGTCACCTGCAGTTTCTGATCCTACTAGCAAGAGTTGTTTTCTGGTAAGAAGTGTCACTGTTGCCATCCATTTGCCACACAGAGCAAATAGCACTCTCGTCTGTTCCCAGCAAGTACAGTGTATTGGACTGAAGAGGAGCTACTGTTCTTCTCAGTTTCCTAAGCAGAGTTGAACTAGATATGGCCGGTGTGTTTAGGAAGTACAGTTCCTTTTTTCTGACCAAGCTCACTGTTCTGGCCCTATAGGAAACACAGTAGAGTAGAAGAGTGCTCTTTTCTCAAAAGCAGAGTGTGTTTCTTGTAAAGCGAGCTAGAGTTTGTTTCCCAGTCCTAAATGGAGTTGAATCACATGCAGTTTCTGGTCCTACAAGCAAGAGTTGTTTTCTGGTAAGAAGAGTCACTATTGCGCTGCCATTGCCATACACAGGACATATAGCACTGGCGTCTGTTCCCAGCAAGTACAGTGTATTGGACTGAAGAAGATCTACTGTTCTTGTCAGGTTCCTAAGCAGACTTGAACGAGATATGGCCGTGTGTGTAGGAAGCACAGTTCTTTTGTTCTGAGCAAGCTCACTTTTCGGAACACATAGGAAACACAGTAGAGAAGAAGAGTGCTCTTTTCTCAAAAACAGAGTGTTTTTCTTGGAAGTCGAGCTAGCGTTTGTTTCCCAGTCCTAAACAAAGTTGAGTCACATGCAGTTTTTTGTCCTACGAGCAAGAGTTGTTTTCTGGTAAGACAAGTCACTATTGTGCTCCAATTGCCATACACAGTGCAAATAGCACTCGCGTCTGTTCCCCGCAAGTCCAGTGTATTCGACTGAAGAGGAGCTGCTGTTCTTGTTTGTTTCCTAAGCAGAGTTGAACTAGATATGGCCCGTGTGTGTAGGAAGCACAGTTCTTTTGTTCTGAGCAAGCTCACTCTTTGGACCCCATAGGAAACACAGTAGAGTAGAAGAGTGCTCTTTTCTCAAAAGCAGAGTGTGTTTCATGTAAGGCGCGCTAGCATTTGTTTCCCAGTCCTAAATGGAGTTGAATCACACGCAGTTTCTCGTCCTACGAGCAAGAGTTGTTTTCTGGTAAGGAAAGTCACTATTGCACTCCCATTGCCATACACAGTGCAAATAGCACTCGCGTCTGTTCGCAGCAAGTACAGTGTATTGGACTGAACAGGATCTACTGTTCTTGTCAGGTTCCTAAGCAGAATTGAACTAGATATGGCCGTGTGTGTAGGAAGCACAGTTCTTTTGTTCTGAGCAAGCTCACTCTTCGGACCCCATAGGAAACACAGTAGAGTAGAAGAGTGCTCTTTTCTCAAAAGCAGAGTGTGTTTTTGTAAGGCAAGCTATCGTTTGTTTCCCAGTCCTAAATGGATTTGAGTCACATGCAGTTTCTGGTCCTACGAGCAAGAGTTGTTTTCTGGTAAGGAAAGTCACTATTGCGCTCCCATTGCCATACACAGGGCAAATAGCACTCGCGTCTTTTCCCAGCAAGAACAGTGTATTGGACTGAATAGGAGCTACTGTTCTTGTCAGTTTCCTAAGCAGAGTTGAACTACATATGGTCCTTGTGTGTAGGAAGCACAGTTCTTTTGTTCTGAGCAAGCTCACTGTTTGGACCCCATAGGAAACACAGTGGAGTAGAAGAGTGCTCTTTTCTCTAAAGCAGAGTGTGTTTCTTGTAAGGCGAGCTAGCGTTTGTTTCCCAGTCCTAAATGGATTTGAGTCACATGCAGTTTTTGGTCCTATGAGCAAGAGTTGTTTTCTGGTAAGAAGATTCACTATTGCGCTGCCATTGCCATACACAGTGCAAATAGCACTCGCGTCTGTTCCCAGCAAGTACAGTGTATCGGACTGAAGAGGAGCTACTGTTCTTTTCATTTTCCTAAGCAGAGTTGAACTAGATATGGCCCGTGTGTTTAGGAAGCACAGTTATTATGTTCTGAGCAAGCTCACTGTTCTGTCCCTATAGGAAACACAGGAGAGTAGAAGAGTGCTCTTTTCTATAAAGCAGAGTGTGTTTCTTGTAAGGCGAGCTCGCGTTTGTTTCCCAGTCCTAAATGGATTTGAGTCACATGCAGTTTTTGGTCCTATGAGCAAGAGTTGTTTTCTGGTAAGAAGATTCACTATTGCGCTGCCATTGCCATACACAAGACAAATAGCACTCTCATCTGTTCGCAGCAACTACAGTGTATTGGACTGAAGAGGATCACCTGTTCTTGTCAGGTTCCTAAGCAGAATTGAACTAGATATGGCCGTGTGTGTAGGAAGCACAGTTCTTTTGTTCTGAGCAAGCTCACTGTTCGGACCCAAAAGGAAACACAGTAGAGTAGAAGAGTGCTCTATTCTATAAAGCAGAGTGTGTTTCTTGTAAGGCGAGCTCACGTTTGTTTCCCAGTCCTAAATGGATTTGAGTCACATGCAGTTTTTGGTCCTATGAGCAAGAGTTGTTTTCTTGTAAGAAGAGTCACTATTGTGCTCCAAATGCCATACACTGTGCAAATAGCACTCGCGTCTGTTCCCAGCATGTACAGTGTATTGGACTGAATAGGAGCTACTGTTCTTGTCAGTTCCCTAAGCAGAGTTGAACTAGATATGGTCCATGTGTGTAGGAAGCACAGTTCCTTTGTTCTGAGCAAGCTCACTGTTTGGACCCCATAGGAAACACAGTAGAGTAGAAGAGTGCTCTTTTCTAAAAAGCAGAGAGTGTTTCTTGTAAGGCAGGTTGCATTTGTTTCCCAGTCCTAAATGGCGTTGAATCACATGCAGTTTGTGTTCCTACGAGCAAGAGTTGTTTTCTGGTAAGGAGAGTCACTATTGCGCTGTCATTGCCATACACAGTGCAAATAGCACTCGCGTCTGTTCCCAGCAAGTACAGTGTATCGGACTGAAGAGGAGCTACTGTTCTTGTCAGTTTCCTAAGCAGAGTTGAACTAGATATGGCCCGTGTGTCTAGGAAACACAGTTCATTTGTTCTGAGCAAGCTCACTGTTCTGGCCCTATAAGAAACACAGTAGAGTAGAAGAGTGCTCTTTTCTCAAAAGCAAAGTGTGTTTCTTGTAAGGCGAGCTAGTGTTTGTTTCCCAGTCAGAAATGGAGTTGAATCACATGCAGTTTTTGGTCCTAAGAGCAAGAGTTGTTTTCTGGTAAGAAGAGTCACTTTTGTGATCCATTTGCCACACAGTGCAAATTGCACTCCCTTCTGTTACCAGCAAGTACAGTGTATTGGCCTGAAGAGAAGCTTCTGTTCTTGTCAGTTTCCTTAGCAGAGTTGAAGTAGATATGGCCCGTGTGTGTAGGAAGCACAGTTCTTTTGTTCTGAGCAAGATCACTGTTCTGGCCCTATAGGAAACACAGTAGGGTAGAAGAGTGCTCTTTTCTCAAAAGCAGAGTGTGTTTCTTGTAAGCCGAGCTAACCTTTGTTTCCCAGTCAGAAATGGATTTGAATCACCTGCAGTTTCTGGTCCTACTAGCAAGAGTTGTTTTATGGTAAGAAGTGTCACTGATGCGATCCATTTGCCACACAGAGCAAATAGCACTCTCGTCTGTTCCCAGCAAGTACAGTGCATTGGACTGAAGAGAACCTACTGTTCTTGTCAGTTTTTTAAGCAGAGTTGAAGTAGATATGGCCCGTGTGTGTAGGAAGCACAGTTCTTTTGTTCTGAGCAAGCTCACTGTTCTGGCCCTATAGGAAACACAGTAGAGTAGAAGAGTGCTCTTTTCTCAAAAGCAGAGTGTGTTTCTTGTAAGGCAAGCTAGTGTTTGTTTCCCAGTCAGAAATTGCGAGGAATCACATGCAGTTTCTAGTCCTAAGAGCAAGAGTCGTTTTCTGGTAAGAAGAGTCACTATTGTGATCCATTTGCAGCACAGTGCAAATAGCACTCGTGTCTGTTCCAAGCAAGTACAGTGTATTGGACTGAAGAGAAGCTACTGTTCTTGTCAGTTTCCTAAGCAGAGTTGAAGTAGATTTGGCCCATGTGTGTAGGAAGCACAGTTCTTTTGTTCTCAGCAAGCTCACTGTTCTGGCCCTGTAGGAAACACAGTAGAGTAGAAGAGTGCTCTTTTCTCAAAAAAGAGTGTGTTTCTTGTAAGGCGAGCTAGTGTTTGTTTCCCAGTCATAAACGGAGTGGAATCACATGCAGTTTCTGGTCCTAAGAGCAAGAGTTGTTTTCTAGTAAGAAGAGTCACTAATGTGCTCCCTTTGCCATACACAGTGCAAATAGCACTCGCATCTGTTCCCAGCCAGTACAGTGTATTGGACTGAAGAGAAGCTACTGTTCTTGTCAGTTTTCTAAGCAGAGTTGAACTAGATATGGCCCATGTGTGTAGGAAGCACAGTTCTTTTGTTCTGAGCAAGCTCACTGTTCTGGCCCTGTAGGAAACACAGTAGAGTAAAAGAGTGCTCTTTTCTCAAAAGCAGAGTGTGTTTCTTGTAAGGCGAGCTAGTGCTTGTTTCCCAGTCAGAAATGGAGTTGAATCACACTCAGTTTCTGGTTAAGAGCAAGAGTTGTTTTCTGGTAAGAAGAGTCACTATTGCCCTTCCATTGCCATAGTCAGTGCAAATAGCACTCGCGTCTGTTCCCAGCAAGTACAGTGTATTGGACTGAAGAGAAGCTACTGTTCTTGTCAGTTTCCTAAGCAGAGTTGAAGTAGATATGGCCGTGTGTGTAAGAAGCACAGTTCTTTAGTTCTGTGCAAGCTCACTGTTCTGGCCCTGTAGGAATCACAGTAGAGTAGAAGAGTGCTCTTTTCTCAAAAGCAGAGTGTGTTTCTTGTAAGGCGACCTAGTGTTTGTTTCCCAGTCAGAAATGGAGTTGAATTAGATGCAGTTTCTGGTCCTACAAACAAAAGCTGTTTTCTAGTATGAAGAGTCACCATTGTGATCCATTTGCTACACAGTGCAAACAGCACTCGGTGCTGTTCACAGCAAGTACAGTGTATTGGACCTAAGAGAAGCTACTGTTCTTGTCAGTTTCCTAAGCAGAGTTGAAGTAGATATGGCCATGTGTATCAAGCACAGTTCTTCTGTTCTGAGCAAGCTCACTGTTCTGGCCCTATAGAAAACACAGTAGAGTAGAAGAGAGATCTTTTCTCAAAAGCAGAGTGTGTTTCTTGAAAGGCGAGCTTGTGTTTGTTTCCCAGTCAGAAATGGAGTTGAATCACATGCAGTTTCTGGTCCTAAGAGCAAGAGTTGTTTTCTGGTAAGAAGAGTCACTATTGTGATCCATTTGCCACACAGTGCAAATTGCACTCCCGTCTGTTCCCAGGAAGTACAGTGTATTGGACTGAAGAGAAGCTACTGTTCTCGTCAGTTTCCTAAGCTGAGTTGAAGTAGATATGGTCCGTGTGTGTAGGAAGCACAGTTCTTTTGTTGTGAGCAAGCTCATTGTTCTGGCCCTATAGAAAACACAGTAGAGTAGAAGAGTGCTCTTTTATCAAAAGCAGAGTGTGTTTCTTGTAAGGCGAGCTAGTGTTTCTTTCCCAGTCAGAAATCAAGTGGAATCACATGTAGTTTCTGGTCCTACTAGCAAGAGTTGTTTCCTGGTAAGAAGAGGCACTATTGCGATCCATTTGCCACACAGAGCAAAAAGCACTCGCGTCTGTTCCGAGCAAATAGAGTGTATAGGACTGAAGAGAAGCTACTCTTCTTGTCAGTTTTCTAAGGAGAGTTGAAATAGATATGGCCCGTGTGTGTAGGAAGCACAGTTCTTTTGTTCTGAGCAAGCTCACTGTTCTGGCCCTATGAAAAACACAGTAGAGTAGAAGAGTGCTCTTTTCTGAAAAGCAGAGTGTGTTTCTTGTAAGGCGAGCTAGTGTTTGTTTCCCAGTCAGAAATGGAGTTGAATCACATGCAGTTTCTGGTCCTAAGAGCAAGAGTTGTTTTCTGATAAGAAGAGTCACTTTTGTGATCCATTTGCCACACAGTGCAAATTGCACTCCCTTCTGTTCCCAGCAAGTACAGTGTATTGGCCTGAAGGGAAGCTTCTGTTCTTGTCAGTATCCTGAGCAGAGTTGAAGTAGATATGGCCCGTGTGTAGGAAGCACAGTTCTTTGTTCTCAGCAAGATCACTGTTCTGGTCCTATAGGAAACACAAGAGTAGAAGAGTACTCTTTTCTCAAAAGCAGAGTGTGTTTCTTGTAAGGCGAGCTAATGTTTGTTTCCCAGTCAGAAATGGATTTGAGTCACCTGCAGTTTCTGATCCTACTAGCAAGAGTTGTTTTCTGGTAAGAAGTGTCACTGTTGCCATCCATTTGCCACACAGAGCAAATAGCACTCTCGTCTGTTCCCAGCAAGTACAGTGTATTGGACTGAAGAGGAGCTACTGTTCTTCTCAGTTTCCTAAGCAGAGTTGAACTAGATATGGCCGGTGTGTTTAGGAAGTACAGTTCCTTTTTTCTGACCAAGCTCACTGTTCTGGCCCTATAGGAAACACAGTAGAGTAGAAGAGTGCTCTTTTCTCAAAAGCAGAGTGTGTTTCTTGTAAAGCGAGCTAGAGTTTGTTTCCCAGTCCTAAATGGAGTTGAATCACATGCAGTTTCTGGTCCTACAAGCAAGAGTTGTTTTCTGGTAAGAAGAGTCACTATTGCGCTGCCATTGCCATACACAGGACATATAGCACTGGCGTCTGTTCCCAGCAAGTACAGTGTATTGGACTGAAGAAGATCTACTGTTCTTGTCAGGTTCCTAAGCAGACTTGAACGAGATATGGCCGTGTGTGTAGGAAGCACAGTTCTTTTGTTCTGAGCAAGCTCACTTTTCGGAACACATAGGAAACACAGTAGAGAAGAAGAGTGCTCTTTTCTCAAAAACAGAGTGTTTTTCTTGGAAGTCGAGCTAGCGTTTGTTTCCCAGTCCTAAACAAAGTTGAGTCACATGCAGTTTTTTGTCCTACGAGCAAGAGTTGTTTTCTGGTAAGACAAGTCACTATTGTGCTCCAATTGCCATACACAGTGCAAATAGCACTCGCGTCTGTTCCCCGCAAGTCCAGTGTATTCGACTGAAGAGGAGCTGCTGTTCTTGTTTGTTTCCTAAGCAGAGTTGAACTAGATATGGCCCGTGTGTGTAGGAAGCACAGTTCTTTTGTTCTGAGCAAGCTCACTCTTTGGACCCCATAGGAAACACAGTAGAGTAGAAGAGTGCTCTTTTCTCAAAAGCAGAGTGTGTTTCATGTAAGGCGCGCTAGCATTTGTTTCCCAGTCCTAAATGGAGTTGAATCACACGCAGTTTCTCGTCCTACGAGCAAGAGTTGTTTTCTGGTAAGGAAAGTCACTATTGCACTCCCATTGCCATACACAGTGCAAATAGCACTCGCGTCTGTTCGCAGCAAGTACAGTGTATTGGACTGAACAGGATCTACTGTTCTTGTCAGGTTCCTAAGCAGAATTGAACTAGATATGGCCGTGTGTGTAGGAAGCACAGTTCTTTTGTTCTGAGCAAGCTCACTCTTCGGACCCCATAGGAAACACAGTAGAGTAGAAGAGTGCTCTTTTCTCAAAAAGCAGAGTGTGTTTTTGTAAGGCAAGCTATCGTTTGTTTCCCAGTCCTAAATGGAGTTGAATCACATGCAGTTTCTGGTCCTACGAGCAAGAGTTGTTTTCTGGTAAGGAAAGTCACTATTGCGCTCCCATTGCCATACACAGGGCAAATAGCACTCGCGTCTTTTCCCAGCAAGAACAGTGTATTGGACTGAATAGGAGCTACTGTTCTTGTCAGTTTCCTAAGCAGAGTTGAACTACATATGGTCCTTGTGTGTAGGAAGCACAGTTCTTTTGTTCTGAGCAAGCTCACTGTTTGGACCCCATAGGAAACACAGTGGAGTAGAAGAGTGCTCTTTTCTCTAAAGCAGAGTGTGTTTCTTGTAAGGCGAGCTAGCGTTTGTTTCCCAGTCCTAAATGGATTTGAGTCACATGCAGTTTTTGGTCCTATGAGCAAGAGTTGTTTTCTGGTAAGAAGATTCACTATTGCGCTGCCATTGCCATACACAGTGCAAATAGCACTCGCGTCTGTTCCCAGCAAGTACAGTGTATCGGACTGAAGAGGAGCTACTGTTCTTTTCATTTTCCTAAGCAGAGTTGAACTAGATATGGCCCGTGTGTTTAGGAAGCACAGTTATTATGTTCTGAGCAAGCTCACTGTTCTGTCCCTATAGGAAACACAGGAGAGTAGAAGAGTGCTCTTTTCTATAAAGCAGAGTGTGTTTCTTGTAAGGCGAGCTCGCGTTTGTTTCCCAGTCCTAAATGGATTTGAGTCACATGCAGTTTTTGGTCCTATGAGCAAGAGTTGTTTTCTGGTAAGAAGATTCACTATTGCGCTGCCATTGCCATACACAAGACAAATAGCACTCTCATCTGTTCGCAGCAACTACAGTGTATTGGACTGAAGAGGATCACCTGTTCTTGTCAGGTTCCTAAGCAGAATTGAACTAGATATGGCCGTGTGTGTAGGAAGCACAGTTCTTTTGTTCTGAGCAAGCTCACTGTTCGGACCCAAAAGGAAACACAGTAGAGTAGAAGAGTGCTCTATTCTATAAAGCAGAGTGTGTTTCTTGTAAGGCGAGCTCACGTTTGTTTCCCAGTCCTAAATGGATTTGAGTCACATGCAGTTTTTGGTCCTATGAGCAAGAGTTGTTTTCTTGTAAGAAGAGTCACTATTGTGCTCCAAATGCCATACACTGTGCAAATAGCACTCGCGTCTGTTCCCAGCATGTACAGTGTATTGGACTGAATAGGAGCTACTGTTCTTGTCAGTTCCCTAAGCAGAGTTGAACTAGATATGGTCCATGTGTGTAGGAAGCACAGTTCCTTTGTTCTGAGCAAGCTCACTGTTTGGACCCCATAGGAAACACAGTAGAGTAGAAGAGTGCTCTTTTCTAAAAAGCAGAGAGTGTTTCTTGTAAGGCAGGTTGCATTTGTTTCCCAGTCCTACATGGCATTGAATCACATGCAGTTTTTGTTCCTACGAGCAAGAGTTGTTTTCTGGTAAGGAGAGTCACTATTGCGCTGTCATTGCCATACACAGTGCAAATAGCACTCGCGTCTGTTCCCAGCAAGTACAGTGTATCGGACTGAAGAGGAGCTACTGTTCTTGTCAGTTTCCTAAGCAGAGTTGAACTAGATATGGCCCGTGTGTCTAGGAAACACAGTTCATTTGTTCTGAGCAAGCTCACTGTTCTGGCCCTATAGGAAACACAGTAGAGTAGAAGAGTGCTCTTTTCTCAAAAGCAAAGTGTGTTTCTTGTAAGGCGAGCTAGTGTTTGTTTCCCAGTCAGAAATGGAGTTGAATTACATGCAGTTTTTGGTCCTAAGAGCAAGAGTTGTTTTCTGGTAAGAAGAGTCACTTTTGTGATCCATTTGCCACACAGTGCAAATTGCACTCCCTTCTGTTACCAGCAAGTACAGTGTATTGGCCTGAAGAGAAGCTTCTGTTCTTGTCAGTTTCCTTAGCAGAGTTGAAGTAGATATGGCCCGTGTGTGTAGGAAAGCACAGTTCTTTTGTTCTGAGCAAGATCACTGTTCTGGCCCTATAGGAAACACAGTAGGGTAGAAGAGTGCTCTTTTCTCAAAAGCAGAGTGTGTTTCTTGTAAGCCGAGCTAACCTTTGTTTCCCAGTCAGAAATGGATTTGAATCACCTGCAGTTTCTGGTCCTACGTGCAAGAGTTGTTTTATGGTAAGAAGTGTCACTGATGCGATCCATTTGCCACACAGAGCAAATAGCACTCTCGTCTGTTCCCAGCAAGTACAGTGCATTGGACTGAAGGGAACCTACTGTTCTTGTCAGTTTTTTAAGCAGAGTTGAAGTAGATATGGCCCGTGTGTGTAGGAAGCACAGTTCTTTTGTTCTGAGCAAGCTCACTGTTCTGGCCCTATAGGAAACACAGTAGAGTAGAAGAGTGCTCTTTTCTCAAAAGCAGAGTGTGTTTCTTGTAAGGCAAGCTAGTGTTTGTTTCCCAGTCAGAAATTGCGAGGAATCACATGCAGTTTCTAGTCCTAAGAGCAAGAGTCGTTTTCTGGTAAGAAGAGTCACTATTGTGATCCATTTGCAGCACAGTGCAAATAGCACTCGCGTCTGTTCCAAGCAAGTACAGTGTATTGGACTGAAGAGAAGCTACTGTTCTTGTCAGTTTCCTAAGCAGAGTTGAAGTAGATTTGGCCCATGTGTGTAGGAAGCACAGTTCTTTTGTTCTCAGCAAGCTCACTGTTCTGGCCCTGTAGGAAACACAGTAGAGTAGAAGAGTGCTCTTTTCTCAAAAAAGAGTGTGTTTCTTGTAAGGCGAGCTAGTGTTTGTTTCCCAGTCATAAACGGAGTGGAATCACATGCAGTTTCTGGTCCTAAGAGCAAGAGTTGTTTTCTAGTAAAAAGAGTCACTAATGTGCTCCCTTTGCCATACACAGTGCAAATAGCACTCGCATCTGTTCCCAGCCAGTACAGTGTATTGGACTGAAGAGAAGCTACTGTTCTTGTCAGTTTTCTAAGCAAAGTTGAACTAGATATGGCCCATGTGTGTAGGAAGCACAGTTCTTTTGTTCTGAGCAAGCTCACTGTTCTGGCCCTGTAGGAAACACAGTAGAGTAAAAGAGTGCTCTTTTCTCAAAAGCAGAGTGTGTTTCTTGTAAGGCGAGCTAGTGCTTGTTTCCCAGTCAGAAATGGAGTTGAATCACACTCAGTTTCTGGTTAAGAGCAAGAGTTGTTTTCTGGTAAGAAGAGTCACTATTGCCCTTCCATTGCCATAGTCAGTGCAAATAGCACTCGCGTCTGTTCCCAGCAAGTACAGTGTATTGGACTGAAGAGAAGCTACTGTTCTTGTCAGTTTCCTAAGCAGAGTTGAAGTAGATATGGCCGTGTGTGTAAGAAGCACAGTTCTTTAGTTCTGTGCAAGCTCACTGTTCTGGCCCTGTAGGAATCACAGTAGAGTAGAAGAGTGCTCTTTTCTCAAAAGCAGAGTGTGTTTCTTGTAAGGCGACCTAGTGTTTGTTTCCCAGTCAGAAATGGAGTTGAATTAGATGCAGTTTCTGGTCCTACAAACAAAAGCTGTTTTCTAGTATGAAGAGTCACCATTGTGATCCATTTGCTACACAGTGCAAACAGCACTCGGTGCTGTTCACAGCAAGTACAGTGTATTGGACCTAAGAGAAGCTACTGTTCTTGTCAGTTTCCTAAGCAGAGTTGAAGTAGATATGGCCATGTGTATCAAGCACAGTTCTTCTGTTCTGAGCAAGCTCACTGTTCTGGCCCTATAGAAAACACAGTAGAGTAGAAGAGAGATCTTTTCTCAAAAGCAGAGTGTGTTTCTTGAAAGGCGAGCTTGTGTTTGTTTCCCAGTCAGAAATGGAGTTGAATCACATGCAGTTTCTGGTCCTAAGAGCAAGAGTTGTTTTCTGGTAAGAAGAGTCACTATTGTGATCCATTTGCCACACAGTGCAAATTGCACTCCCGTCTGTTCCCAGGAAGTACAGTGTATTGGACTGAAGAGAAGCTACTGTTCTCGTCAGTTTCCTAAGCTGAGTTGAAGTAGATATGGTCCGTGTGTGTAGGAAGCACAGTTCTTTTGTTGTGAGCAAGCTCATTGTTCTGGCCCTATAGAAAACACAGTAGAGTAGAAGAGTGCTCTTTTATCAAAAGCAGAGTGTGTTTCTTGTAAGGCGAGCTAGTGTTTCTTTCCCAGTCAGAAATCAAGTGGAATCACATGTAGTTTCTGGTCCTACTAGCAAGAGTTGTTTCCTGGTAAGAAGAGGCACTATTGCGATCCATTTGCCACACAGAGCAAAAAGCACTCGCGTCTGTTCCGAGCAAATAGAGTGTATTGGACTGAAGAGAAGCTACTCTTCTTGTCAGTTTTCTAAGGAGAGTTGAAATAGATATGGCCCGTGTGTGTAGGAAGCACAGTTCTTTTGTTCTGAGCAAGCTCACTGTTCTGGCCCTATGAAAAACACAGTAGAGTAGAAGAGTGCTCTTTTCTGAAAAGCAGAGTGTGTTTCTTGTAAGGCGAGCTAGTGTTTGTTTCCCAGTCAGAAATGGAGTTGAATCACATGCAGTTTCTGGTCCTAAGAGCAAGAGTTGTTTTCTGATAAGAAGAGTCACTTTTGTGATCCATTTGCCACACAGTGCAAATTGCACTCCCTTCTGTTCCCAGCAAGTACAGTGTATTGGCCTGAAGGGAAGCTTCTGTTCTTGTCAGTATCCTGAGCAGAGTTGAAGTAGATATGGCCCGTGTGTAGGAAGCACAGTTCTTTGTTCTCAGCAAGATCACTGTTCTGGTCCTATAGGAAACACAAGAGTAGAAGAGTACTCTTTTCTCAAAAGCAGAGTGTGTTTCTTGTAAGGCGAGCTAATGTTTGTTTCCCAGTCAGAAATGGATTTGAGTCACCTGCAGTTTCTGATCCTACTAGCAAGAGTTGTTTTCTGGTAAGAAGTGTCACTGTTGCCATCCATTTGCCACACAGAGCAAATAGCACTCTCGTCTGTTCCCAGCAAGTACAGTGTATTGGACTGAAGAGGAGCTACTGTTCTTCTCAGTTTCCTAAGCAGAGTTGAACTAGATATGGCCGGTGTGTTTAGGAAGTACAGTTCCTTTTTTCTGACCAAGCTCACTGTTCTGGCCCTATAGGAAACACAGTAGAGTAGAAGAGTGCTCTTTTCTCAAAAGCAGAGTGTGTTTCTTGTAAAGCGAGCTAGAGTTTGTTTCCCAGTCCTAAATGGAGTTGAATCACATGCAGTTTCTGGTCCTACAAGCAAGAGTTGTTTTCTGGTAAGAAGAGTCACTATTGCGCTGCCATTGCCATACACAGGACATATAGCACTGGCGTCTGTTCCCAGCAAGTACAGTGTATTGGACTGAAGAAGATCTACTGTTCTTGTCAGGTTCCTAAGCAGACTTGAACGAGATATGGCCGTGTGTGTAGGAAGCACAGTTCTTTTGTTCTGAGCAAGCTCACTTTTCGGAACACATAGGAAACACAGTAGAGAAGAAGAGTGCTCTTTTCTCAAAAACAGAGTGTTTTTCTTGGAAGTCGAGCTAGCGTTTGTTTCCCAGTCCTAAACAAAGTTGAGTCACATGCAGTTTTTTGTCCTACGAGCAAGAGTTGTTTTCTGGTAAGACAAGTCACTATTGTGCTCCAATTGCCATACACAGTGCAAATAGCACTCGCGTCTGTTCCCCGCAAGTCCAGTGTATTCGACTGAAGAGGAGCTGCTGTTCTTGTTTGTTTCCTAAGCAGAGTTGAACTAGATATGGCCCGTGTGTGTAGGAAGCACAGTTCTTTTGTTCTGAGCAAGCTCACTCTTTGGACCCCATAGGAAACACAGTAGAGTAGAAGAGTGCTCTTTTCTCAAAAGCAGAGTGTGTTTCATGTAAGGCGCGCTAGCATTTGTTTCCCAGTCCTAAATGGAGTTGAATCACACGCAGTTTCTCGTCCTACGAGCAAGAGTTGTTTTCTGGTAAGGAAAGTCACTATTGCACTCCCATTGCCATACACAGTGCAAATAGCACTCGCGTCTGTTCGCAGCAAGTACAGTGTATTGGACTGAACAGGATCTACTGTTCTTGTCAGGTTCCTAAGCAGAATTGAACTAGATATGGCCGTGTGTGTAGGAAGCACAGTTCTTTTGTTCTGAGCAAGCTCACTCTTCGGACCCCATAGGAAACACAGTAGAGTAGAAGAGTGCTCTTTTCTCAAAAGCAGAGTGTGTTTTTGTAAGGCAAGCTATCGTTTGTTTCCCAGTCCTAAATGGAGTTGAATCACATGCAGTTTCTGGTCCTACGAGCAAGAGTTGTTTTCTGGTAAGGAAAGTCACTATTGCGCTCCCATTGCCATACACAGGGCAAATAGCACTCGCGTCTTTTCCCAGCAAGAACAGTGTATTGGACTGAATAGGAGCTACTGTTCTTGTCAGTTTCCTAAGCAGAGTTGAACTACATATGGTCCTTGTGTGTAGGAAGCACAGTTCTTTTGTTCTGAGCAAGCTCACTGTTTGGACCCCATAGGAAACACAGTGGAGTAGAAGAGTGCTCTTTTCTCTAAAGCAGAGTGTGTTTCTTGTAAGGCGAGCTAGCGTTTGTTTCCCAGTCCTAAATGGATTTGAGTCACATGCAGTTTTTGGTCCTATGAGCAAGAGTTGTTTTCTGGTAAGAAGATTCACTATTGCGCTGCCATTGCCATACACAGTGCAAATAGCACTCGCGTCTGTTCCCAGCAAGTACAGTGTATCGGACTGAAGAGGAGCTACTGTTCTTTTCATTTTCCTAAGCAGAGTTGAACTAGATATGGCCCGTGTGTTTAGGAAGCACAGTTATTATGTTCTGAGCAAGCTCACTGTTCTGTCCCTATAGGAAACACAGGAGAGTAGAAGAGTGCTCTTTTCTATAAAGCAGAGTGTGTTTCTTGTAAGGCGAGCTCGCGTTTGTTTCCCAGTCCTAAATGGATTTGAGTCACATGCAGTTTTTGGTCCTATGAGCAAGAGTTGTTTTCTGGTAAGAAGATTCACTATTGCGCTGCCATTGCCATACACAAGACAAATAGCACTCTCATCTGTTCGCAGCAACTACAGTGTATTGGACTGAAGAGGATCACCTGTTCTTGTCAGGTTCCTAAGCAGAATTGAACTAGATATGGCCGTGTGTGTAGGAAGCACAGTTCTTTTGTTCTGAGCAAGCTCACTGTTCGGACCCAAAAGGAAACACAGTAGAGTAGAAGAGTGCTCTATTCTATAAAGCAGAGTGTGTTTCTTGTAAGGCGAGCTCACGTTTGTTTCCCAGTCCTAAATGGATTTGAGTCACATGCAGTTTTTGGTCCTATGAGCAAGAGTTGTTTTCTTGTAAGAAGAGTCACTATTGTGCTCCAAATGCCATACACTGTGCAAATAGCACTCGCGTCTGTTCCCAGCATGTACAGTGTATTGGACTGTATAGGAGCTACTGTTCTTGTCAGTTCCCTAAGCAGAGTTGAACTAGATATGGTCCATGTGTGTAGGAAGCACAGTTCCTTTGTTCTGAGCAAGCTCACTGTTTGGACCCCATAGGAAACACAGTAGAGTAGAAGAGTGCTCTTTTCTAAAAAGCAGAGAGTGTTTCTTGTAAGGCAGGTTGCATTTGTTTCCCAGTCCTACATGGCGTTGAATCACATGCAGTTTTTGTTCCTACGAGCAAGAGTTGTTTTCTGGTAAGGAGAGTCACTATTGCGCTGTCATTGCCATACACAGTGCAAATAGCACTCGCGTCTGTTCCCAGCAAGTACAGTGTATCGGACTGAAGAGGAGCTACTGTTCTTGTCAGTTTCCTAAGCAGAGTTGAACTAGATATGGCCCGTGTGTCTAGGAAACACAGTTCATTTGTTCTGAGCAAGCTCACTGTTCTGGCCCTATAGGAAACACAGTAGAGTAGAAGAGTGCTCTTTTCTCAAAAGCAAAGTGTGTTTCTTGTAAGGCGAGCTAGTGTTTGTTTCCCAGTCAGAAATGGAGTTGAATCACATGCAGTTTTTGGTCCTAAGAGCAAGAGTTGTTTTCTGGTAAGAAGAGTCACTTTTGTGATCCATTTGCCACACAGTGCAAATTGCACTCCCTACTGTTACCAGCAAGTACAGTGTATTGGCCTGAAGAGAAGCTTCTGTTCTTGTCAGTTTCCTTAGCAGAGTTGAAGTAGATATGGCCCGTGTGTGTAGGAAGCACAGTTCTTTTGTTCTGAGCAAGATCACTGTTCTGGCCCTATAGGAAACACAGTAGGGTAGAAGAGTGCTCTTTTCTCAAAAGCAGAGTGTGTTTCTTGTAAGCCGAGCTAACCTTTGTTTCCCAGTCAGAAATGGATTTGAATCACCTGCAGTTTCTGGTCCTACGTGCAAGAGTTGTTTTATGGTAAGAAGTGTCACTGATGCGATCCATTTGCCACACAGAGCAAATAGCACTCTCGTCTGTTCCCAGCAAGTACAGTGCATTGGACTGAAGAGAACCTACTGTTCTTGTCAGTTTTTTAAGCAGAGTTGAAGTAGATATGGCCCGTGTGTGTAGGAAGCACAGTTCTTTTGTTCTGAGCAAGCTCACTGTTCTGGCCCTATAGGAAACACAGTAGAGTAGAAGAGTGCTCTTTTCTCAAAAGCAGAGTGTGTTTCTTGTAAGGCAAGCTAGTGTTTGTTTCCCAGTCAGAAATTGCGAGGAATCACATGCAGTTTCTAGTCCTAAGAGCAAGAGTCGTTTTCTGGTAAGAAGAGTCACTATTGTGATCCATTTGCAGCACAGTGCAAATAGCACTCGCGTCTGTTCCAAGCAAGTACAGTGTATTGGACTGAAGAGAAGCTACTGTTCTTGTCAGTTTCCTAAGCAGAGTTGAAGTAGATTTGGCCCATGTGTGTAGGAAGCACAGTTCTTTTGTTCTCAGCAAGCTCACTGTTCTGGCCCTGTAGGAAACACAGTAGAGTAGAAGAGTGCTCTTTTCTCAAAAAAGAGTGTGTTTCTTGTAAGGCGAGCTAGTGTTTGTTTCCCAGTCATAAACGGAGTGGAATCACATGCAGTTTCTGGTCCTAAGAGCAAGAGTTGTTTTCTAGTAAGAAGAGTCACTAATGTGCTCCCTTTGCCATACACAGTGCAAATAGCACTCGCATCTGTTCCCAGCCAGTACAGTGTATTGGACTGAAGAGAAGCTACTGTTCTTGTCAGTTTTCTAAGCAAAGTTGAACTAGATATGGCCCATGTGTGTAGGAAGCACAGTTCTTTTGTTCTGAGCAAGCTCACTGTTCTGGCCCTGTAGGAAACACAGTAGAGTAAAAGAGTGCTCTTTTCTCAAAAGCAGAGTGTGTTTCTTGTAAGGCGAGCTAGTGCTTGTTTCCCAGTCAGAAATGGAGTTGAATCACACTCAGTTTCTGGTTAAGAGCAAGAGTTGTTTTCTGGTAAGAAGAGTCACTATTGCCCTTCCATTGCCATAGTCAGTGCAAATAGCACTCGCGTCTGTTCCCAGCAAGTACAGTGTATTGGACTGAAGAGAAGCTACTGTTCTTGTCAGTTTCCTAAGCAGAGTTGAAGTAGATATGGCCGTGTGTGTAAGAAGCACAGTTCTTTAGTTCTGTGCAAGCTCACTGTTCTGGCCCTGTAAGAATCACAGTAGAGTAGAAGAGTGCTCTTTTCCTCAAAAGCAGAGTGTGTTTCTTGTAAGGCGACCTAGTGTTTGTTTCCCAGTCAGAAATGGAGTTGAATTAGATGCAGTTTCTGGTCCTACAAACAAAAGCTGTTTTCTAGTATGAAGAGTCACCATTGTGATCCATTTGCTACACAGTGCAAACAGCACTCGGTGCTGTTCACAGCAAGTACAGTGTATTGGACCTAAGAGAAGCTACTGTTCTTGTCAGTTTCCTAAGCAGAGTTGAAGTAGATATGGCCATGTGTATCAAGCACAGTTCTTCTGTTCTGAGCAAGCTCACTGTTCTGGCCCTATAGAAAACACAGTAGAGTAGAAGAGAGATCTTTTCTCAAAAGCAGAGTGTGTTTCTTGAAAGGCGAGCTTGTGTTTGTTTCCCAGTCAGAAATGGAGTTGAATCACATGCAGTTTCTGGTCCTAAGAGCAAGAGTTGTTTTCTGGTAAGAAGAGTCACTATTGTGATCCATTTGCCACACAGTGCAAATTGCACTCCCGTCTGTTCCCAGGAAGTACAGTGTATTGGACTGAAGAGAAGCTACTGTTCTCGTCAGTTTCCTAAGCTGAGTTGAAGTAGATATGGTCCGTGTGTGTAGGAAGCACAGTTCTTTTGTTGTGAGCAAGCTCATTGTTCTGGCCCTATAGAAAACACAGTAGAGTAGAAGAGTGCTCTTTTATCAAAAGCAGAGTGTGTTTCTTGTAAGGCGAGCTAGTGTTTCTTTCCCAGTCAGAAATCAAGTGGAATCACATGTAGTTTCTGGTCCTACTAGCAAGAGTTGTTTCCTGGTAAGAAGAGGCACTATTGCGATCCATTTGCCACACAGAGCAAAAAGCACTCGCGTCTGTTCCGAGCAAATAGAGTGTATTGGACTGAAGAGAAGCTACTCTTCTTGTCAGTTTTCTAAGGAGAGTTGAAATAGATATGGCCCGTGTGTGTAGGAAGCACAGTTCTTTTGTTCTGAGCAAGCTCACTGTTCTGGCCCTATGAAAAACACAGTAGAGTAGAAGAGTGCTCTTTTCTGAAAAGCAGAGTGTGTTTCTTGTAAGGCGAGCTAGTGTTTGTTTCCCAGTCAGAAATGGAGTTGAATCACATGCAGTTTCTGGTCCTAAGAGCAAGAGTTGTTTTCTGATAAGAAGAGTCACTTTTGTGATCCATTTGCCACACAGTGCAAATTGCACTCCCTTCTGTTCCCAGCAAGTACAGTGTATTGGCCTGAAGGGAAGCTTCTGTTCTTGTCAGTATCCTGAGCAGAGTTGAAGTAGATATGGCCCGTGTGTAGGAAGCACAGTTCTTTGTTCTCAGCAAGATCACTGTTCTGGTCCTATAGGAAACACAAGAGTAGAAGAGTACTCTTTTCTCAAAAGCAGAGTGTGTTTCTTGTAAGGCGAGCTAATGTTTGTTTCCCAGTCAGAAATGGATTTGAGTCACCTGCAGTTTCTGATCCTACTAGCAAGAGTTGTTTTCTGGTAAGAAGTGTCACTGTTGCCATCCATTTGCCACACAGAGCAAATAGCACTCTCGTCTGTTCCCAGCAAGTACAGTGTATTGGACTGAAGAGGAGCTACTGTTCTTCTCAGTTTCCTAAGCAGAGTTGAACTAGATATGGCCGGTGTGTTTAGGAAGTACAGTTCCTTTTTTCTGACCAAGCTCACTGTTCTGGCCCTATAGGAAACACAGTAGAGTAGAAGAGTGCTCTTTTCTCAAAAGCAGAGTGTGTTTCTTGTAAAGCGAGCTAGAGTTTGTTTCCCAGTCCTAAATGGAGTTGAATCACATGCAGTTTCTGGTCCTACAAGCAAGAGTTGTTTTCTGGTAAGAAGAGTCACTATTGCGCTGCCATTGCCATACACAGGACATATAGCACTGGCGTCTGTTCCCAGCAAGTACAGTGTATTGGACTGAAGAAGATCTACTGTTCTTGTCAGGTTCCTAAGCAGACTTGAACGAGATATGGCCGTGTGTGTAGGAAGCACAGTTCTTTTGTTCTGAGCAAGCTCACTCTTTGGACCCCATAGGAAACACAGTAGAGTAGAAGAGTGCTCTTTTCTCAAAAGCAGAGTGTGTTTCATGTAAGGCACGCTAGCATTTGTTTCCCAGTCCTAAATGGAGTTGAATCACACGCAGTTTCTCGTCCTACGAGCAAGAGTTGTTTTCTGGTAAGGAAAGTCACTATTGCACTCCCATTGCCATACACAGTGCAAATAGCACTCGCGTCTGTTCGCAGCAAGTACAGTGTATTGGACTGAACAGGATCTACTGTTCTTGTCAGGTTCCTAAGCAGAATTGAACTAGATATGGCCGTGTGTGTAGGAAGCACAGTTCTTTTGTTCTGAGCAAGCTCACTCTTCGGACCCCATAGGAAACACAGTAGAGTAGAAGAGTGCTCTTTTCTCAAAAGCAGAGTGTGTTTTTGTAAGGCAAGCTATCGTTTGTTTCCCAGTCCTAAATGGAGTTGAATCACATGCAGTTTCTGGTCCTACGAGCAAGAGTTGTTTTCTGGTAAGGAAAGTCACTATTGCGCTCCCATTGCCATACACAGGGCAAATAGCACTCGCGTCTTTTCCCAGCAAGAACAGTGTATTGGACTGAATAGGAGCTACTGTTCTTGTCAGTTTCCTAAGCAGAGTTGAACTACATATGGTCCTTGTGTGTAGGAAGCACAGTTCTTTTGTTCTGAGCAAGCTCACTGTTTGGACCCCATAGGAAACACAGTGGAGTAGAAGAGTGCTCTTTTCTCTAAAGCAGAGTGTGTTTCTTGTAAGGCGAGCTAGCGTTTGTTTCCCAGTCCTAAATGGATTTGAGTCACATGCAGTTTTTGGTCCTATGAGCAAGAGTTGTTTTCTGGTAAGAAGATTCACTATTGCGCTGCCATTGCCATACACAGTGCAAATAGCACTCGCGTCTGTTCCCAGCAAGTACAGTGTATCGGACTGAAGAGGAGCTACTGTTCTTTTCATTTTCCTAAGCAGAGTTGAACTAGATATGGCCCGTGTGTTTAGGAAGCACAGTTATTATGTTCTGAGCAAGCTCACTGTTCTGTCCCTATAGGAAACACAGGAGAGTAGAAGAGTGCTCTTTTCTATAAAGCAGAGTGTGTTTCTTGTAAGGCGAGCTCGCGTTTGTTTCCCAGTCCTAAATGGATTTGAGTCACATGCAGTTTTTGGTCCTATGAGCAAGAGTTGTTTTCTGGTAAGAAGATTCACTATTGCGCTGCCATTGCCATACACAAGACAAATAGCACTCTCATCTGTTCGCAGCAACTACAGTGTATTGGACTGAAGAGGATCACCTGTTCTTGTCAGGTTCCTAAGCAGAATTGAACTAGATATGGCCGTGTGTGTAGGAAGCACAGTTCTTTTGTTCTGAGCAAGCTCACTGTTCGGACCCAAAAGGAAACACAGTAGAGTAGAAGAGTGCTCTATTCTATAAAGCAGAGTGTGTTTCTTGTAAGGCGAGCTCACGTTTGTTTCCCAGTCCTAAATGGATTTGAGTCACATGCAGTTTTTGGTCTTATGAGCAAGAGTTGTTTTCTTGTAAGAAGAGTCACTATTGTGCTCCAAATGCCATACACTGTGCAAATAGCACTCGCTTCTGTTCCCATCATGTACAGTGTATTGGACTGAATAGGAGCTACTGTTCTTGTCAGTTCCCTAAGCAGAGTTGAACTAGATATGGTCCATGTGTGTAGGAAGCACAGTTCCTTTGTTCTGAGCAAGCTCACTGTTTGGACCCCATAGGAAACACAGTAGAGTAGAAGAGTGCTCTTTTCTAAAAAGCAGAGAGTGTTTCTTGTAAGGCAGGTTGCATTTGTTTCCCAGTCCTAAATGGCGTTGAATCACATGCAGTTTGTGTTCCTACGAGCAAGAGTTGTTTTCTGGTAAGGAGAGTCACTATTGCGCTGTCATTGCCATACACAGTGCAAATAGCACTCGCGTCTGTTCCCAGCAAGTACAGTGTATCGGACTGAAGAGGAGCTACTGTTCTTGTCAGTTTCCTAAGCAGAGTTGAACTAGATATGGCCCGTGTGTCTAGGAAACACAGTTCATTTGTTCTGAGCAAGCTCACTGTTCTGGCCCTATAAGAAACACAGTAGAGTAGAAGAGTGCTCTTTTCTCAAAAGCAAAGTGTGTTTCTTGTAAGGCGAGCTAGTGTTTGTTTCCCAGTCAGAAATGGAGTTGAATCACATGCAGTTTTTGGTCCTAAGAGCAAGAGTTGTTTTCTGGTAAGAAGAGTCACTTTTGTGATCCATTTGCCACACAGTGCAAATTGCACTCCCTTCTGTTACCAGCAAGTACAGTGTATTGGCCTGAAGAGAAGCTTCTGTTCTTGTCAGTTTCCTTAGCAGAGTTGAAGTAGATATGGCCCGTGTGTGTAGGAAGCACAGTTCTTTTGTTCTGAGCAAGATCACTGTTCTGGCCCTATAGGAAACACAGTAGGGTAGAAGAGTGCTCTTTTCTCAAAAGCAGAGTGTGTTTCTTGTAAGCCGAGCTAACCTTTGTTTCCCAGTCAGAAATGGATTTGAATCACCTGCAGTTTCTGGTCCTACTAGCAAGAGTTGTTTTATGGTAAGAAGTGTCACTGATGCGATCCATTTGCCACACAGAGCAAATAGCACTCTCGTCTGTTCCCAGCAAGTACAGTGCATTGGACTGAAGAGAACCTACTGTTCTTGTCAGTTTTTTAAGCAGAGTTGAAGTAGATATGGCCCGTGTGTGTAGGAAGCACAGTTCTTTTGTTCTGAGCAAGCTCACTGTTCTGGCCCTATAGGAAACACAGTAGAGTAGAAGAGTGCTCTTTTCTCAAAAGCAGAGTGTGTTTCTTGTAAGGCAAGCTAGTGTTTGTTTCCCAGTCAGAAATTGCGAGGAATCACATGCAGTTTCTAGTCCTAAGAGCAAGAGTCGTTTTCTGGTAAGAAGAGTCACTATTGTGATCCATTTGCAGCACAGTGCAAATAGCACTCGCGTCTGTTCCAAGCAAGTACAGTGTATTGGACTGAAGAGAAGCTACTGTTCTTGTCAGTTTCCTAAGCAGAGTTGAAGTAGATTTGGCCCATGTGTGTAGGAAGCACAGTTCTTTTGTTCTCAGCAAGCTCACTGTTCTGGCCCTGTAGGAAACACAGTAGAGTAGAAGAGTGCTCTTTTCTCAAAAAAGAGTGTGTTTCTTGTAAGGCGAGCTAGTGTTTGTTTCCCAGTCATAAACGGAGTGGAATCACATGCAGTTTCTGGTCCTAAGAGCAAGAGTTGTTTTCTAGTAAGAAGAGTCACTAATGTGCTCCCTTTGCCATACACAGTGCAAATAGCACTCGCATCTGTTCCCAGCCAGTACAGTGTATTGGACTGAAGAGAAGCTACTGTTCTTGTCAGTTTTCTAAGCAGAGTTGAACTAGATATGGCCCATGTGTGTAGGAAGCACAGTTCTTTTGTTCTGAGCAAGCTCACTGTTCTGGCCCTGTAGGAAACACAGTAGAGTAAAAGAGTGCTCTTTTCTCAAAAGCAGAGTGTGTTTCTTGTAAGGCGAGCTAGTGCTTGTTTCCCAGTCAGAAATGGAGTTGAATCACACTCAGTTTCTGGTTAAGAGCAAGAGTTGTTTTCTGGTAAGAAGAGTCACTATTGCCCTTCCATTGCCATAGTCAGTGCAAATAGCACTCGCGTCTGTTCCCAGCAAGTACAGTGTATTGGACTGAAGAGAAGCTACTGTTCTTGTCAGTTTCCTAAGCAGAGTTGAAGTAGATATGGCCGTGTGTGTAAGAAGCACAGTTCTTTAGTTCTGTGCAAGCTCACTGTTCTGGCCCTGTAGGAATCACAGTAGAGTAGAAGAGTGCTCTTTTCTCAAAAGCAGAGTGTGTTTCTTGTAAGGCGACCTAGTGTTTGTTTCCCAGTCAGAAATGGAGTTGAATTAGATGCAGTTTCTGGTCCTACAAACAAAAGCTGTTTTCTAGTATGAAGAGTCACCATTGTGATCCATTTGCTACACAGTGCAAACAGCACTCGGTGCTGTTCACAGCAAGTACAGTGTATTGGACCTAAGAGAAGCTACTGTTCTTGTCAGTTTCCTAAGCAGAGTTGAAGTAGATATGGCCATGTGTATCAAGCACAGTTCTTCTGTTCTGAGCAAGCTCACTGTTCTGGCCCTATAGAAAACACAGTAGAGTAGAAGAGAGATCTTTTCTCAAAAGCAGAGTGTGTTTCTTGAAAGGCGAGCTTGTGTTTGTTTCCCAGTCAGAAATGGAGTTGAATCACATGCAGTTTCTGGTCCTAAGAGCAAGAGTTGTTTTCTGGTAAGAAGAGTCACTATTGTGATCCATTTGCCACACAGTGCAAATTGCACTCCCGTCTGTTCCCAGGAAGTACAGTGTATTGGACTGAAGAGAAGCTACTGTTCTCGTCAGTTTCCTAAGCTGAGTTGAAGTAGATATGGTCCGTGTGTGTAGGAAGCACAGTTCTTTTGTTGTGAGCAAGCTCATTGTTCTGGCCCTATAGAAAACACAGTAGAGTAGAAGAGTGCTCTTTTATCAAAAGCAGAGTGTGTTTCTTGTAAGGCGAGCTAGTGTTTCTTTCCCAGTCAGAAATCAAGTGGAATCACATGTAGTTTCTGGTCCTACTAGCAAGAGTTGTTTCCTGGTAAGAAGAGGCACTATTGCGATCCATTTGCCACACAGAGCAAAAAGCACTCGCGTCTGTTCCGAGCAAATAGAGTGTATAGGACTGAAGAGAAGCTACTCTTCTTGTCAGTTTTCTAAGGAGAGTTGAAATAGATATGGCCCGTGTGTGTAGGAAGCACAGTTCTTTTGTTCTGAGCAAGCTCACTGTTCTGGCCCTATGAAAAACACAGTAGAGTAGAAGAGTGCTCTTTTCTGAAAAGCAGAGTGTGTTTCTTGTAAGGCGAGCTAGTGTTTGTTTCCCAGTCAGAAATGGAGTTGAATCACATGCAGTTTCTGGTCCTAAGAGCAAGAGTTGTTTTCTGATAAGAAGAGTCACTTTTGTGATCCATTTGCCACACAGTGCAAATTGCACTCCCTTCTGTTCCCAGCAAGTACAGTGTATTGGCCTGAAGGGAAGCTTCTGTTCTTGTCAGTATCCTGAGCAGAGTTGAAGTAGATATGGCCCGTGTGTAGGAAGCACAGTTCTTTGTTCTCAGCAAGATCACTGTTCTGGTCCTATAGGAAACACAAGAGTAGAAGAGTACTCTTTTCTCAAAAGCAGAGTGTGTTTCTTGTAAGGCGAGCTAATGTTTGTTTCCCAGTCAGAAATGGATTTGAGTCACCTGCAGTTTCTGATCCTACTAGCAAGAGTTGTTTTCTGGTAAGAAGTGTCACTGTTGCCATCCATTTGCCACACAGAGCAAATAGCACTCTCGTCTGTTCCCAGCAAGTACAGTGTATTGGACTGAAGAGGAGCTACTGTTCTTCTCAGTTTCCTAAGCAGAGTTGAACTAGATATGGCCGGTGTGTTTAGGAAGTACAGTTCCTTTTTTCTGACCAAGCTCACTGTTCTGGCCCTATAGGAAACACAGTAGAGTAGAAGAGTGCTCTTTTCTCAAAAGCAGAGTGTGTTTCTTGTAAAGCGAGCTAGAGTTTGTTTCCCAGTCCTAAATGGAGTTGAATCACATGCAGTTTCTGGTCCTACAAGCAAGAGTTGTTTTCTGGTAAGAAGAGTCACTATTGCGCTGCCATTGCCATACACAGGACATATAGCACTGGCGTCTGTTCCCAGCAAGTACAGTGTATTGGACTGAAGAAGATCTACTGTTCTTGTCAGGTTCCTAAGCAGACTTGAACGAGATATGGCCGTGTGTGTAGGAAGCACAGTTCTTTTGTTCTGAGCAAGCTCACTTTTCGGAACACATAGGAAACACAGTAGAGAAGAAGAGTGCTCTTTTCTCAAAAACAGAGTGTTTTTCTTGGAAGTCGAGCTAGCGTTTGTTTCCCAGTCCTAAACAAAGTTGAGTCACATGCAGTTTTTTGTCCTACGAGCAAGAGTTGTTTTCTGGTAAGACAAGTCACTATTGTGCTCCAATTGCCATACACAGTGCAAATAGCACTCGCGTCTGTTCCCCGCAAGTCCAGTGTATTCGACTGAAGAGGAGCTGCTGTTCTTGTTTGTTTCCTAAGCAGAGTTGAACTAGATATGGCCCGTGTGTGTAGGAAGCACAGTTCTTTTGTTCTGAGCAAGCTCACTCTTTGGACCCCATAGGAAACACAGTAGAGTAGAAGAGTGCTCTTTTCTCAAAAGCAGAGTGTGTTTCATGTAAGGCGCGCTAGCATTTGTTTCCCAGTCCTAAATGGAGTTGAATCACACGCAGTTTCTCGTCCTACGAGCAAGAGTTGTTTTCTGGTAAGGAAAGTCACTATTGCACTCCCATTGCCATACACAGTGCAAATAGCACTCGCGTCTGATCGCAGCAAGTACAGTGTATTGGACTGAACAGGATCTACTGTTCTTGTCAGGTTCCTAAGCAGAATTGAACTAGATATGGCCGTGTGTGTAGGAAGCACAGTTCTTTTGTTCTGAGCAAGCTCACTCTTCGGACCCCATAGGAAACACAGTAGAGTAGAAGAGTGCTCTTATCTCAAAAGCAGAGTGTGTTTTTGTAAGGCAAGCTATCGTTTGTTTCCCAGTCCTAAATGGAGTTGAATCACATGCAGTTTCTGGTCCTACGAGCAAGAGTTGTTTTCTGGTAAGGAAAGTCACTATTGCGCTCCCATTGCCATACACAGGGCAAATAGCACTCGCGTCTTTTCCCAGCAAGAACAGTGTATTGGACTGAATAGGAGCTACTGTTCTTGTCAGTTTCCTAAGCAGAGTTGAACTACATATGGTCCTTGTGTGTAGGAAGCACAGTTCTTTTGTTCTGAGCAAGCTCACTGTTTGGATCCCATAGGAAACACAGTGGAGTAGAAGAGTGCTCTTTTCTCTAAAGCAGAGTGTGTTTCTTGTAAGTCGAGCTAGCGTTTGTTTCCCAGTCCTAAATGGATTTGAGTCACATGCAGTTTTTGGTCCTATGAGCAAGAGTTGTTTTCTGGTAAGAAGATTCACTATTGCGCTGCCATTGCCATACACAGGACAAATAGCACTGGCGTCTGTTCGCAGCAACTACAGTGTATTGGACTGAAGAGGATCTACTGTTCTTGTCAGGTTCCTAAGCAGAATTGAAATAGATATGGCCGTGTGTGTAGGAAACACAGTTCTTTTGTTCTGAGCAAGCTCCTTGTTCGGACCCCATAGGAAACACAGTAGAGTAGAAGAGTGCTCTTTTCTCAAATGCAGAGTGTGTTTTTTGTAAGGCAAGCTATCATTTGTTTCCCAGTCCTAAATGGAGTTGAATCACATGCAGTTTCTGGTCCTACGAACAAGAGTTGTTTTCTGGTAAGGAAAGTCACTATTGTGCTCCCTTTGCCATACACAGTGCAAATAGCACTCGCGTCTGTTCCCAGCAAGTACAGTGTATCGGACTGAAGAGGAGCTACTGTTCTTGTCAGTTTCCTAAGCAGAGTTGAACTAGATATGGTCCATGTGTGTAGGAAGCACAGTTCTTTGTTCTGAGCAAGCTCACTGTTTGGACCCCATAGGAAACACAGTAGAGTAGAAGAGTGCTCTTTTCTCAAAAGCAGAGAGTGTTTCATGTAAGGCGAGCTAGCATTTGTTTCCCAGTCCTAAACGGAGTTGAATCACATGCAGTTTCTGGTCCTACGAGCAAGAGTTGTTTTCTGGTAAGGAAAGTCACTATTGCGCTCCCATTGCCATTCACAGTGCAAATAGCACTCGCGTCTGTTCCCAGCAAGTACAGTGTATCGGACTGAAGAGGAGCTACTGTTCTTGTCAGTTTCCTAAGCAGAGTTGAACTAGATATGGCCCGTGTGTGTAGGAAGCACAGTTCTTTTGTTCTGAGCAAGCTCACTGTTTTGTCCCTATAGGAAACACAGTAGAGTAGAAGAGTGCTCTTTTCTCTAAAGCAGATTGTGTTTCTTGTAAGGCGAGCTAGCGTTTGTTTCCCAGTCCTAAATGGAGTTGAATCACATGCAGCTTCTGGTCCTACAAGCAAGAGTTGTTTTATGATAAGAATAGTCACTATTGCGCTACCATTGTCATACACAGGACAAATAGCACTGGCGTCTGTTCCCAGCAGTACAGTGTATTGGACTGAAGAGGAGCTACTGTTCTTGTCAGGTTCCTAAGCAGAATTGAACTAGATATGGCTGTGTGTGTAGGAAGCACAGTTCTTTTGTTCTGAAAAAGCACACTGTTCGGACCCCAGAGGAAACACAGTAGAGTAGAAGAGTGCTCTTTTCTCTAAAGCAGAGTGTGTTTCTTGTAAGGCGAGCTATCGTTTGTTCCGCAGTCCTAAATGGAGTTGAATCCCATGCAGTTTCTGGTACTATGAGCAAGAGTTGTTTTCTGGTAAGAAGATTCACTATTGCGCTGCCATTGCCATACACATGACAAATAGCACTGGCATCTGTTTGCAGCAACTACAGTGTATTGGACTGAAGTGGTTCTACTGTTCTTGTCAGGTTCCTAAGCAGAATTGAACTAGATATGGCCGTGTGTGTAGGAAGCACAGTTCTTTTGTTCTGAGCAAGCTCACTGTTCGGACCCAAAAGGAATCACAGTAGAGTAGAAGAGTGCTCTTTTCTAAAAAGCAGAGAGTGTTTCTTGTAAGGCAGGTTGCATTTGTTTCCCAGTCCTAAATGGCGTTGAATCACATGCAGTTTCTGGTCCTATGAGCAAGTGTTGTTTTCTGGTAAGGAAAGTCACTATTGCGCTCCCTTTGCCATACACAGTGCAAATAGCACTCGCGTCTCTTCCCAGCAAGTACAGTGTATCGGACTGAAGAGGAGCTACTGTTCTTGTCAGTTTCCTAAGCAGAGTTGAACTAGATATGTCCCGTGTGTCTAGGAAGCACACTTGTTATGTTCTGAGCAAGCTCACTGTTCTGGCCCTATAGGAAACACAGGAGAGTAGAAGAGTGCTCTTTTCTCAAAAGCAGAGTGTGTTTCTTGTAAGGCGAGCTCGCGTTTGTTTCCCAGTCCTAAATGGATTTGAGTCACATGCAGTTTTTGGTCCTATGAGCAAGAGTTGTTTTCTGGTAAGAAGATTCACTATTGCGCTGCCATTGCCATACACAAGACAAATAGCACTCTCATCTGTTCGCAGCAACTACAGTGTATTGGACTGAAGAGGATCACCTGTTCTTGTCAGGTTCCTAACCAGAATTGAACTAGATATGGCCTTGTGTGTAGGAAGCACAGTTCTTTTGTTCTGAGCAAGCTCACTGTTTGGACCCAAAAGGAAACACAGTAGAGTAGAAGAGTGCTCTATTCTATAAAGCAGAGTGTGTTTCTTGTAAGGCGAGCTCACGTTTGTTTCCCAGTCCTAAATGGATTTGAGTCACATGCAGTTTTTGGTCCTATGAGCAAGAGTTGTTTTCTTGTAAGAAGAGTCACTATTGTGCTCCAAATGCCATACACTGTGCAAATAGCACTCGCGTCTGTTCCCAGCATGTACAGTGTATTGGACTGAATAGGAGCTACTGTTCTTGTCAGTTCCCTAAGCAGAGTTGAACTAGATATGGTCCATGTGTGTAGGAAGCACAGTTCCTTTGTTCTGAGCAAGCTCACTGTTTGGACCCCATAGGAAACACAGTAGAGTAGAAGAGTGCTCTTTTCTAAAAAGCAGAGAGTGTTTCTTGTAAGGCAGGTTGCATTTGTTTCCCAGTCCTACATGGCGTTGAATCACATGCAGTTTGTGTTCCTACGAGCAAGAGTTGTTTTCTGGTAAGGAGAGTCACTATTGCGCTGTCATTGCCATACACAGTGCAAATAGCACTCGCGTCTGTTCCCAGCAAGTACAGTGTATCGGACTGAAGAGGAGCTACTGTTCTTGTCAGTTTCCTAAGCAGAGTTGAACTAGATATGGCCCGTGTGTCTAGGAAACACAGTTCATTTGTTCTGAGCAAGCTCACTGTTCTGGCCCTATAGGAAACACAGTAGAGTAGAAGAGTGCTCTTTTCTCAAAGCAAAGTGTGTTTCTTGTAAGGCGAGCTAGTGTTTGTTTCCCAGTCAGAAATGGAGTTGAATCACATGCAGTTTTTGGTCCTAAGAGCAAGAGTTGTTTTCTGGTAAGAAGAGTCACTTTTGTGATCCATTTGCCACACAGTGCAAATTGCACTCCCTTCTGTTACCAGCAAGTACAGTGTATTGGCCTGAAGAGAAGCTTCTGTTCTTGTCAGTTTCTTTAGCAGAGTTGAAGTAGATATGGCCCGTGTGTGTAGGAAGCACAGTTCTTTTGTTCTGAGCAAGATCACTGTTCTGGCCCTATAGGAAACACAGTAGGGTAGAAGAGTGCTCTTTTCTCAAAAGCAGAGTGTGTTTCTTGTAAGCCGAGCTAACCTTTGTTTCCCAGTCAGAAATGGATTTGAATCACCTGCAGTTTCTGGTCCTACTAGCAAGAGTTGTTTTATGGTAAGAAGTGTCACTGATGCGATCCATTTGCCACACAGAGCAAATAGCACTCTCGTCTGTTCCCAGCAAGTACAGTGCATTGGACTGAAGAGAACCTACTGTTCTTGTCAGTTTTTTAAGCAGAGTTGAAGTAGATATGGCCCGTGTGTGTAGGAAGCACAGTTCTTTTGTTCTGAGCAAGCTCACTGTTCTGGCCCTATAGGAAACACAGTAGAGTAGAAGAGTGCTCTTTTCTCAAAAGCAGAGTGTGTTTCTTGTAAGGCAAGCTAGTGTTTGTTTCCCAGTCAGAAATTGCGAGGAATCACATGCAGTTTCTAGTCCTAAGAGCAAGAGTCGTTTTCTGGTAAGAAGAGTCACTATTGTGATCCATTTGCAGCACAGTGCAAATAGCACTCGCGTCTGTTCCAAGCAAGTACAGTGTATTGGACTGAAGAGAAGCTACTGTTCTTGTCAGTTTCCTAAGCAGAGTTGAAGTAGATTTGGCCCATGTGTGTAGGAAGCACAGTTCTTTTGTTCTCAGCAAGCTCACTGTTCTGGCCCTGTAGGAAACACAGTAGAGTAGAAGAGTGCTCTTTTCTCAAAAAGAGTGTGTTTCTTGTAAGGCGAGCTAGTGTTTGTTTCCCAGTCATAAACGGAGTGGAATCACATGCAGTTTCTGGTCCTAAGAGCAAGAGTTGTTTTCTAGTAAGAAGAGTCACTAATGTGCTCCCTTTGCCATACACAGTGCAAATAGCACTCGCATCTGTTCCCAGCCAGTACAGTGTATTGGACTGAAGAGAAGCTACTGTTCTTGTCAGTTTTCTAAGCAAAGTTGAACTAGATATGGCCCATGTGTGTAGGAAGCACAGTTCTTTTGTTCTGAGCAAGCTCACTGTTCTGGCCCTGTAGGAAACACAGTAGAGTAAAAGAGTGCTCTTTTCTCAAAAGCAGAGTGTGTTTCTTGTAAGGCGAGCTAGTGCTTGTTTCCCAGTCAGAAATGGAGTTGAATCACACTCAGTTTCTGGTTAAGAGCAAGAGTTGTTTTCTGGTAAGAAGAGTCACTATTGCCCTTCCATTGCCATAGTCAGTGCAAATAGCACTCGCGTCTGTTCCCAGCAAGTACAGTGTATTGGACTGAAGAGAAGCTACTGTTCTTGTCAGTTTCCTAAGCAGAGTTGAAGTAGATATGGCCGTGTGTGTAAGAAGCACAGTTCTTTAGTTCTGTGCAAGCTCACTGTTCTGGCCCTGTAGGAATCACAGTAGAGTAGAAGAGTGCTCTTTTCTCAAAAGCAGAGTGTGTTTCTTGTAAGGCGACCTAGTGTTTGTTTCCCAGTCAGAAATGGAGTTGAATTAGATGCAGTTTCTGGTCCTACAAACAAAAGCTGTTTTCTAGTATGAAGAGTCACCATTGTGATCCATTTGCTACACAGTGCAAACAGCACTCGGTGCTGTTCACAGCAAGTACAGTGTATTGGACCTAAGAGAAGCTACTGTTCTTGTCAGTTTCCTAAGCAGAGTTGAAGTAGATATGGCCATGTGTATCAAGCACAGTTCTTCTGTTCTGAGCAAGCTCACTGTTCTGGCCCTATAGAAAACACAGTAGAGTAGAAGAGAGATCTTTTCTCAAAAGCAGAGTGTGTTTCTTGAAAGGCGAGCTTGTGTTTGTTTCCCAGTCAGAAATGGAGTTGAATCACATGCAGTTTCTGGTCCTAAGAGCAAGAGTTGTTTTCTGGTAAGAAGAGTCACTATTGTGATCCATTTGCCACACAGTGCAAATTGCACTCCCGTCTGTTCCCAGGAAGTACAGTGTATTGGACTGAAGAGAAGCTACTGTTCTCGTCAGTTTCCTAAGCTGAGTTGAAGTAGATATGGTCCGTGTGTGTAGGAAGCACAGTTCTTTTGTTGTGAGCAAGCTCATTGTTCTGGCCCTATAGAAAACACAGTAGAGTAGAAGAGTGCTCTTTTATCAAAAGCAGAGTGTGTTTCTTGTAAGGCGAGCTAGTGTTTCTTTCCCAGTCAGAAATCAAGTGGAATCACATGTAGTTTCTGGTCCTACTAGCAAGAGTTGTTTCCTGGTAAGAAGAGGCACAATTGCGATCCATTTGCCACACAGAGCAAAAAGCACTCGCGTCTGTTCCGAGCAAATAGAGTGTATTGGACTGAAGAGAAGCTACTCTTCTTGTCAGTTTTCTAAGGAGAGTTGAAATAGATATGGCCCGTGTGTGTAGGAAGCACAGTTCTTTTGTTCTGAGCAAGCTCACTGTTCTGGCCCTATGAAAAACACAGTAGAGTAGAAGAGTGCTCTTTTCTGAAAAGCAGAGTGTGTTTTTTGCAAGGCGAGCTAGCGTTTGTTTCCCAGTCAGAAATGGAGTTGAATCACATGCAGTTTCTGGTCCTAAGAGCAAGAGTTGTTTTCTGATAAGAAGAGTCACTTTTGTGATCCATTTGCCACACAGTGCAAATTGCACTCCCTTCTGTTCCCAGCAAGTACAGTGTATTGGCCTGAAGGGAAGCTTCTGTTCTTGTCAGTATCCTGAGCAGAGTTGAAGTAGATATGGCCCGTGTGTAGGAAGCACAGTTCTTTGTTCTCAGCAAGATCACTGTTCTGGTCCTATAGGAAACACAAGAGTAGAAGAGTACTCTTTTCTCAAAAGCAGAGTGTGTTTCTTGTAAGGCGAGCTAATGTTTGTTTCCCAGTCAGAAATGGATTTGAGTCACCTGCAGTTTCTGATCCTACTAGCAAGAGTTGTTTTCTGGTAAGAAGTGTCACTGTTGCCATCCATTTGCCACACAGAGCAAATAGCACTCTCGTCTGTTCCCAGCAAGTACAGTGTATTGGACTGAAGAGGAGCTACTGTTCTTCTCAGTTTCCTAAGCAGAGTTGAACTAGATATGGCCGGTGTGTTTAGGAAGTACAGTTCCTTTTTTCTGACCAAGCTCACTGTTCTGGCCCTATAGGAAACACAGTAGAGTAGAAGAGTGCTCTTTTCTCAAAAGCAGAGTGTGTTTCTTGTAAAGCGAGCTAGAGTTTGTTTCCCAGTCCTAAATGGAGTTGAATCACATGCAGTTTCTGGTCCTACAAGCAAGAGTTGTTTTCTGGTAAGAAGAGTCACTATTGCGCTGCCATTGCCATACACAGGACATATAGCACTGGCGTCTGTTCCCAGCAAGTACAGTGTATTGGACTGAAGAAGATCTACTGTTCTTGTCAGGTTCCTAAGCAGACTTGAACGAGATATGGCCGTGTGTGTAGGAAGCACAGTTCTTTTGTTCTGAGCAAGCTCACTTTTCGGAACACATAGGAAACACAGTAGAGAAGAAGAGTGCTCTTTTCTCAAAAACAGAGTGTTTTTCTTGGAAGTCGAGCTAGCGTTTGTTTCCCAGTCCTAAACAAAGTTGAGTCACATGCAGTTTTTTGTCCTACGAGCAAGAGTTGTTTTCTGGTAAGACAAGTCACTATTGTGCTCCAATTGCCATACACAGTGCAAATAGCACTCGCGTCTGTTCCCCGCAAGTCCAGTGTATTCGACTGAAGAGGAGCTGCTGTTCTTGTTTGTTTCCTAAGCAGAGTTGAACTAGATATGGCCCGTGTGTGTAGGAAGCACAGTTCTTTTGTTCTGAGCAAGCTCACTCTTTGGACCCCATAGGAAACACAGTAGAGTAGAAGAGTGCTCTTTTCTCAAAAGCAGAGTGTGTTTCATGTAAGGCGCGCTAGCATTTGTTTCCCAGTCCTAAATGGAGTTGAATCACACGCAGTTTCTCGTCCTACGAGCAAGAGTTGTTTTCTGGTAAGGAAAGTCACTATTGCACTCCCATTGCCATACACAGTGCAAATAGCACTCGCGTCTGTTCGCAGCAAGTACAGTGTATTGGACTGAACAGGATCTACTGTTCTTGTCAGGTTCCTAAGCAGAATTGAACTAGATATGGCCGTGTGTGTAGGAAGCACAGTTCTTTTGTTCTGAGCAAGCTCACTCTTCGGACCCCATAGGAAACACAGTAGAGTAGAAGAGTGCTCTTTTCTCAAAAGCAGAGTGTGTTTTTGTAAGGCAAGCTATCGTTTGTTTCCCAGTCCTAAATGGAGTTGAATCACATGCAGTTTCTGGTCCTACGAGCAAGAGTTGTTTTCTGGTAAGGAAAGTCACTATTGCGCTCCCATTGCCATACACAGGGCAAATAGCACTCGCGTCTTTTCCCAGCAAGAACAGTGTATTGGACTGAATAGGAGCTACTGTTCTTGTCAGTTTCCTAAGCAGAGTTGAACTACATATGGTCCTTGTGTGTAGGAAGCACAGTTCTTTTGTTCTGAGCAAGCTCACTGTTTGGACCCCATAGGAAACACAGTGGAGTAGAAGAGTGCTCTTTTCTCTAAAGCAGAGTGTGTTTCTTGTAAGGCGAGCTAGCGTTTGTTTCCCAGTCCTAAATGGATTTGAGTCACATGCAGTTTTTGGTCCTATGAGCAAGAGTTGTTTTCTGGTAAGAAGATTCACTATTGCGCTGCCATTGCCATACACAGTGCAAATAGCACTCGCGTCTGTTCCCAGCAAGTACAGTGTATCGGACTGAAGAGGAGCTACTGTTCTTTTCATTTTCCTAAGCAGAGTTGAACTAGATATGGCCCGTGTGTTTAGGAAGCACAGTTATTATGTTCTGAGCAAGCTCACTGTTCTGTCCCTATAGGAAACACAGGAGAGTAGAAGAGTGCTCTTTTCTATAAAGCAGAGTGTGTTTCTTGTAAGGCGAGCTCGCGTTTGTTTCCCAGTCCTAAATGGATTTGAGTCACATGCAGTTTTTGGTCCTATGAGCAAGAGTTGTTTTCTGGTAAGAAGATTCACTATTGCGCTGCCATTGCCATACACAAGACAAATAGCACTCTCATCTGTTCGCAGCAACTACAGTGTATTGGACTGAAGAGGATCACCTGTTCTTGTCAGGTTCCTAAGCAGAATTGAACTAGATATGGCCGTGTGTGTAGGAAGCACAGTTCTTTTGTTCTGAGCAAGCTCACTGTTCGGACCCAAAAGGAAACACAGTAGAGTATAAGAGTGCTCTATTCTATAAAGCAGAGTGTGTTTCTTGTAAGGCGAGCTCACGTTTGTTTCCCAGTCCTAAATGGATTTGAGTCACATGCAGTTTTTGGTCCTATGAGCAAGAGTTGTTTTCTTGTAAGAAGAGTCACTATTGTGCTCCAAATGCCATACACTGTGCAAATAGCACTCGCGTCTGTTCCCAGCATGTACAGTGTATTGGACTGAATAGGAGCTACTGTTCTTGTCAGTTCCCTAAGCAGAGTTGAACTAGATATGGTCCATGTGTGTAGGAAGCACAGTTCCTTTGTTCTGAGCAAGCTCACTGTTTGGACCCCATAGGAAACACAGTGGAGTAGAAGAGTGCTCTTTTCTCTAAAGCAGAGTGTGTTTCTTGTAAGGCGAGCTAGCGTTTGTTTCCCAGTCCTAAATGGATTTGAGTCACATGCAGTTTTTGGTCCTATGAGCAAGAGTTGTTTTCTGGTAAGAAGATTCACTATTGCGCTGCCATTGCCATACACAGTGCAAATAGCACTCGCGTCTGTTCCCAGCAAGTACAGTGTATCGGACTGAAGAGGAGCTACTGTTCTTTTCATTTTCCTAAGCAGAGTTGAACTTGATATGGCCCGTGTGTTTAGGAAGCACAGTTATTATGTTCTGAGCAAGCTCACTGTTCTGTCCCTATAGGAAACACAGGAGAGTAGAAGAGTGCTCTTTTCTATAAAGCAGAGTGTGTTTCTTGTAAGGCGAGCTCGCGTTTGTTTCCCAGTCCTAAATGGATTTGAGTCACATGCAGTTTTTGGTCCTATGAGCAAGAGTTGTTTTCTGGTAAGAAGATTCACTATTGCGCTGCCATTGCCATACACAAGACAAATAGCACTCTCATCTGTTCGCAGCAACTACAGTGTATTGGACTGAAGAGGATCACCTGTTCTTGTCAGGTTCCTAAGCAGAATTGAACTAGATATGGCCTTGTGTGTAGGAAGCACAGTTCTTTTGTTCTGAGCAAGCTCACTGTTCGGACCCAAAAGGAAACACAGTAGAGTAGAAGAGTGCTCTATTCTATAAAGCAGAGTGTGTTTCTTGTAAGGCGAGCTCACGTTTGTTTCCCAGTCCTAAATGGATTTGAGTCACATGCAGTTTTTGGTCCTATGAGCAAGAGTTGTTTTCTTGTAAGAAGAGTCACTATTGTGCTCCAAATGCCATACACTGTGCAAATAGCACTCGCGTCTGTTCCCAGCATGTACAGTGTATTGGACTGAATAGGAGCTACTGTTCTTGTCAGTTCCCTAAGCAGAGTTGAACTAGATATGGTCCATGTGTGTAGGAAGCACAGTTCCTTTGTTCTGAGCAAGCTCACTGTTTGGACCCCATAGGAAACACAGTAGAGTAGAAGAGTGCTCTTTTCTAAAAAGCAGAGAGTGTTTCTTGTAAGGCAGGTTGCATTTGTTTCCCAGTCCTAAATGGCGTTGAATCACATGCAGTTTGTGTTCCTCCGAGCAAGAGTTGTTTTCTGGTAAGGAGAGTCACTATTGCGCTGTCATTGCCATACACAGTGCAAATAGCACTCGCGTCTGTTCCCAGCAAGTACAGTGTATCGGACTGAAGAGGAGCTACTGTTCTTGTCAGTTTCCTAAGCAGAGTTGAACTAGATATGGCCCGTGTGTCTAGGAAACACAGTTCATTTGTTCTGAGCAAGCTCACTGTTCTGGCCCTATAGGAAACACAGTAGAGTAGAAGAGTGCTCTTTTCTCAAAAGCAAAGTGTGTTTCTTGTAAGGCGAGCTAGTGTTTGTTTCCCAGTCAGAAATGGAGTTGAATCACATGCAGTTTTTGGTCCTAAGAGCAAGAGTTGTTTTCTGGTAAGAAGAGTCACTTTTGTGATCCATTTGCCACACAGTGCAAATTGCACTCCCTTCTGTTACCAGCAAGTACAGTGTATTGGCCTGAAGAGAAGCTTCTGTTCTTGTCAGTTTCCTTAGCAGAGTTGAAGTAGATATGGCCCGTGTGTGTAGGAAGCACAGTTCTTTTGTTCTGAGCAAGATCACTGTTCTGGCCCTATAGGAAACACAGTAGGGTAGAAGAGTGATCTTTTCTCAAAAGCAGAGTGTGTTTCTTGTAAGCCGAGCTAACCTTTGTTTCCCAGTCAGAAATGGATTTGAATCACCTGCAGTTGCTGGTCCTACTAGCAAGAGTTGTTTTATGGTAAGAAGTGTCACTGATGCGATCCATTTGCCACACAGAGCAAATAGCACTCTCGTCTGTTCCCAGCAAGTACAGTGTATTGGACTGAAGAGAACCTACTGTTCTTGTCAGTTTTTTAAGCAGAGTTGAAGTAGATATGGTCCGTGTGTGTAGGAAGCACAGTTCTTTTGTTGTGAGCAAGCTCATTGTTCTGGCCCTATAGAAAACACAGTAGAGTAGAAGAGTGCTCTTTTATCAAAAGCAGAGTGTGTTTCTTGTAAGGCGAGCTAGTGTTTCTTTCCCAGTCAGAAATCAAGTGGAATCACATGTAGTTTCTGGTCCTACTAGCAAGAGTTGTTTCCTGGTAAGAAGAGGCACTATTGCGATCCATTTGCCACACAGAGCAAAAAGCACTCGCGTCTGTTCCGAGCAAATAGAGTGTATTGGACTGAAGAGAAGCTACTCTTCTTGTCAGTTTTCTAAGGAGAGTTGAAATAGATATGGCCCGTGTGTGTAGGAAGCACAGTTCTTTTGTTCTGAGCAAGCTCACTGTTCTGGCCCTATGAAAAACACAGTAGAGTAGAAGAGTGCTCTTTTCTGAAAAGCAGAGTGTGTTTCTTGCAAGGCGAGCTAGCGTTTGTTTCCCAGTCAGAAATGGAGTTGAATCACATGCAGTTTCTGGTCCTAAGAGCAAGAGTTGTTTTCTGATAAGAAGAGTCACTTTTGTGATCCATTTGCCACACAGTGCAAATTGCACTCCCTTCTGTTCCCAGCAAGTACAGTGTATTGGCCTGAAGGGAAGCTTCTGTTCTTGTCAGTATCCTGAGCAGAGTTGAAGTAGATATGGCCCGTGTGTAGGAAGCACAGTTCTTTGTTCTCAGCAAGATCACTGTTCTGGTCCTATAGGAAACACAAGAGTAGAAGAGTACTCTTTTCTCAAAAGCAGAGTGTGTTTCTTGTAAGGCGAGCTAATGTTTGTTTCCCAGTCAGAAATGGATTTGAGTCACCTGCAGTTTCTGATCCTACTAGCAAGAGTTGTTTTCTGGTAAGAAGTGTCACTGTTGCCATCCATTTGCCACACAGAGCAAATAGCACTCTCGTCTGTTCCCAGCAAGTACAGTGTATTGGACTGAAGAGGAGCTACTGTTCTTGTCAGGTTCCTAAGCAGAGTTGAACTAGATATGGCCGGTGTGTTTAGGAAGTACAGTTCCTTTTTTCTGACCAAGCTCACTGTTCTGGCCCTATAGGAAACACAGTAGAGTAGAAGAGTGCTCTTTTCTCAAAAGCAGAGTGTGTTTCTTGTAAAGCGAGCTAGAGTTTGTTTCCCAGTCCTAAATGGAGTTGAATCACATGCAGTTTCTGGTCCTACAAGCAAGAGTTGTTTTCTGGTAAGAAGAGTCACTATTGCGCTGCCATTGCCATACACAGGACATATAGCACTGGCGTCTGTTCCCAGCAAGTACAGTGTATTGGACTGAAGAAGATCTACTGTTCTTGTCAGGTTCCTAAGCAGACTTGAACGAGATATGGCCGTGTGTGTAGGAAGCACAGTTCTTTTGTTCTGAGCAAGCTCACTTTTCGGAACACATAGGAAACACAGTAGAGAAGAAGAGTGCTCTTTTCTCAAAAACAGAGTGTTTTTCTTGGAAGTCGAGCTAGCGTTTGTTTCCCAGTCCTAAACAAAGTTGAGTCACATGCAGTTTTTTGTCCTACGAGCAAGAGTTGTTTTCTGGTAAGACAAGTCACTATTGTGCTCCAATTGCCATACACAGTGCAAATAGCACTCGCGTCTGTTCCCCGCAAGTCCAGTGTATTCGACTGAAGAGGAGCTGCTGTTCTTGTTTGTTTCCTAAGCAGAGTTGAACTAGATATGGCCCGTGTGTGTAGGAAGCACAGTTCTTTTGTTCTGAGCAAGCTCACTCTTTGGACCCCATAGGAAACACAGTAGAGTAGAAGAGTGCTCTTTTCTCAAAAGCAGAGTGTGTTTCATGTAAGGCGCGCTAGCATTTGTTTCCCAGTCCTAAATGGAGTTGAATCACGCGCAGTTTCTCGTCCTACGAGCAAGAGTTGTTTTCTGGTAAGGAAAGTCACTATTGCACTCCCATTGCCATACACAGTGCAAATAGCACTCGCGTCTGTTCGCAGCAAGTACAGTGTATTGGACTGAACAGGATCTACTGTTCTTGTCAGGTTCCTAAGCAGAATTGAACTAGATATGGCCGTGTGTGTAGGAAGCACAGTTCTTTTGTTCTGAGCAAGCTCACTCTTCGGACCCCATAGGAAACACAGTAGAGTAGAAGAGTGCTCTTTTCTCAAAAGCAGAGTGTGTTTTTGTAAGGCAAGCTATCGTTTGTTTCCCAGTCCTAAATGGAGTTGAATCACATGCAGTTTCTGGTCCTACGAGCAAGAGTTGTTTTCTGGTAAGGAAAGTCACTATTGCGCTCCCATTGCCATACACAGGGCAAATAGCACTCGCGTCTTTTCCCAGCAAGAACAGTGTATTGGACTGAATAGGAGCTACTGTTCTTGTCAGTTTCCTAAGCAGAGTTGAACTACATATGGTCCTTGTGTGTAGGAAGCACAGTTCTTTTGTTCTGAGCAAGCTCACTGTTTGGACCCCATAGGAAACACAGTGGAGTAGAAGAGTGCTCTTTTCTCTAAAGCAGAGTGTGTTTCTTGTAAGGCGAGCTAGCGTTTGTTTCCCAGTCCTAAATGGATTTGAGTCACATGCAGTTTTTGGTCCTATGAGCAAGAGTTGTTTTCTGGTAAGAAGATTCACTATTGCGCTGCCATTGCCATACACAGTGCAAATAGCACTCGCGTCTGTTCCCAGCAAGTACAGTGTATCGGACTGAAGAGGAGCTACTGTTCTTTTCATTTTCCTAAGCAGAGTTGAACTTGATATGGCCCGTGTGTTTAGGAAGCACAGTTATTATGTTCTGAGCAAGCTCACTGTTCTGTCCCTATAGGAAACACAGGAGAGTAGAAGAGTGCTCTTTTCTATAAAGCAGAGTGTGTTTCTTGTAAGGCGAGCTCGCGTTTGTTTCCCAGTCCTAAATGGATTTGAGTCACATGCAGTTTTTGGTCCTATGAGCAAGAGTTGTTTTCTGGTAAGAAGATTCACTATTGCGCTGCCATTGCCATACACAAGACAAATAGCACTCTCATCTGTTCGCAGCAACTACAGTGTATTGGACTGAAGAGGATCACCTGTTCTTGTCAGGTTCCTAAGCAGAATTGAACTAGATATGGCCTTGTGTGTAGGAAGCACAGTTCTTTTGTTCTGAGCAAGCTCACTGTTCGGACCCAAAAGGAAACACAGTAGAGTAGAAGAGTGCTCTATTCTATAAAGCAGAGTGTGTTTCTTGTAAGGCGAGCTCACGTTTGTTTCCCAGTCCTAAATGGATTTGAGTCACATGCAGTTTTTGGTCCTATGAGCAAGAGTTGTTTTCTTGTAAGAAGAGTCACTATTGTGCTCCAAATGCCATACACTGTGCAAATAGCACTCGCGTCTGTTCCCAGCATGTACAGTGTATTGGACTGAATAGGAGCTACTGTTCTTGTCAGTTCCCTAAGCAGAGTTGAACTAGATATGGTCCATGTGTGTAGGAAGCACAGTTCCTTTGTTCTGAGCAAGCTCACTGTTTGGACCCCATAGGAAACACAGTAGAGTAGAAGAGTGCTCTTTTCTAAAAAGCAGAGAGTGTTTCTTGTAAGGCAGGTTGCATTTGTTTCCCAGTCCTAAATGGCGTTGAATCACATGCAGTTTGTGTTCCTACGAGCAAGAGTTGTTTTCTGGTAAGGAGAGTCACTATTGCGCTGTCATTGCCATACACAGTGCAAATAGCACTCGCGTCTGTTCCCAGCAAGTACAGTGTATCGGACTGAAGAGGAGCTACTGTTCTTGTCAGTTTCCTAAGCAGAGTTGAACTAGATATGGCCCGTGTGTCTAGGAAACACAGTTCATTTGTTCTGAGCAAGCTCACTGTTCTGGCCCTATAGGAAACACAGTAGAGTAGAAGAGTGCTCTTTTCTCAAAAGCAAAGTGTGTTTCTTGTAAGGCGAGCTAGTGTTTGTTTCCCAGTCAGAAATGGAGTTGAATCACATGCAGTTTTTGGTCCTAAGAGCAAGAGTTGTTTTCTGGTAAGAAGAGTCACTTTTGTGATCCATTTGCCACACAGTGCAAATTGCACTCCCTTCTGTTACCAGCAAGTACAGTGTATTGGCCTGAAGAGAAGCTTCTGTTCTTGTCAGTTTCCTTAGCAGAGTTGAAGTAGATATGGCCCGTGTGTGTAGGAAGCACAGTTCTTTTGTTCTGAGCAAGATCACTGTTCTGGCCCTATAGGAAACACAGTAGGGTAGAAGAGTGCTCTTTTCTCAAAAGCAGAGTGTGTTTCTTGTAAGCCGAGCTAACCTTTGTTTCCCAGTCAGAAATGGATTTGAATCACCTGCAGTTGCTGGTCCTACTAGCAAGAGTTGTTTTATGGTAAGAAGTGTCACTGATGCGATCCATTTGCCACACAGAGCAAATAGCACTCTCGTCTGTTCCCAGCAAGTACAGTGTATTGGACTGAAGAGAACCTACTGTTCTTGTCAGTTTTTTAAGCAGAGTTGAAGTAGATATGGCCCGTGTGTGTAGGAAGCACAGTTCTTTTGTTGTGAGCAAGCTCATTGTTCTGGCCCTATAGAAAACACAGTAGAGTAGAAGAGTGCTCTTTTATCAAAAGCAGAGTGTGTTTCTTGTAAGGCGAGCTAGTGTTTCTTTCCCAGTCAGAAATCAAGTGGAATCACATGTAGTTTCTGGTCCTACTAGCAAGAGTTGTTTCCTGGTAAGAAGAGGCACTATTGCGATCCATTTGCCACACAGAGCAAAAAGCACTCGCGTCTGTTCCGAGCAAATAGAGTGTATTGGACTGAAGAGAAGCTACTCTTCTTGTCAGTTTTCTAAGGAGAGTTGAAATAGATATGGCCCGTGTGTGTAGGAAGCACAGTTCTTTTGTTCTGAGCAAGCTCACTGTTCTGGCCCTATGAAAAACACAGTAGAGTAGAAGAGTGCTCTTTTCTGAAAAGCAGAGTGTGTTTCTTGCAAGGCGAGCTAGCGTTTGTTTCCCAGTCAGAAATGGAGTTGAATCACATGCAGTTTCTGGTCCTAAGAGCAAGAGTTGTTTTCTGATAAGAAGAGTCACTTTTGTGATCCATTTGCCACACAGTGCAAATTGCACTCCCTTCTGTTCCCAGCAAGTACAGTGTATTGGCCTGAAGGGAAGCTTCTGTTCTTGTCAGTATCCTGAGCAGAGTTGAAGTAGATATGGCCCGTGTGTAGGAAGCACAGTTCTTTGTTCTCAGCAAGATCACTGTTCTGGTCCTATAGGAAACACAAGAGTAGAAGAGTACTCTTTTCTCAAAAGCAGAGTGTGTTTCTTGTAAGGCGAGCTAATGTTTGTTTCCCAGTCAGAAATGGATTTGAGTCACCTGCAGTTTCTGATCCTACTAGCAAGAGTTGTTTTCTGGTAAGAAGTGTCACTGTTGCCATCCATTTGCCACACAGAGCAAATAGCACTCTCGTCTGTTCCCAGCAAGTACAGTGTATTGGACTGAAGAGGAGCTACTGTTCTTGTCAGGTTCCTAAGCAGAGTTGAACTAGATATGGCCGGTGTGTTTAGGAAGTACAGTTCCTTTTTTCTGACCAAGCTCACTGTTCTGGCCCTATAGGAAACACAGTAGAGTAGAAGAGTGCTCTTTTCTCAAAAGCAGAGTGTGTTTCTTGTAAAGCGAGCTAGAGTTTGTTTCCCAGTCCTAAATGGAGTTGAATCACATGCAGTTTCTGGTCCTACAAGCAAGAGTTGTTTTCTGGTAAGAAGAGTCACTATTGCGCTGCCATTGCCATACACAGGACATATAGCACTGGCGTCTGTTCCCAGCAAGTACAGTGTATTGGACTGAAGAAGATCTACTGTTCTTGTCAGGTTCCTAAGCAGACTTGAACGAGATATGGCCGTGTGTGTAGGAAGCACAGTTCTTTTGTTCTGAGCAAGCTCACTTTTCGGAACACATAGGAAACACAGTAGAGAAGAAGAGTGCTCTTTTCTCAAAAACAGAGTGTTTTTCTTGGAAGTCGAGCTAGCGTTTGTTTCCCAGTCCTAAACAAAGTTGAGTCACATGCAGTTTTTTGTCCTACGAGCAAGAGTTGTTTTCTGGTAAGACAAGTCACTATTGTGCTCCAATTGCCATACACAGTGCAAATAGCACTCGCGTCTGTTCCCCGCAAGTCCAGTGTATTCGACTGAAGAGGAGCTGCTGTTCTTGTTTGTTTCCTAAGCAGAGTTGAACTAGATATGGCCCGTGTGTGTAGGAAGCACAGTTCTTTTGTTCTGAGCAAGCTCACTCTTTGGACCCCATAGGAAACACAGTAGAGTAGAAGAGTGCTCTTTTCTCAAAAGCAGAGTGTGTTTCATGTAAGGCGCGCTAGCATTTGTTTCCCAGTCCTAAATGGAGTTGAATCACGCGCAGTTTCTCGTCCTACGAGCAAGAGTTGTTTTCTGGTAAGGAAAGTCACTATTGAACTCCCATTGCCATACACAGTGCAAATAGCACTCGCGTCTGTTCGCAGCAAGTACAGTGTATTGGACTGAACAGGATCTACTGTTCTTGTCAGGTTCCTAAGCAGAATTGAACTAGATATGGCCGTGTGTGTAGGAAGCACAGTTCTTTTGTTCTGAGCAAGCTCACTCTTCGGACCCCATAGGAAACACAGTAGAGTAGAAGAGTGCTCTTTTCTCAAAAGCAGAGTGTGTTTTTGTAAGGCAAGCTATCGTTTGTTTCCCAGTCCTAAATGGAGTTGAATCACATGCAGTTTCTGGTCCTACGAGCAAGAGTTGTTTTCTGGTAAGGAAAGTCACTATTGCGCTCCCATTGCCATACACAGGGCAAATAGCACTCGCGTCTTTTCCCAGCAAGAACAGTGTATTGGACTGAATAGGAGCTACTGTTCCTGTCAGTTTCCTAAGCAGAGTTGAACTACATATGGTCCTTGTGTGTAGGAAGCACAGTTCTTTTGTTCTGAGCAAGCTCACTGTTTGGACCCCATAGGAAACACAGTGGAGTAGAAGAGTGCTCTTTTCTCTAAAGCAGAGTGTGTTTCTTGTAAGGCGAGCTAGCGTTTGTTTCCCAGTCCTAAATGGATTTGAGTCACATGCAGTTTTTGGTCCTATGAGCAAGAGTTGTTTTCTGGTAAGAAGATTCACTATTGCGCTGCCATTGCCATACACAGTGCAAATAGCACTCGCGTCTGTTCCCAGCAAGTACAGTGTATCGGACTGAAGAGGAGCTACTGTTCTTTTCATTTTCCTAAGCAGAGTTGAACTAGATATGGCCCGTGTGTTTAGGAAGCACAGTTATTATGTTCTGAGCAAGCTCACTGTTCTGTCCCTATAGGAAACACAGGAGAGTAGAAGAGTGCTCTTTTCTATAAAGCAGAGTGTGTTTCTTGTAAGGCGAGCTCGCGTTTGTTTCCCAGTCCTAAATGGATTTGAGTCACATGCAGTTTTTGGTCCTATGAGCAAGAGTTGTTTTCTGGTAAGAAGATTCACTATTGCGCTGCCATTGCCATACACAAGACAAATAGCACTCTCATCTGTTCGCAGCAACTACAGTGTATTGGACTGAAGAGGATCACCTGTTCTTGTCAGGTTCCTAAGCAGAATTGAACTAGATATGGCCGTGTGTGTAGGAAGCACAGTTCTTTTGTTCTGAGCAAGCTCACTGTTCGGACCCAAAAGGAAACACAGTAGAGTAGAAGAGTGCTCTATTCTATAAAGCAGAGTGTGTTTCTTGTAAGGCGAGCTCACGTTTGTTTCCCAGTCCTAAATGGATTTGAGTCACATGCAGTTTTTGGTCCTATGAGCAAGAGTTGTTTTCTTGTAAGAAGAGTCACTATTGTGCTCCAAATGCCATACACTGTGCAAATAGCACTCGCGTCTGTTCCCAGCATGTACAGTGTATTGGACTGAATAGGAGCTACTGTTCTTGTCAGTTCCCTAAGCAGAGTTGAACTAGATATGGTCCATGTGTGTAGGAAGCACAGTTCCTTTGTTCTGAGCAAGCTCACTGTTTGGACCCCATAGGAAACACAGTAGAGTAGAAGAGTGCTCTTTTCTAAAAAGCAGAGAGTGTTTCTTGTAAGGCAGGTTGCATTTGTTTCCCAGTCCTAAATGGCGTTGAATCACATGTAGTTTGTGTTCCTACGAGCAAGAGTTGTTTTCTGGTAAGGAGAGTCACTATTGCGCTGTCATTGCCATACACAGTGCAAATAGCACTCGCGTCTGTTCCCAGCAAGTACAGTGTATCGGACTGAAGAGGAGCTACTGTTCTTGTCAGTTTCCTAAGCAGAGTTGAACTAGATATGGCCCGTGTGTCTAGGAAACACAGTTCATTTGTTCTGAGCAAGCTCACTGTTCTGGCCCTATAGGAAACACAGTAGAGTAGAAGAGTGCTCTTTTCTCAAAAGCAAAGTGTGTTTCTTGTAAGGCGAGCTAGTGTTTGTTTCCCAGTCAGAAATGGAGTTGAATCACATGCAGTTTTTGGTCCTAAGAGCAAGAGTTGTTTTCTGGTAAGAAGAGTCACTTTTGTGATCCATTTGCCACACAGTGCAAATTGCACTCCCTTCTGTTACCAGCAAGTACAGTGTATTGGCCTGAAGAGAAGCTTCTGTTCTTGTCAGTTTCCTTAGCAGAGTTGAAGTAGATATGGCCCGTGTGTGTAGGAAGCACAGTTCTTTTGTTCTGAGCAAGATCACTGTTCTGGCCCTATAGGAAACACAGTAGGGTAGAAGAGTGCTCTTTTCTCAAAAGCAGAGTGTGTTTCTTGTAAGCCGAGCTAACCTTTGTTTCCCAGTCAGAAATGGATTTGAATCACCTGCAGTTTCTGGTCCTACGTGCAAGAGTTGTTTTATGGTAAGAAGTGTCACTGATGCGATCCATTTGCCACACAGAGCAAATAGCACTCTCGTCTGTTCCCAGCAAGTACAGTGCATTGGACTGAAGAGAACCTACTGTTCTTGTCAGTTTTTTAAGCAGAGTTGAAGTAGATATGGCCCGTGTGTGTAGGAAGCACAGTTCTTTTGTTCTGAGCAAGCTCACTGTTCTGGCCCTATAGGAAACACAGTAGAGTAGAAGAGTGCTCTTTTCTCAAAAGCAGAGTGTGTTTCTTGTAAGGCAAGCTAGTGTTTGTTTCCCAGTCAGAAATTGCGAGGAATCACATGCAGTTTCTAGTCCTAAGAGCAAGAGTCGTTTTCTGGTAAGAAGAGTCACTATTGTGATCCATTTGCAGCACAGTGCAAATAGCACTCGCGTCTGTTCCAAGCAAGTACAGTGTATTGGACTGAAGAGAAGCTACTGTTCTTGTCAGTTTCCTAAGCAGAGTTGAAGTAGATTTGGCCCATGTGTGTAGGAAGCACAGTTCTTTTGTTCTCAGCAAGCTCACTGTTCTGGCCCTGTAGGAAACACAGTAGAGTAGAAGAGTGCTCTTTTCTCAAAAAAGAGTGTGTTTCTTGTAAGGCGAGCTAGTGTTTGTTTCCCAGTCATAAACGGAGTGGAATCACATGCAGTTTCTGGTCCTAAGAGCAAGAGTTGTTTTCTAGTAAGAAGAGTCACTAATGTGCTCCCTTTGCCATACACAGTGCAAATAGCACTCGCATCTGTTCCCAGCCAGTACAGTGTATTGGACTGAAGAGAAGCTACTGTTCTTGTCAGTTTTCTAAGCAAAGTTGAACTAGATATGGCCCATGTGTGTAGGAAGCACAGTTCTTTTGTTCTGAGCAAGCTCACTGTTCTGGCCCTGTAGGAAACACAGTAGAGTAAAAGAGTGCTCTTTTCTCAAAAGCAGAGTGTGTTTCTTGTAAGGCGAGCTAGTGCTTGTTTCCCAGTCAGAAATGGAGTTGAATCACACTCAGTTTCTGGTTAAGAGCAAGAGTTGTTTTCTGGTAAGAAGAGTCACTATTGCCCTTCCATTGCCATAGTCAGTGCAAATAGCACTCGCGTCTGTTCCCAGCAAGTACAGTGTATTGGACTGAAGAGAAGCTACTGTTCTTGTCAGTTTCCTAAGCAGAGCTGAAGTAGATATGGCCGTGTGTGTAAGAAGCACAGTTCTTTAGTTCTGTGCAAGCTCACTGTTCTGGCCCTGTAGGAATCACAGTAGAGTAGAAGAGTGCTCTTTTCTCAAAAGCAGAGTGTGTTTCTTGTAAGGCGACCTAGTGTTTGTTTCCCAGTCAGAAATGGAGTTGAATTAGATGCAGTTTCTGGTCCTACAAACAAAAGCTGTTTTCTAGTATGAAGAGTCACCATTGTGATCCATTTGCTACACAGTGCAAACAGCACTCGGTGCTGTTCACAGCAAGTACAGTGTATTGGACCTAAGAGAAGCTACTGTTCTTGTCAGTTTCCTAAGCAGAGTTGAAGTAGATATGGCCATGTGTATCAAGCACAGTTCTTCTGTTCTGAGCAAGCTCACTGTTCTGGCCCTATAGAAAACACAGTAGAGTAGAAGAGAGATCTTTTCTCAAAAGCAGAGTGTGTTTCTTGAAAGGCGAGCTTGTGTTTGTTTCCCAGTCAGAAATGGAGTTGAATCACATGCAGTTTCTGGTCCTAAGAGCAAGAGTTGTTTTCTGGTAAGAAGAGTCACTATTGTGATCCATTTGCCACACAGTGCAAATTGCACTCCCGTCTGTTCCCAGGAAGTACAGTGTATTGGACTGAAGAGAAGCTACTGTTCTCGTCAGTTTCCTAAGCTGAGTTGAAGTAGATATGGTCCGTGTGTGTAGGAAGCACAGTTCTTTTGTTGTGAGCAAGCTCATTGTTCTGGCCCTATAGAAAACACAGTAGAGTAGAAGAGTGCTCTTTTATCAAAAGCAGAGTGTGTTTCTTGTAAGGCGAGCTAGTGTTTCTTTCCCAGTCAGAAATCAAGTGGAATCACATGTAGTTTCTGGTCCTACTAGCAAGAGTTGTTTCCTGGTAAGAAGAGGCACTATTGCGATCCATTTGCCACACAGAGCAAAAAGCACTCGCGTCTGTTCCGAGCAAATAGAGTGTATTGGACTGAAGAGAAGCTACTCTTCTTGTCAGTTTTCTAAGGAGAGTTGAAATAGATATGGCCCGTGTGTGTAGGAAGCACAGTTCTTTTGTTCTGAGCAAGCTCACTGTTCTGGCCCTATGAAAAACACAGTAGAGTAGAAGAGTGCTCTTTTCTGAAAAGCAGAGTGTGTTTCTTGTAAGGCGAGCTAGTGTTTGTTTCCCAGTCAGAAATGGAGTTGAATCACATGCAGTTTCTGGTCCTAAGAGCAAGAGTTGTTTTCTGATAAGAAGAGTCACTTTTGTGATCCATTTGCCACACAGTGCAAATTGCACTCCCTTCTGTTCCCAGCAAGTACAGTGTATTGGCCTGAAGGGAAGCTTCTGTTCTTGTCAGTATCCTGAGCAGAGTTGAAGTAGATATGGCCCGTGTGTAGGAAGCACAGTTCTTTGTTCTCAGCAAGATCACTGTTCTGGTCCTATAGGAAACACAAGAGTAGAAGAGTACTCTTTTCTCAAAAGCAGAGTGTGTTTCTTGTAAGGCGAGCTAATGTTTGTTTCCCAGTCAGAAATGGATTTGAGTCACCTGCAGTTTCTGATCCTACTAGCAAGAGTTGTTTTCTGGTAAGAAGTGTCACTGTTGCCATCCATTTGCCACACAGAGCAAATAGCACTCTCGTCTGTTCCCAGCAAGTACAGTGTATTGGACTGAAGAGGAGCTACTGTTCTTCTCAGTTTCCTAAGCAGAGTTGAACTAGATATGGCCGGTGTGTTTAGGAAGTACAGTTCCTTTTTTCTGACCAAGCTCACTGTTCTGGCCCTATAGGAAACACAGTAGAGTAGAAGAGTGCTCTTTTCTCAAAAGCAGAGTGTGTTTCTTGTAAAGCGAGCTAGAGTTTGTTTCCCAGTCCTAAATGGAGTTGAATCACATGCAGTTTCTGGTCCTACAAGCAAGAGTTGTTTTCTGGTAAGAAGAGTCACTATTGCGCTGCCATTGCCATACACAGGACATATAGCACTGGCGTCTGTTCCCAGCAAGTACAGTGTATTGGACTGAAGAAGATCTACTGTTCTTGTCAGGTTCCTAAGCAGACTTGAACGAGATATGGCCGTGTGTGTAGGAAGCACAGTTCTTTTGTTCTGAGCAAGCTCACTTTTCGGAACACATAGGAAACACAGTAGAGAAGAAGAGTGCTCTTTTCTCAAAAACAGAGTGTTTTTCTTGGAAGTCGAGCTAGCGTTTGTTTCCCAGTCCTAAACAAAGTTGAGTCACATGCAGTTTTTTGTCCTACGAGCAAGAGTTTTTTTCTGGTAAGACAAGTCACTATTGTGCAACAATTGCCATACACAGTGCAAATAGCACTCGCGTCTGTTCCCCGCAAGTCCAGTGTATTCGACTGAAGAGGAGCTGCTGTTCTTGTTTGTTTCCTAAGCAGAGTTGAACTAGATATGGCCCGTGTGTGTAGGAAGCACAGTTCTTTTGTTCTGAGCAAGCTCACTCTTTGGACCCCATAGGAAACACAGTAGAGTAGAAGAGTGCTCTTTTCTCAAAAGCAGAGTGTGTTTCATGTAAGGCGCGCTAGCATTTGTTTCCCAGTCCTAAATGGAGTTGAATCACACGCAGTTTCTCGTCCTACGAGCAAGAGTTGTTTTCTGGTAAGGAAAGTCACTATTGCACTCCCATTGCCATACACAGTGCAAATAGCACTCGCGTCTGTTCGCAGCAAGTACAGTGTATTGGACTGAACAGGATCTACTGTTCTTGTCAGGTTCCTAAGCAGAATTGAACTAGATATGGCCGTGTGTGTAGGAAGCACAGTTCTTTTGTTCTGAGCAAGCTCACTCTTCGGACCCCATAGGAAACACAGTAGAGTAGAAGAGTGCTCTTTTCTCAAAAGCAGAGTGTGTTTTTGTAAGGCAAGCTATCGTTTGTTTCCCAGTCCTAAATGGAGTTGAATCACATGCAGTTTCTGGTCCTACGAGCAAGAGTTGTTTTCTGGTAAGGAAAGTCACTATTGCGCTCCCATTGCCATACACAGGGCAAATAGCACTCGCGTCTTTTCCCAGCAAGAACAGTGTATTGGACTGAATAGGAGCTACTGTTCTTGTCAGTTTCCTAAGCAGAGTTGAACTACATATGGTCCTTGTGTGTAGGAAGCACAGTTCTTTTGTTCTGAGCAAGCTCACTGTTTGGACCCCATAGGAAACACAGTGGAGTAGAAGAGTGCTCTTTTCTCTAAAGCAGAGTGTGTTTCTTGTAAGGTGAGCTAGCGTTTGTTTCCCAGTCCTAAATGGATTTGAGTCACATGCAGTTTTTGGTCCTATGAGCAAGAGTTGTTTTCTGGTAAGAAGATTCACTATTGCGCTGCCATTGCCATACACAGTGCAAATAGCACTCGCGTCTGTTCCCAGCAAGTACAGTGTATCGGACTGAAGAGGAGCTACTGTTCTTTTCATTTTCCTAAGCAGAGTTGAACTAGATATGGCCCGTGTGTTTAGGAAGCACAGTTATTATGTTCTGAGCAAGCTCACTGTTCTGTCCCTATAGGAAACACAGGAGAGTAGAAGAGTGCTCTTTTCTATAAAGCAGAGTGTGTTTCTTGTAAGGCGAGCTCGCGTTTGTTTCCCAGTCCTAAATGGATTTGAGTCACATGCAGTTTTTGCTCCTATGAGCAAGAGTTGTTTTCTGGTAAGAAGATTCACTATTGCACTGCCATTGCCATACACAAGACAAATAGCACTCTCATCTGTTCGCAGCAACTACAGTGTATTGGACTGAAGAGGATCACCTGTTCTTGTCAGGTTCCTAAGCAGAATTGAACTAGATATGGCCGTGTGTGTAGGAAGCACAGTTCTTTTGTTCTGAGCAAGCTCACTGTTCGGACCCAAAAGGAAACACAGTAGAGTAGAAGAGTGCTCTATTCTATAAAGCAGAGTGTGTTTCTTGTAAGGCGAGCTCACGTTTGTTTCCCAGTCCTAAATGGATTTGAGTCACATGCAGTTTTTGGTCCTATGAGCAAGAGTTGTTTTCTTGTAAGAAGAGTCACTATTGTGCTCCAAATGCCATACACTGTGCAAATAGCACTCGCGTCTGTTCCCAGCATGTACAGTGTATTGGACTGAATAGGAGCTACTGTTCTTGTCAGTTCCCTAAGCAGAGTTGAACTAGATATGGTCCATGTGTGTAGGAAGCACAGTTCCTTTGTTCTGAGCAAGCTCACTGTTTGGACCCCATAGGAAACACAGTAGAGTAGAAGAGTGCTCTTTTCTAAAAAGCAGAGAGTGTTTCTTGTAAGGCAGGTTGCATTTGTTTCCCAGTCCTAAATGGCGTTGAATCACATGCAGTTTGTGTTCCTACGAGCAAGAGTTGTTTTCTGGTAAGGAGAGTCACTATTGCGCTGTCATTGCCATACACAGTGCAAATAGCACTCGCGTCTGTTCCCAGCAAGTACAGTGTATCGGACTGAAGAGGAGCTACTGTTCTTGTCAGTTTCCTAAGCAGAGTTGAACTAGATATGGCCCGTGTGTCTAGGAAACACAGTTCATTTGTTCTGAGCAAGCTCACTGTTCTGGCCCTATAGGAAACACAGTAGAGTAGAAGAGTGCTCTTTTCTCAAAAGCAAAGTGTGTTTCTTGTAAGGCGAGCTAGTGTTTGTTTCCCAGTCAGAAATGGAGTTGAATCACATGCAGTTTTTGGTCCTAAGAGCAAGAGTTGTTTTCTGGTAAGAAGAGTCACTTTTGTGATCCATTTGCCACACAGTGCAAATTGCACTCCCTTCTGTTACCAGCAAGTACAGTGTATTGGCCTGAAGAGAAGCTTCTGTTCTTGTCAGTTTCCTTAGCAGAGTTGAAGTAGATATGGCCCGTGTGTGTAGGAAGCACAGTTCTTTTGTTCTGAGCAAGATCACTGTTCTGGCCCTATAGGAAACACAGTAGGGTAGAAGAGTGCTCTTTTCTCAAAAGCAGAGTGTGTTTCTTGTAAGCCGAGCTAACCTTTGTTTCCCAGTCAGAAATGGATTTGAATCACCTGCAGTTTCTGGTCCTACGTGCAAGAGTTGTTTTATGGTAAGAAGTGTCACTGATGCGATCCATTTGCCACACAGAGCAAATAGCACTCTCGTCTGTTCCCAGCAAGTACAGTGCATTGGACTGAAGAGAACCTACTGTTCTTGTCAGTTTTTTAAGCAGAGTTGAAGTAGATATGGCCCGTGTGTGTAGGAAGCACAGTTCTTTTGTTCTGAGCAAGCTCACTGTTCTGGCCCTATAGGAAACACAGTAGAGTAGAAGAGTGCTCTTTTCTCAAAAGCAGAGTGTGTTTCTTGTAAGGCAAGCTAGTGTTTGTTTCCCAGTCAGAAATTGCGAGGAATCACATGCAGTTTCTAGTCCTAAGAGCAAGAGTCGTTTTCTGGTAAGAAGAGTCACTATTGTGATCCATTTGCAGCACAGTGCAAATAGCACTCGCGTGTGTTCCAAGCAAGTACAGTGTATTGGACTGAAGAGAAGCTACTGTTCTTGTCAGTTTCCTAAGCAGAGTTGAAGTAGATTTGGCCCATGTGTGTAGGAAGCACAGTTCTTTTGTTCTCAGCAAGCTCACTGTTCTGGCCCTGTAGGAAACACAGTAGAGTAGAAGAGTGCTCTTTTCTCAAAAAAGAGTGTGTTTCTTGTAAGGCGAGCTAGTGTTTGTTTCCCAGTCATAAACGGAGTGGAATCACATGCAGTTTCTGGTCCTTAGAGCAAGAGTTGTTTTCTAGTAAGAAGAGTCACTAATGTGCTCCCTTTGCCATACACAGTGCAAATAGCACTCGCATCTGTTCCCAGCCAGTACAGTGTATTGGACTGAAGAGAAGCTACTGTTCTTGTCAGTTTTCTAAGCAAAGTTGAACTAGATATGGCCCATGTGTGTAGGAAGCACAGTTCTTTTGTTCTGAGCAAGCTCACTGTTCTGGCCCTGTAGGAAACACAGTAGAGTAAAAGAGTGCTCTTTTCTCAAAAGCAGAGTGTGTTTCTTGTAAGGCGAGCTAGTGCTTGTTTCCCAGTCAGAAATGGAGTTGAATCACACTCAGTTTCTGGTTAAGAGCAAGAGTTGTTTTCTGGTAAGAAGAGTCACTATTGCCCTTCCATTGCCATAGTCAGTGCAAATAGCACTCGCGTCTGTTCCCAGCAAGTACAGTGTATTGGACTGAAGAGAAGCTACTGTTCTTGTCAGTTTCCTAAGCAGAGTTGAAGTAGATATGGCCGTGTGTGTAAGAAGCACAGTTCTTTAGTTCTGTGCAAGCTCACTGTTCTGGCCCTGTAGGAATCACAGTAGAGTAGAAGAGTGCTCTTTTCTCAAAAGCAGAGTGTGTTTCTTGTAAGGCGACCTAGTGTTTGTTTCCCAGTCAGAAATGGAGTTGAATTAGATGCAGTTTCTGGTCCTACAAACAAAAGCTGTTTTCTAGTATGAAGAGTCACCATTGTGATCCATTTGCTACACAGTGCAAACAGCACTCGGTGCTGTTCACAGCAAGTACAGTGTATTGGACCTAAGAGAAGCTACTGTTCTTGTCAGTTTCCTAAGCAGAGTTGAAGTAGATATGGCCATGTGTATCAAGCACAGTTCTTCTGTTCTGAGCAAGCTCACTGTTCTGGCCCTATAGAAAACACAGTAGAGTAGAAGAGAGATCTTTTCTCAAAAGCAGAGTGTGTTTCTTGAAAGGCGAGCTTGTGTTTGTTTCCCAGTCAGAAATGGAGTTGAATCACATGCAGTTTCTGGTCCTAAGAGCAAGAGTTGTTTTCTGGTAAGAAGAGTCATTATTGTGATCCATTTGCCACACAGTGCAAATTGCACTCCCGTCTGTTCCCAGGAAGTACAGTGTATTGGACTGAAGAGAAGCTACTGTTCTCGTCAGTTTCCTAAGCTGAGTTGAAGTAGATATGGTCCGTGTGTGTAGGAAGCACAGTTCTTTTGTTGTGAGCAAGCTCATTGTTCTGGCCCTATAGAAAACACAGTAGAGAAGAAGAGTGCTCTTTTATCAAAAGCAGAGTGTGTTTCTTGTAAGGCGAGCTAGTGTTTCTTTCCCAGTCAGAAATCAAGTGGAATCACATGTAGTTTCTGGTCCTACTAGCAAGAGTTGTTTCCTGGTAAGAAGAGGCACTATTGCGATCCATTTGCCACACAGAGCAAAAAGCACTCGCGTCTGTTCCGAGCAAATAGAGTGTATTGGACTGAAGAGAAGCTACTCTTCTTGTCAGTTTTCTAAGGAGAGTTGAAATAGATATGGCCCGTGTGTGTAGGAAGCACAGTTCTTTTGTTCTGAGCAAGCTCACTGTTCTGGCCCTATGAAAAACACAGTAGAGTAGAAGAGTGCTCTTTTCTGAAAAGCAGAGTGTGTTTCTTGCAAGGCGAGCTAGCGTTTGTTTCCCAGTCAGAAATGGAGTTGAATCACATGCAGTTTCTGGTCCTAAGAGCAAGAGTTGTTTTCTGATAAGAAGAGTCACTTTTGTGATCCATTTGCCACACAGTGTAAATTGCACTCCCTTCTGTTCCCAGCAAGTACAGTGTATTGGCCTGAAGGGAAGCTTCTGTTCTTGTCAGTATCCTGAGCAGAGTTGAAGTAGATATGGCCCGTGTGTAGGAAGCACAGTTCTTTGTTCTCAGCAAGATCACTGTTCTGGTCCTATAGGAAACACAAGAGTAGAAGAGTACTCTTTTCTCAAAAGCAGAGTGTGTTTCTTGTAAGGCGAGCTAATGTTTGTTTCCCAGTCAGAAATGGATTTGAGTCACCTGCAGTTTCTGATCCTACTAGCAAGAGTTGTTTTCTGGTAAGAAGTGTCACTGTTGCCATCCATTTGCCACACAGAGCAAATAGCACTCTCGTCTGTTCCCAGCAAGTACAGTGTATTGGACTGAAGAGGAGCTACTGTTCTTCTCAGTTTCCTAAGCAGAGTTGAACTAGATATGGCCGGTGTGTTTAGGAAGTACAGTTCCTTTTTTCTGACCAAGCTCACTGTTCTGGCCCTATAGGAAACACAGTAGAGTAGAAGAGTGCTCTTTTCTCAAAAGCAGAGTGTGTTTCTTGTAAAGCGAGCTAGAGTTTGTTTCCCAGTCCTAAATGGAGTTGAATCACATGCAGTTTCTGGTCCTACAAGCAAGAGTTGTTTTCTGGTAAGAAGAGTCACTATTGCGCTGCCATTGCCATACACAGGACATATAGCACTGGCGTCTGTTCCCAGCAAGTACAGTGTATTGGACTGAAGAAGATCTACTGTTCTTGTCAGGTTCCTAAGCAGACTTGAACGAGATATGGCCGTGTGTGTAGGAAGCACAGTTCTTTTGTTCTGAGCAAGCTCACTTTTCGGAACACATAGGAAACACAGTAGAGAAGAAGAGTGCTCTTTTCTCAAAAACAGAGTGTTTTTCTTGGAAGTCGAGCTAGCGTTTGTTTCCCAGTCCTAAACAAAGTTGAGTCACATGCAGTTTTTTGTCCTACGAGCAAGAGTTGTTTTCTGGTAAGACAAGTCACTATTGTGCTCCAATTGCCATACACAGTGCAAATAGCACTCGCGTCTGTTCCCCGCAAGTCCAGTGTATTCGACTGAAGAGGAGCTGCTGTTCTTGTTTGTTTCCTAAGCAGAGTTGAACTAGATATGGCCCGTGTGTGTAGGAAGCACAGTTCTTTTGTTCTGAGCAAGCTCACTCTTTGGACCCCATAGGAAACACAGTAGAGTAGAAGAGTGCTCTTTTCTCAAAAGCAGAGTGTGTTTCATGTAAGGCGCGCTAGCATTTGTTTCCCAGTCCTAAATGGAGTTGAATCACACGCAGTTTCTCGTCCTACGAGCAAGAGTTGTTTTCTGGTAAGGAAAGTCACTATTGCACTCCCATTGCCATACACAGTGCAAATAGCACTCGCGTCTGTTCGCAGCAAGTACAGTGTATTGGACTGAACAGGATCTACTGTTCTTGTCAGGTTCCTAAGCAGAATTGAACTAGATATGGCCGTGTGTGTAGGAAGCACAGTTCTTTTGTTCTGAGCAAGCTCACTCTTCGGACCCCATAGGAAACACAGTAGAGTAGAAGAGTGCTCTTTTCTCAAAAGCAGAGTGTGTTTTTGTAAGGCAAGCTATCGTTTGTTTCCCAGTCCTAAATGGAGTTGAATCACATGCAGTTTCTGGTCCTACGAGCAAGAGTTGTTTTCTGGTAAGGAAAGTCACTATTGCGCTCCCATTGCCATACACAGGGCAAATAGCACTCGCGTCTTTTCCCAGCAAGAACAGTGTATTGGACTGAATAGGAGCTACTGTTCTTGTCAGTTTCCTAAGCAGAGTTGAACTACATATGGTCCTTGTGTGTAGGAAGCACAGTTCTTTTGTTCTGAGCAAGCTCACTGTTTGGACCCCATAGGAAACACAGTGGAGTAGAAGAGTGCTCTTTTCTCTAAAGCAGAGTGTGTTTCTTGTAAGTCGAGCTAGCGTTTGTTTCCCAGTCCTAAATGGATTTGAGTCACATGCAGTTTTTGGTCCTATGAGCAAGAGTTGTTTTCTGGTAAGAAGATTCACTATTGCGCTGCCATTGTCATACACAGTGCAAATAGCACTCGCGTCTGTTCCCAGCAAGTACAGTGTATCGGACTGAAGAGGAGCTACTGTTCTTTTCATTTTCCTAAGCAGAGTTGAACTTGATATGGCCCGTGTGTTTAGGAAGCACAGTTATTATGTTCTGAGCAAGCTCACTGTTCTGTCCCTATAGGAAACACAGGAGAGTAGAAGAGTGCTCTTTTCTATAAAGCAGAGTGTGTTTCTTGTAAGGCGAGCTCGCGTTTGTTTCCCAGTCCTAAATGGATTTGAGTCACATGCAGTTTTTGGTCCTATGAGCAAGAGTTGTTTTCTGGTAAGAAGATTCACTATTGCGCTGCCATTGCCATACACAAGACAAATAGCACTCTCATCTGTTCGCAGCAACTACAGTGTATTGGACTGAAGAGGATCACCTGTTCTTGTCAGGTTCCTAAGCAGAATTGAACTAGATATGGCCGTGTGTGTAGGAAGCACAGTTCTTTTGTTCTGAGCAAGCTCACTGTTCGGACCCAAAAGGAAACACAGTAGAGTAGAAGAGTGCTCTATTCTATAAAGCAGAGTGTGTTTCTTGTAAGGCGAGCTCACGTTTGTTTCCCAGTCCTAAATGGATTTGAGTCACATGCAGTTTTTGGTCCTATGAGCAAGAGTTGTTTTCTTGTAAGAAGAGTCACTATTGTGCTCCAAATGCCATACACTGTGCAAATAGCACTCGCGTCTGTTCCCAGCATGTACAGTGTATTGGACTGAATAGGAGCTACTGTTCTTGTCAGTTCCCTAAGCAGAGTTGAACTAGATATGGTCCATGTGTGTAGGAAGCACAGTTCCTTTGTTCTGAGCAAGCTCACTGTTTGGACCCCATAGGAAACACAGTAGAGTAGAAGTGTGCTCTTTTCTAAAAAGCAGAGAGTGTTTCTTGTAAGGCAGGTTGCATTTGTTTCCCAGTCCTAAATGGCGTTGAATCACATGCAGTTTGTGTTCCTACGAGCAAGAGTTGTTTTCTGGTAAGGAGAGTCACTATTGCGCTATCATTGCCATACACAGTGCAAATAGCACTCGCGTCTGTTCCCAGCAAGTACAGTGTATCGGACTGAAGAGGAGCTACTGTTCTTGTCAGTTTCCTAAGCAGAGTTGAACTAGATATGGCCCGTGTGTCTAGGAAACACAGTTCATTTGTTCTGAGCAAGCTCACTGTTCTGGCCCTATAGGAAACACAGTAGAGTAGAAGAGTGCTCTTTTCTCAAAAGCAAAGTGTGTTTCTTGTAAGGCGAGCTAGTGTTTGTTTCCCAGTCAGAAATGGAGTTGAATCACATGCAGTTTTTGGTCCTAAGAGCAAGAGTTGTTTTCTGGTAAGAAGAGTCACTTTTGTGATCCATTTGCCACACAGTGCAAATTGCACTCCCTTCTGTTACCAGCAAGTACAGTGTATTGGCCTGAAGAGAAGCTTCTGTTCTTGTCAGTTTCCTTAGCAGAGTTGAAGTAGATATGGCCCGTGTGTGTAGGAAGCACAGTTCTTTTGTTCTGAGCAAGATCACTGTTCTGGCCCTATAGGAAACACAGTAGGGTAGAAGAGTGCTCTTTTCTCAAAAGCAGAGTGTGTTTCTTGTAAGCCAAGCTAACCTTTGTTTCCCAGTCAGAAATGGATTTGAATCACCTGCAGTTTCTGGTCCTACTAGCAAGAGTTGTTTTATGGTAAGAAGTGTCACTGATGCGATCCATTTGCCACACAGAGCAAATAGCACTCTCGTCTGTTCCCAGCAAGTACAGTGCATTGGACTGAAGAGAACCTACTGTTCTTGTCAGTTTTTTAAGCAGAGTTGAAGTAGATATGGCCCGTGTGTGTAGGAAGCACAGTTCTTTTGTTCTGAGCAAGCTCACTGTTCTGGCCCTATAGGAAACACAGTAGAGTAGAAGAGTGCTCTTTTCTCAAAAGCAGAGTGTGTTTCTTGTAAGGCAAGCTAGTGTTTGTTTCCCAGTCAGAAATTGCGAGGAATCACATGCAGTTTCTAGTCCTAAGAGCAAGAGTCGTTTTCTGGTAAGAAGAGTCACTATTGTGATCCATTTGCAGCACAGTGCAAATAGCACTCGCGTCTGTTCCAAGCAAGTACAGTGTATTGGACTGAAGAGAAGCTACTGTTCTTGTCAGTTTCCTAAGCAGAGTTGAAGTAGATTTGGCCCATGTGTGTAGGAAGCACAGTTCTTTTGTTCTCAGCAAGCTCACTGTTCTGGCCCTGTAGGAAACACAGTAGAGTAGAAGAGTGCTCTTTTCTCAAAAAAGAGTGTGTTTCTTGTAAGGCGAGCTAGTGTTTGTTTCCCAGTCATAAACGGAGTGGAATCACATGCAGTTTCTGGTCCTAAGAGCAAGAGTTGTTTTCTAGTAAGAAGAGTCACTAATGTGCTCCCTTTGCCATACACAGTGCAAATAGCACTCGCATCTGTTCCCAGCCAGTACAGTGTATTGGACTGAAGAGAAGCTACTGTTCTTGTCAGTTTTCTAAGCAAAGTTGAACTAGATATGGCCCATGTGTGTAGGAAGCACAGTTCTTTTGTTCTGAGCAAGCTCACTGTTCTGGCCCTGTAGGAAACACAGTAGAGTAAAAGAGTGCTCTTTTCTCAAAAGCAGAGTGTGTTTCTTGTAAGGCGAGCTAGTGCTTGTTTCCCAGTCAGAAATGGAGTTGAATCACACTCAGTTTCTGGTTAAGAGCAAGAGTTGTTTTCTGGTAAGAAGAGTCACTATTGCCCTTCCATTGCCATAGTCAGTGCAAATAGCACTCGCGTCTGTTCCCAGCAAGTACAGTGTATTGGACTGAAGAGAAGCTACTGTTCTTGTCAGTTTCCTAAGCAGAGTTGAAGTAGATATGGCCGTGTGTGTAAGAAGCACAGTTCTTTAGTTCTGTGCAAGCTCACTGTTCTGGCCCTGTAGGAATCACAGTAGAGTAGAAGAGTGCTCTTTTCTCAAAAGCAGAGTGTGTTTCTTGTAAGGCGACCTAGTGTTTGTTTCCCAGTCAGAAATGGAGTTGAATTAGATGCAGTTTCTGGTCCTACAAACAAAAGCTGTTTTCTAGTATGAAGAGTCACCATTGTGATCCATTTGCTACACAGTGCAAACAGCACTCGGTGCTGTTCACAGCAAGTACAGTGTATTGGACCTAAGAGAAGCTACTGTTCTTGTCAGTTTCCTAAGCAGAGTTGAAGTAGATATGGCCATGTGTATCAAGCACAGTTCTTCTGTTCTGAGCAAGCTCACTGTTCTGGCCCTATAGAAAACACAGTAGAGTAGAAGAGAGATCTTTTCTCAAAAGCAGAGTGTGTTTCTTGAAAGGCGAGCTTGTGTTTGTTTCCCAGTCAGAAATGGAGTTGAATCACATGCAGTTTCTGGTCCTAAGAGCAAGAGTTGTTTTCTGGTAAGAAGAGTCACTATTGTGATCCATTTGCCACACAGTGCAAATTGCACTCCCGTCTGTTCCCAGGAAGTACAGTGTATTGGACTGAAGAGAAGCTACTGTTCTCGTCAGTTTCCTAAGCTGAGTTGAAGTAGATATGGTCCGTGTGTGTAGGAAGCACAGTTCTTTTGTTGTGAGCAAGCTCATTGTTCTGGCCCTATAGAAAACACAGTAGAGTAGAAGAGTGCTCTTTTATCAAAAGCAGAGTGTGTTTCTTGTAAGGCGAGCTAGTGTTTCTTTCCCAGTCAGAAATCAAGTGGAATCACATGTAGTTTCTGGTCCTACTAGCAAGAGTTGTTTCCTGGTAAGAAGAGGCACTATTGCGATCCATTTGCCACACAGAGCAAAAAGCACTCACGTCTGTTCCGAGCAAATAGAGTGTATTGGACTGAAGAGAAGCTACTCTTCTTGTCAGTTTTCTAAGGAGAGTTGAAATAGATATGGCCCGTGTGTGTAGGAAGCACAGTTCTTTTGTTCTGAGCAAGCTCACTGTTCTGGCCCTATGAAAAACACAGTAGAGTAGAAGAGTGCTCTTTTCTGAAAAGCAGAGTGTGTTTCTTGCAAGGCGAGCTAGCGTTTGTTTCCCAGTCAGAAATGGAGTTGAATCACATGCAGTTTCTGGTCCTAAGAGCAAGAGTTGTTTTCTGATAAGAAGAGTCACTTTTGTGATCCATTTGCCACACAGTGCAAATTGCACTCCCTTCTGTTCCCAGCAAGTACAGTGTATTGGCCTGAAGGGAAGCTTCTGTTCTTGTCAGTATCCTGAGCAGAGTTGAAGTAGATATGGCCCGTGTGTAGGAAGCACAGTTCTTTGTTCTCAGCAAGATCACTGTTCTGGTCCTATAGGAAACACAAGAGTAGAAGAGTACTCTTTTCTCAAAAGCAGAGTGTGTTTCTTGTAAGGCGAGCTAATGTTTGTTTCCCAGTCAGAAATGGATTTGAGTCACCTGCAGTTTCTGATCCTACTAGCAAGAGTTGTTTTCTGGTAAGAAGTGTCACTGTTGCCATCCATTTGCCACACAGAGCAAATAGCACTCTCGTCTGTTCCCAGCAAGTACAGTGTATTGGACTGAAGAGGAGCTACTGTTCTTCTCAGTTTCCTAAGCAGAGTTGAACTAGATATGGCCGGTGTGTTTAGGAAGTACAGTTCCTTTTTTCTGACCAAGCTCACTGTTCTGGCCCTATAGGAAACACAGTAGAGTAGAAGAGTGCTCTTTTCTCAAAAGCAGAGTGTGTTTCTTGTAAAGCGAGCTAGAGTTTGTTTCCCAGTCCTAAATGGAGTTGAATCACATGCAGTTTCTGGTCCTACAAGCAAGAGTTGTTTTCTGGTAAGAAGAGTCACTATTGCGCTGCCATTGCCATACACAGGACATATAGCACTGGCGTCTGTTCCCAGCAAGTACAGTGTATTGGACTGAAGAAGATCTACTGTTCTTGTCAGGTTCCTAAGCAGACTTGAACGAGATATGGCCGTGTGTGTAGGAAGCACAGTTCTTTTGTTCTGAGCAAGCTCACTTTTCGGAACACATAGGAAACACAGTAGAGAAGAAGAGTGCTCTTTTCTCAAAAACAGAGTGTTTTTCTTGGAAGTCGAGCTAGCGTTTGTTTCCCAGTCCTAAACAAAGTTGAGTCACATGCAGTTTTTTGTCCTACGAGCAAGAGTTGTTTTCTGGTAAGACAAGTCACTATTGTGCTCCAATTGCCATACACAGTGCAAATAGCACTCGCGTCTGTTCCCCGCAAGTCCAGTGTATTCGACTGAAGAGGAGCTGCTGTTCTTGTTTGTTTCCTAAGCAGAGTGGAACTAGATATGGCCCGTGTGTGTAGGAAGCACAGTTCTTTTGTTCTGAGCAAGCTCACTCTTTGGACCCCATAGGAAACACAGTAGAGTAGAAGAGTGCTCTTTTCTCAAAAGCAGAGTGTGTTTCATGTAAGGCGCGCTAGCATTTGTTTCCCAGTCCTAAATGGAGTTGAATCACACGCAGTTTCTCGTCCTACGAGCAAGAGTTGTTTTCTGGTAAGGAAAGTCACTATTGCACTCCCATTGCCATACACAGTGCAAATAGCACTCGCGTCTGTTTGCAGCAAGTACAGTGTATTGGAGTGAACAGGATCTACTGTTCTTGTCAGGTTCCTAAGCAGAATTGAACTAGATATGGCCGTGTGTGTAGGAAGCACAGTTCTTTTGTTCTGAGCAAGCTCACTCTTCGGACCCCATAGGAAACACAGTAGAGTAGAAGAGTGCTCTTTTCTCAAAAGCAGAGTGTGTTTTTGTAAGGCAAGCTATCGTTTGTTTCCCAGTCCTAAATGGAGTTGAATCACATGCAGTTTCTGGTCCTACGAGCAAGAGTTGTTTTCTGGTAAGGAAAGTCACTATTGCGCTCCCATTGCCATACACAGGGCAAATAGCACTCGCGTCTTTTCCCAGCAAGAACAGTGTATTGGACTGAATAGGAGCTACTGTTCTTGTCAGTTTCCTAAGCAGAGTTGAACTACATATGGTCCTTGTGTGTAGGAAGCACAGTTCTTTTGTTCTGAGCAAGCTCACTGTTTGGACCCCATAGGAAACACAGTGGAGTAGAAGAGTGCTCTTTTCTCTAAAGCAGAGTGTGTTTCTTGTAAGGCGAGCTAGCGTTTGTTTCCCAGTCCTAAATGGATTTGAGTCACATGCAGTTTTTGGTCCTATGAGCAAGAGTTGTTTTCTGGTAAGAAGATTCACTATTGCGCTGCCATTGCCATACACAGTGCAAATAGCACTCGCGTCTGTTCCCAGCAACTACAGTGTATCAGACTGAAGAGGAGCTACTGTTCTTTTCATTTTCCTAAGCAGAGTTGAACTAGATATGGCCCGTGTGTTTAGGAAGCACAGTTATTATGTTCTGAGCAAGCTCACTGTTCTGTCCCTATAGGAAACACAGGAGAGTAGAAGAGTGCTCTTTTCTATAAAGCAGAGTGTGTTTCTTGTAAGGCGAGCTCGCGTTTGTTTCCCAGTCCTAAATGGATTTGAGTCACATGCAGTTTTTGGTCCTATGAGCAAGAGTTGTTTTCTGGTAAGAAGATTCACTATTGCGCTGCCATTGCCATACACAAGACAAATAGCACTCTCATCTGTTCGCAGCAACTACAGTGTATTGGACTGAAGAGGATCACCTGTTCTTGTCAGGTTCCTAAGCAGAATTGAACTAGATATGGCCGTGTGTGTAGGAAGCACAGTTCTTTTGTTCTGAGCAAGCTCACTGTTCGGACCCAAAAGGAAACACAGTAGAGTAGAAGAGTGCTCTATTCTATAAAGCAGAGTGTGTTTCTTGTAAGGCGAGCTCACGTTGGTTTCCCAGTCCTAAATGGATTTGAGTCACATGCAGTTTTTGGTCCTATGAGCAAGAGTTGTTTTCTTGTAAGAAGAGTCACTATTGTGCTCCAAATGCCATACACTGTGCAAATAGCACTCGCGTCTGTTCCCAGCATGTACAGTGTATTGGACTGAATAGGAGCTACTGTTCTTGTCAGTTCCCTAAGCAGAGTTGAACTAGATATGGTCCATGTGTGTAGGAAGCACAGTTCCTTTGTTCTGAGCAAGCTCACTGTTTGGACCCCATAGGAAACACAGTAGAGTAGAAGAGTGCTCTTTTCTAAAAAGCAGAGAGTGTTTCTTGTAAGGCAGGTTGCATTTGTTTCCCAGTCCTACATGGCGTTGAATCACATGCAGTTTTTGTTCCTACGAGCAAGAGTTGTTTTCTGGTAAGGAGAGTCACTATTGCGCTGTCATTGCCATACACAGTGCAAATAGCACTCGCGTCTGTTCCCAGCAAGTACAGTGTATCGGACTGAAGAGGAGCTACTGTTCTTGTCAGTTTCCTAAGCAGAGTTGAACTAGATATGGCCCGTGTGTCTAGGAAACACAGTTCATTTGTTCTGAGCAAGCTCACTGTTCTGGCCCTATAGGAAACACAGTAGAGTAGAAGAGTGCTCTTTTCTCAAAAGCAAAGTGTGTTTCTTGTAAGGCGAGCTAGTGTTTGTTTCCCAGTCAGAAATGGAGTTGAATCACATGCAGTTTTTGGTCCTAAGAGCAAGAGTTGTTTTCTGGTAAGAAGAGTCACTTTTGTGATCCATTTGCCACACAGTGCAAATTGCACTCCCTTCTGTTACCAGCAAGTACAGTGTATTGGCCTGAAGAGAAGCTTCTGTTCTTGTCAGTTTCCTTAGCAGAGTTGAAGTAGATATGGCCCGTGTGTGTAGGAAGCACAGTTCTTTTGTTCTGAGCAAGATCACTGTTCTGGCCCTATAGGAAACACAGTAGGGTAGAAGAGTGCTCTTTTCTCAAAAGCAGAGTGTGTTTCTTGTAAGCCGAGCTAACCTTTGTTTCCCAGTCAGAAATGGATTTGAATCACCTGCAGTTTCTGGTCCTACGTGCAAGAGTTGTTTTATGGTAAGAAGTGTCACTGATGCGATCCATTTGCCACACAGAGCAAATAGCACTCTCGTCTGTTCCCAGCAAGTACAGTGCATTGGACTGAAGAGAACCTACTGTTCTTGTCAGTTTTTTAAGCAGAGTTGAAGTAGATATGGCCCGTGTGTGTAGGAAGCACAGTTCTTTTGTTCTGAGCAAGCTCACTGTTCTGGCCCTATAGGAAACACAGTAGAGTAGAAGAGTGCTCTTTTCTCAAAAGCAGAGTGTGTTTCTTGTAAGGCAAGCTAGTGTTTGTTTCCCAGTCAGAAATTGCGAGGAATCACATGCAGTTTCTAGTCCTAAGAGCAAGAGTCGTTTTCTGGTAAGAAGAGTCACTATTGTGATCCATTTGCAGCACAGTGCAAATAGCACTCGCGTCTGTTCCAAGCAAGTACAGTGTATTGGACTGAAGAGAAGCTACTGTTCTTGTCAGTTTCCTAAGCAGAGTTGAAGTAGATTTGGCCCATGTGTGTAGGAAGCACAGTTCTTTTGTTCTCAGCAAGCTCACTGTTCTGGCCCTGTAGGAAACACAGTAGAGTAGAAGAGTGCTCTTTTCTCAAAAAAGAGTGTGTTTCTTGTAAGGCGAGCTAGTGTTTGTTTCCCAGTCATAAACGGAGTGGAATCACATGCAGTTTCTGGTCCTAAGAGCAAGAGTTGTTTTCTAGTAAGAAGAGTCACTAATGTGCTCCCTTTGCCATACACAGTGCAAATAGCACTCGCATCTGTTCCCAGCCAGTACAGTGTATTGGACTGAAGAGAAGCTACTGTTCTTGTCAGTTTTCTAAGCAAAGTTGAACTAGATATGGCCCATGTGTGTAGGAAGCACAGTTCTTTTGTTCTGAGCAAGCTCACTGTTCTGGCCCTGTAGGAAACACAGTAGAGTAAAAGAGTGCTCTTTTCTCAAAAGCAGAGTGTGTTTCTTGTAAGGCGAGCTAGTGCTTGTTTCCCAGTCAGAAATGGAGTTGAATCACACTCAGTTTCTGGTTAAGAGCAAGAGTTGTTTTCTGGTAAGAAGAGTCACTATTGCCCTTCCATTGCCATAGTCAGTGCAAATAGCACTCGCGTCTGTTCCCAGCAAGTACAGTGTATTGGACTGAAGAGAAGCTACTGTTCTTGTCAGTTTCCTAAGCAGAGTTGAAGTAGATATGGCCGTGTGTGTAAGAAGCACAGTTCTTTAGTTCTGTGCAAGCTCACTGTTCTGGCCCTGTAGGAATCACAGTAGAGTAGAAGAGTGCTCTTTTCTCAAAAGCAGAGTGTGTTTCTTGTAAGGCGACCTAGTGTTTGTTTCCCAGTCAGAAATGGAGTTGAATTAGATGCAGTTTCTGGTCCTACAAACAAAAGCTGTTTTCTAGTATGAAGAGTCACCATTGTGATCCATTTGCTACACAGTGCAAACAGCACTCGGTGCTGTTCACAGCAAGTACAGTGTATTGGACCTAAGAGAAGCTACTGTTCTTGTCAGTTTCCTAAGCAGAGTTGAAGTAGATATGGCCATGTGTATCAAGCACAGTTCTTCTGTTCTGAGCAAGCTCACTGTTCTGGCCCTATAGAAAACACAGTAGAGTAGAAGAGAGATCTTTTCTCAAAAGCAGAGTGTGTTTCTTGAAAGGCGAGCTTGTGTTTGTTTCCCAGTCAGAAATGGAGTTGAATCACATGCAGTTTCTGGTCCTAAGAGCAAGAGTTGTTTTCTGGTAAGAAGAGTCACTATTGTGATCCATTTGCCACACAGTGCAAATTGCACTCCCGTCTGTTCCCAGGAAGTACAGTGTATTGGACTGAAGAGAAGCTACTGTTCTCGTCAGTTTCCTAAGCTGAGTTGAAGTAGATATGGTCCGTGTGTGTAGGAAGCACAGTTCTTTTGTTGTGAGCAAGCTCATTGTTCTGGCCCTATAGAAAACACAGTAGAGTAGAAGAGTGCTCTTTTATCAAAAGCAGAGTGTGTTTCTTGTAAGGCGAGCTAGTGTTTCTTTCCCAGTCAGAAATCAAGTGGAATCACATGTAGTTTCTGGTCCTACTAGCAAGAGTTGTTTCCTGGTAAGAAGAGGCACTATTGCGATCCATTTGCCACACAGAGCAAAAAGCACTCGCGTCTGTTCCGAGCAAATAGAGTGTATTGGACTGAAGAGAAGCTACTCTTCTTGTCAGTTTTCTAAGGAGAGTTGAAATAGATATGGCCCGTGTGTGTAGGAAGCACAGTTCTTTTGTTCTGAGCAAGCTCACTGTTCTGGCCCTATGAAAAACACAGTAGAGTAGAAGAGTGCTCTTTTCTGAAAAGCAGAGTGTGTTTCTTGTAAGGCGAGCTAGCGTTTGTTTCCCAGTCAGAAATGGAGATGAATCACATGCAGTTTCTGGTCCTAAGAGCAAGAGTTGTTTTCTGATAAGAAGAGTCACTTTTGTGATCCATTTGCCACACAGTGCAAATTGCACTCCCTTCTGTTCCCAGCAAGTACAGTGTATTGGCCTGAAGGGAAGCTTCTGTTCTTGTCAGTATCCTGAGCAGAGTTGAAGTAGATATGGCCCGTGTGTAGGAAGCACAGTTCTTTGTTCTCAGCAAGATCACTGTTCTGGTCCTATAGGAAACACAAGAGTAGAAGAGTACTCTTTTCTCAAAAGCAGAGTGTGTTTCTTGTAAGGCGAGCTAATGTTTGTTTCCCAGTCAGAAATGGATTTGAGTCACCTGCAGTTTCTGATCCTACTAGCAAGAGTTGTTTTCTGGTAAGAAGTGTCACTGTTGCCATCCATTTGCCACACAGAGCAAATAGCACTCTCGTCTGTTCCCAGCAAGTACAGTGTATTGGACTGAAGAGGAGCTACTGTTCTTCTCAGTTTCCTAAGCAGAGTTGAACTAGATATGGCCGGTGTGTTTAGGAAGTACAGTTCCTTTTTTCTGACCAAGCTCACTGTTCTGGCCCTATAGGAAACACAGTAGAGTAGAAGAGTGCTCTTTTCTCAAAAGCAGAGTGTGTTTCTTGTAAAGCGAGCTAGAGTTTGTTTCCCAGTCCTAAATGGAGTTGAATCACATGCAGTTTCTGGTCCTACAAGCAAGAGTTGTTTTCTGGTAAGAAGAGTCACTATTGCGCTGCCATTGCCATACACAGGACATATAGCACTGGCGTCTGTTCCCAGCAAGTACAGTGTATTGGACTGAAGAAGATCTACTGTTCTTGTCAGGTTCCTAAGCAGACTTGAACGAGATATGGCCGTGTGTGTAGGAAGCACAGTTCTTTTGTTCTGAGCAAGCTCACTTTTCGGAACACATAGGAAACACAGTAGAGAAGAAGAGTGCTCTTTTCTCAAAAACAGAGTGTTTTTCTTGGAAGTCGAGCTAGCGTTTGTTTCCCAGTCCTAAACAAAGTTGAGTCACATGCAGTTTTTTGTCCTACGAGCAAGAGTTGTTTTCTGGTAAGACAAGTCACTATTGTGCTCCAATTGCCATACACAGTGCAAATAGCACTCGCGTCTGTTCCCCGCAAGTCCAGTGTATTCGACTGAAGAGGAGCTGCTGTTCTTGTTTGTTTCCTAAGCAGAGTTGAACTAGATATGGCCCGTGTGTGTAGGAAGCACAGTTCTTTTGTTCTGAGCAAGCTCACTCTTTGGACCCCATAGGAAACACAGTAGAGTAGAAGAGTGCTCTTTTCTCAAAAGCAGAGTGTGTTTCATGTAAGGCGCGCTAGCATTTGTTTCCCAGTCCTAAATGGAGTTGAATCACACGCAGTTTCTCGTCCTACGAGCAAGAGTTGTTTTCTGGTAAGGAAAGTCACTATTGCACTCCCATTGCCATACACAGTGCAAATAGCACTCGCGTCTGTTCGCAGCAAGTACAGTGTATTGGACTGAACAGGATCTACTGTTCTTGTCAGGTTCCTAAGCAGAATTGAACTAGATATGGCCGTGTGTGTAGGAAGCACAGTTCTTTTGTTCTGAGCAAGCTCACTCTTCGGACCCCATAGGAAACACAGTAGAGTAGAAGAGTGCTCTTTTCTCAAAAGCAGAGTGTGTTTTTGTAAGGCAAGCTATCGTTTGTTTCCCAGTCCTAAATGGAGTTGAATCACATGCAGTTTCTGGTCCTACGAGCAAGAGTTGTTTTCTGGTAAGGAAAGTCACTATTGCGCTCCCATTGCCATACACAGGGCAAATAGCACTCGCGTCTTTTCCCAGCAAGAACAGTGTATTGGACTGAATAGGAGCTACTGTTCTTGTCAGTTTCCTAAGCAGAGTTGAACTACATATGGTCCTTGTGTGTAGGAAGCACAGTTCTTTTGTTCTGAGCAAGCTCACTGTTTGGACCCCATAGGAAACACAGTGGAGTAGAAGAGTGCTCTTTTCTCTAAAGCAGAGTGTGTTTCTTGTAAGGCGAGCTAGCGTTTGTTTCCCAGTCCTAAATGGATTTGAGTCACATGCAGTTTTTGGTCCTATGAGCAAGAGTTGTTTTCTGGTAAGAAGATTCACTATTGCGCTGCCATTGCCATACACAGTGCAAATAGCACTCGCGTCTGTTCCCAGCAAGTACAGTGTATCGGACTGAAGAGGAGCTACTGTTCTTTTCATTTTCCTAAGCAGAGTTGAACTAGATATGGCCCGTGTGTTTAGGAAGCACAGTTATTATGTTCTGAGCAAGCTCACTGTTCTGTCCCTATAGGAAACACAGGAGAGTAGAAGAGTGCTCTTTTCTATAAAGCAGAGTGTGTTTCTTGTAAGGCGAGCTCGCGTTTGTTTCCCAGTCCTAAATGGATTTGAGTCTCATGCAGTTTTTGGTCCTATGAGCAAGAGTTGTTTTCTGGTAAGAAGATTCACTATTGCGCTGCCATTGCCATACACAAGACAAATAGCACTCTCATCTGTTCGCAGCAACTACAGTGTATTGGACTGAAGAGGATCACCTGTTCTTGTCAGGTTCCTAAGCAGAATTGAACTAGATATGGCCGTGTGTGTAGGAAGCACAGTTCTTTTGTTCTGAGCAAGCTCACTGTTCGGACCCAAAAGGAAACACAGTAGAGTAGAAGAGTGCTCTATTCTATAAAGCAGAGTGTGTTTCTTGTAAGGCAAGCTCACGTTTGTTTCCCAGTCCTAAATGGATTTGAGTCACATGCAGTTTTTGGTCCTATGAGCAAGAGTTGTTTTCTTGTAAGAAGAGTCACTATTGTGCTCCAAATGCCATACACTGTGCAAATAGCACTCGCGTCTGTTCCCAGCATGTACAGTGTATTGGACTGAATAGGAGCTACTGTTCTTGTCAGTTCCCTAAGCAGAGTTGAACTAGATATGGTCCATGTGTGTAGGAAGCACAGTTCCTTTGTTCTGAGCAAGCTCACTGTTTGGACCCCATAGGAAACACAGTAGAGTAGAAGAGTGCTCTTTTCTAAAAAGCAGAGAGTGTTTCTTGTAAGGCAGGTTGCATTTGTTTCCCAGTCCTACATGGCGTTGAATCACATGCAGTTTTTGTTCCTACGAGCAAGAGTTGTTTTCTGGTAAGGAGAGTCACTATTGCGCTGTCATTGCCATACACAGTGCAAATAGCACTCGCGTCTGTTCCCAGCAAGTACAGTGTATCGGACTGAAGAGGAGCTACTGTTCTTGTCAGTTTCCTAAGCAGAGTTGAACTAGATTTGGCCCGTGTGTCTAGGAAACACAGTTCATTTGTTCTGAGCAAGCTCACTGTTCTGGCCCTATAGGAAACACAGTAGAGTAGAAGAGTGCTCTTTTCTCAAAAGCAAAGTGTGTTTCTTGTAAGGCGAGCTAGTGTTTGTTTCCCAGTCAGAAATGGAGTTGAATCACATGCAGTTTTTGGTCCTAAGAGCAAGAGTTGTTTTCTGGTAAGAAGAGTCACTTTTGTGATCCATTTGCCACACAGTGCAAATTGCACTCCCTTCTGTTACCAGCAAGTACAGTGTATTGGCCTGAAGAGAAGCTTCTGTTCTTGTCAGTTTCCTTAGCAGAGTTGAAGTAGATATGGCCCGTGTGTGTAGGAAGCACAGTTCTTTTGTTCTGAGCAAGATCACTGTTCTGGCCCTATAGGAAACACAGTAGGGTAGAAGAGTGCTCTTTTCTCAAAAGCAGAGTGTGTTTCTTGTAAGCCGAGCTAACCTTTGTTTCCCAGTCAGAAATGGATTTGAATCACCTGCAGTTTCTGGTCCTACGTGCAAGAGTTGTTTTATGGTAAGAAGTGTCACTGATGCGATCCATTTGCCACACAGAGCAAATAGCACTCTCGTCTGTTCCCAGCAAGTACAGTGCATTGGACTGAAGAGAACCTACTGTTCTTGTCAGTTTTTTAAGCAGAGTTGAAGTAGATATGGCCCGTGTGTGTAGGAAGCACAGTTCTTTTGTTCTGAGCAAGCTCACTGTTCTGGCCCTATAGGAAACACAGTAGAGTAGAAGAGTGCTCTTTTCTCAAAAGCAGAGTGTGTTTCTTGTAAGGCAAGCTAGTGTTTGTTTCCCAGTCAGAAATTGCGAGGAATCACATGCAGTTTCTAGTCCTAAGAGCAAGAGTCGTTTTCTGGTAAGAAGAGTCACTATTGTGATCCATTTGCAGCACAGTGCAAATAGCACTCGCGTCTGTTCCAAGCAAGTACAGTGTATTGGACTGAAGAGAAGCTACTGTTCTTGTCAGTTTCCTAAGCAGAGTTGAAGTAGATTTGGCCCATGTGTGTAGGAAGCACAGTTCTTTTGTTCTCAGCAAGCTCACTGTTCTGGCCCTGTAGGAAACACAGTAGAGTAGAAGAGTGCTCTTTTCTCAAAAAAGAGTGTGTTTCTTGTAAGGCGAGCTAGTGTTTGTTTCCCAGTCATAAACGGAGTGGAATCACATGCAGTTTCTGGTCCTAAGAGCAAGAGTTGTTTTCTAGTAAGAAGAGTCACTAATGTGCTCCCTTTGCCATACACAGTGCAAATAGCACTCGCATCTGTTCCCAGCCAGTACAGTGTATTGGACTGAAGAGAAGCTACTGTTCTTGTCAGTTTTCTAAGCAGAGTTGAACTAGATATGGCCCATGTGTGTAGGAAGCACAGTTCTTTTGTTCTGAGCAAGCTCACTGTTCTGGCCCTGTAGGAAACACAGTAGAGTAAAAGAGTGCTCTTTTCTCAAAAGCAGAGTGTGTTTCTTGTAAGGCGAGCTAGTGCTTGTTTCCCAGTCAGAAATGGAGTTGAATCACACTCAGTTTCTGGTTAAGAGCAAGAGTTGTTTTCTGGTAAGAAGAGTCACTATTGCCCTTCCATTGCCATAGTCAGTGCAAATAGCACTCGCGTCTGTTCCCAGCAAGTACAGTGTATTGGACTGAAGAGAAGCTACTGTTCTTGTCAGTTTCCTAAGCAGAGTTGAAGTAGATATGGCCGTGTGTGTAAGAAGCACAGTTCTTTAGTTCTGTGCAAGCTCACTGTTCTGGCCCTGTAGGAATCACAGTAGAGTAGAAGAGTGCTCTTTTCTCAAAAGCAGAGTGTGTTTCTTGTAAGGCGACCTAGTGTTTGTTTCCCAGTCAGAAATGGAGTTGAATTAGATGCAGTTTCTGGTCCTACAAACAAAAGCTGTTTTCTAGTATGAAGAGTCACCATTGTGATCCATTTGCTACACAGTGCAAACAGCACTCGGTGCTGTTCACAGCAAGTACAGTGTATTGGACCTAAGAGAAGCTACTGTTCTTGTCAGTTTCCTAAGCAGAGTTGAAGTAGATATGGCCATGTGTATCAAGCACAGTTCTTCTGTTCTGAGCAAGCTCACTGTTCTGGCCCTATAGAAAACACAGTAGAGTAGAAGAGAGATCTTTTCTCAAAAGCAGAGTGTGTTTCTTGAAAGGCGAGCTTGTGTTTGTTTCCCAGTCAGAAATGGAGTTGAATCACATGCAGTTTCTGGTCCTAAGAGCAAGAGTTGTTTTCTGGTAAGAAGAGTCACTATTGTGATCCATTTGCCACACAGTGCAAATTGCACTCCCGTCTGTTCCCAGGAAGTACAGTGTATTGGACTGAAGAGAAGCTACTGTTCTCGTCAGTTTCCTAAGCTGAGTTGAAGTAGATATGGTCCGTGTGTGTAGGAAGCACAGTTCTTTTGTTGTGAGCAAGCTCATTGTTCTGGCCCTATAGAAAACACAGTAGAGTAGAAGAGTGCTCTTTTATCAAAAGCAGAGTGTGTTTCTTGTAAGGCGAGCTAGTGTTTCTTTCCCAGTCAGAAATCAAGTGGAATCACATGTAGTTTCTGGTCCTACTAGCAAGAGTTGTTTCCTGGTAAGAAGAGGCACTATTGCGATCCATTTGCCACACAGAGCAAAAAGCACTCGCGTCTGTTCCGAGCAAATAGAGTGTATTGGACTGAAGAGAAGCTACTCTTCTTGTCAGTTTTCTAAGGAGAGTTGAAATAGATATGGCCCGTGTGTGTAGGAAGCACAGTTCTTTTGTTCTGAGCAAGCTCACTGTTCTGGCCCTATGAAAAACACAGTAGAGTAGAAGAGTGCTCTTTTCTGAAAAGCAGAGTGTGTTTCTTGTAAGGCGAGCTAGCGTTTGTTTCCCAGTCAGAAATGGAGTTGAATCACATGCAGTTTCTGGTCCTAAGAGCAAGAGTTGTTTTCTGATAAGAAGAGTCACTTTTGTGATCCATTTGCCACACAGTGCAAATTGCACTCCCTTCTGTTCCCAGCAAGTACAGTGTATTGGCCTGAAGGGAAGCTTCTGTTCTTGTCAGTATCCTGAGCAGAGTTGAAGTAGATATGGCCCGTGTGTAGGAAGCACAGTTCTTTGTTCTCAGCAAGATCACTGTTCTGGTCCTATAGGAAACACAAGAGTAGAAGAGTACTCTTTTCTCAAAAGCAGAGTGTGTTTCTTGTAAGGCGAGCTAATGTTTGTTTCCCAGTCCTAAATGGAGTTGAATCACATGCAGTTTCTGGTCCTACAAGCAAGAGTTGTTTTCTGGTAAGAAGAGTCACTATTGCGCTGCCATTGCCATACACAGGACATATAGCACTGGCGTCTGTTCCCAGCAAGTACAGTGTATTGGACTGAAGAAGATCTACTGTTCTTGTCAGGTTCCTAAGCAGACTTGAACGAGATATGGCCGTGTGTGTAGGAAGCACAGTTCTTTTGTTCTGAGCAAGCTCACTTTTCGGAACACATAGGAAACACAGTAGAGAAGAAGAGTGCTCTTTTCTCAAAAACAGAGTGTTTTTCTTGGAAGTCGAGCTAGCGTTTGTTTCCCAGTCCTAAACAAAGTTGAGTCACATGCAGTTTTTTGTCCTACGAGCAAGAGTTGTTTTCTGGTAAGACAAGTCACTATTGTGCTCCAATTGCCATACACAGTACAAATAGCACTCGCGTCTGTTCCCCGCAAGTCCAGTGTATTCGACTGAAGAGGAGCTGCTGTTCTTGTTTGTTTCCTAAGCAGAGTTGAACTAGATATGGCCTGTGTGTGTAGGAAGCACAGTTCTTTTGTTCTGAGCAAGCTCACTCTTTGGACCCCATAGGAAACACAGTAGAGTAGAAGAGTGCTCTTTTCTCAAAAGCAGAGTGTGTTTCATGTAAGGCGCGCTAGCATTTGTTTCCCAGTCCTAAATGGAGTTGAATCACACGCAGTTTCTCGTCCTACGAGCAAGAGTTGTTTTCTGGTAAGGAAAGTCACTATTGCACTCCCATTGCCATACACAGTGCAAATAGCACTCGCGTCTGTTCGCAGCAAGTACAGTGTATTGGACTGAACAGGATCTACTGTTCTTGTCAGGTTCCTAAGCAGAATTGAACTAGATATGGCCGTGTGTGTAGGAAGCACAGTTCTTTTGTTCTGAGCAAGCTCACTCTTCGGACCCCATAGGAAACACAGTAGAGTAGAAGAGTGCTCTTTTCTCAAAAGCAGAGTGTGTTTTTGTAAGGCAAGCTATCGTTTGTTTCCCAGTCCTAAATGGAGTTGAATCACATGCAGTTTCTGGTCCTACGAGCAAGAGTTGTTTTCTGGTAAGGAAAGTCACTATTGCGCTCCCATTGCCATACACAGGGCAAATAGCACTCGCGTCTTTTCCCAGCAAGAACAGTGTATTGGACTGAATAGGAGCTACTGTTCTTGTCAGTTTCCTAAGCAGAGTTGAACTACATATGGTCCTTGTGTGTAGGAACCACAGTTCTTTTGTTCTGAGCAAGCTCACTGTTTGGATCCCATAGGAAACACAGTGGAGTAGAAGAGTGCTCTTTTCTTTAAAGCAGAGTGTGTTTCTTGTAAGGCGAGCTAGCGTTTGTTTCCCAGTCCTAAATGGATTTGAGTCACATGCAGTTTTTGGTCCTATGAGCAAGAGTTGTTTTCTGGTAAGAAGATTCACTATTGCGCTGCCATTGCCATACACAGGACAAATAGTACTGGCGTCTGTTCGCAGCAACTACAGTGTATTGGACTGAAGAGGATCTACTGTTCTTGTCAGGTTCCTAAGCAGAATTGAACTAGATATGGCCGTGTGTGTAGGAAACACAGTTCTTTTGTTCTGAGCAAGCTCCTTGTTCGGACCCCATAGGAAACACAGTAGAGTAGAAGAGTGCTCTTTTCTCAAATGCAGAGTGTGTTTTTTGTAAGGCAAGCTATCATTTGTTTCCCAGTCCTAAATGGAGTTGAATCACATGCAGTTCCTGGTCCTACGAACAAGAGTTGTTTTCTGGTAAGGAAAGTCACTATTGTGCTCCCTTTGCCATACACAGTGCAAATAGCACTTGCGTCTGTTCCCAGCAAGTACAGTGTATCGGACTGAAGAGGAGCTACTGTTCTTGTCAGTTTCCTAAGCAGAGTTGAACTAGATATGGCCCGTGTGTGTAGGAAGCACAGTTCTTTTGTTCTGAGCAAGCTCACTGTTTTGTCCCTATAGGAAACACAGTAGAGTAGAAGAGTGCTCTTTTCTCTAAAGCAGATTGTGTTTCTTGTAAGGCGAGCTAGCGTTTGTTTCCCAGTCCTAAATGGAGTTGAATCACATGCAGCTTCTGGTCCTACGAGCAAGAGTTGTTTTATGATAAGAATAGTCACTATTGCGCTACCATTGTCATACACAGGACAAATAGCACTGGCGTCTGTTCCCAGCAGTACAGTGTATTGGACTGAAGAGGAGCTACTGTTCTTGTCAGGTTCCTAAGCAGAATTGAACTAGATATGGCTGTGTGTGTAGGAAGCACAGTTCTTTTGTTCTGAAAAAGCACACTGTTCGGACCCCAGAGGAAACACAGTAGAGTAGAAGAGTGCTCTTTTCTCTAAAGCAGAGTGTGTTTCTTGTAAGGCGAGCTAGCGTTTGTTTCCCAGACCTAAATGGAGTTGAGTCAAATGCAGTTTTTTATCCTACGAGCAAGAGTTGTTTTCTGGTAAGACGAGTCACTATTGTGCTCCAATTGATATACACAGTGCAAATAGCACTCGCATCTCTTCCCCGCAAGTACAGTGTATTGGACTGAAGAGGAGCTACTGTTCTTGTCAGTTTCCTAAGCAGAGTTGAACTAGATATGGTCTATGTGTGTAGGAAGCACAGTTCTTTTGTTCTGAGCAAGCTCACTGTTTGGACCCCATAGGAAACACAGTAGAGTAGAAGAGTGCTCTTTTCTCAGAAACAGAGCATGTTTCTTGTAAGGCGAGCTAGCATTTGTTTCCTAGTCCTAAATGGCGTTGAATCACATGCAGTGTATGGTCCTACGAGCAAGAGTTGTTTTCTGGTAAGGAAAGTCACTATTGCGCTCCCTTTGCCATACACAGTGCAAATAGCACTCGCGTCTGTTCCCAGCAAGTACAGTGTATCGGAATAAAGAGGAGCTACAGTTCTTGTCAGTTTCCTAAGCAGAGTTGAACTAGATATGGCCGGTGTGTGTAGGAAGCACAGTTCTTTTGTTCTGAGCAAGCTCACTGTTTGGACCCCATAGGAAACACAGTAGAGTAGAAGAGTGCTCTTTTCTCTAAAGCAGAGTGTGTTTCTTGTAATGCGAGCTAGCGTTTGTTTCCAGTCCTAAATGGAGTGGAATCACATGCAGTTTCTGTCCTACAAGCAAGAGTTGTTTTATGGTAAGAATAGACACTATTGTTCTTCCATTGCCATACACAGGACAAGTAGCACTGGCGTCTGTTCGCAGCAAGTACAGTGTATTGGACTGAATAGGATCTACTGTTCTTGTCAGGTTCCTAAGCAGAATTGAACTAGATATGGCCATGTGTGTAGGAAGCACAGTTCTTTTGTTCTGAGCAAACTCACTGTTCGGAACCCATAGGAAACACAGTATAGTAGAAGAGTGCTCTTTTCTCAAAAGCAGATTGTTTTTTTTTTTAAGGCAAGCTATCATTTTTTTCCCAGTCTTAAATGGAGTTGAATCACATGCAGTTTCTGGTCCTACGAGCAAGAGTTGTTTTCTGGTAAGGAAAGTCACTATTGTGCTCCCTTTGCCATACACAGTGCAAATAGCACTCGTGTCTGTTCCCAGCATTACAGTGTATTGGACTGAAGAGGAGGTACTGTTCTTGTCAGGTTCCTAAGCAGAATTGAACTAGATATGGCTGTGTGTGTAGGAAGCACAGTTCTTTTGTTCTGAGAAACCTCACTGTTCGGACCCCATAGGAAACACAGTAGAGTAGAAGAGTGCTCTTTTCTCTAAAGCAGAGTGTGTTTCTTGTAAGGCGAGCTAGCGTTTGTTTCCCAGACCTAAATGGAGTTGAGTCACATGCAGTTTTTTGTCCTACGAGCAAGAGTTGTTTTCTGGTAAGTCGAAGAACTATTGTGCTCCAATTGCCATACACAGTGCAAACAGCACTCGCGTCTGTTCCCAGCAAGTACAGTGTATTGGACTGAAGAGGAGCTACTCTTCTTGTCTGTTTCCTAAGCAGAGTTGAACTAGATATGGACGATGTGTGTAGGAAGCACAGTTCTTTTGTTCTGAGCAAGCTCACTGTTTGGACCCCATAGGAAACACAGTAGAGTAGAAGAGTGCTCTTTTCTCAGAAGCAGAGTGTGTTTCTTGTAAGACGAGCTAGCATTTGTTTCCCAGTCTTAAATGGCGTTGAATCACATGCAGTGTGTGGTCCTACGAGCAAGAGTTGATTTCTGGTAAGGAAAGTCACTATTGCGCTCCCTTTGCCATACACAGTGCAAATTGCTCTCGCGTCTATTCCCAGCAAGTACAGTGTATCGGAATGAAGAGGAGCTACTGTTCTTGTCAGTTTACTAAGCAGAGTTGAACTACATAAGGACCGTGTGTGTAGAAAGCACAGTTCTTATGTTGTGAGCAAGCTCACTGTTCTGGCCCTATAAGAAATACAGTAGAGTAGAAGATTGCTCTTTTCTCAAAAGCAGAGTGTGTTTCTTGTAAGGCGAGCTAACATTTGTTTCCCAGTCCTAAATGGCGTTGAATCACATGCAGTGTGTGGTCCTACGAGCAAGAGTTGTTTTCTGGTAAGGAAAGCAACTATTGCGCTCTCTTTGCCATACACAGTGCAAATAGCACTTGCGTCTGTTCCCAGCAAATACAGTATATAGGACTGAAGAGGAGCTACTGTTCTTGTCAGTCTCCTAAGCAGAGTTGAACTAGATATGGCCCGTGTGTCTAGGAAGCACAGTTCATTTGTTCTGAGCAAGCTCACTGTTCTGGCCTTGTAGGAAACACAGTAGAGTAGAAGAGTGCCCTTTTCTCAAAAGCAGAGTGTGTTTCTTGTAAAACGAGCTAGCGTTTGTTTCCCAGTCCTAAATGGAGTTGAGTCACATGTAGTTTTTTGTCCTACAAGCAAAAGTTGTTTTCTGGTAAGACGAGTCACTATTGTGCTCCAATTGCCATACACAGTGCAAGTAGCACTCGCGTCTGCTCTCAGCAAGTACAGTGTATCAGACTGAAGAGGAGCTACTGTTCTTGTCAGTTTCCTAAGCAGAGTTGACCTAGATATGGCCTGTGTGTGTAGGAAGCACAGTTATTATGTTCTGAGCAAGCTCAATGTTCTGGCCCTATAGGAAACACAGTAGAGTAGAAGAGTGCTCTTTTCTCTAAAGCAGAGTGTGTTTCTTGTAAGGCGAGCTCGCATTTGTTTCCCAGTCCTAAATGGAGTTGAGTCACAGGCAGTTTTTGGTCCTACGAACAACAGTTGTTTTCTGGTAAGAAGAGCCACTATTGCGCTCCAAATGCCATACACAGTGCAAATAGCACTCGCATCTGTTCCCAGCAAGTACAGTGTATCGGACTGAAGAGGAGCTACTGTTCTTGTCAGTTTCCTAAGCAGAGTTGAACTACATATGGTCCTTGTGTGTAAGAAGCACAGTTCTTATGTTTTGAGCAAGCTCACTGTTTGGACCCCATAGGAAACACAGTAGAGTAGAAGAGTGCTCTTTTTTCTAAAGCAGAGTGTGTTTCTTGTAAGGCGAGCTAGCGTTTGTTTCCCAGTCCTAAATGGAGTGGAATCACATGCAGTTTCTGTCCTATGAGTAAGAGTTGTTTTATGGTAAGAATAGTCACTATTGTGCTTCCATTGCCATACACAGGACAAATAGCACTGGCGTCTGTTCCCAGCAAGTACAGTGTATAGGACTGAAGAGGATCTACTGTTCTTGTCAGGTTCCGAAGCAGAATTGAACTAGATATGGCCATGTGTGCAGGAAGCACAGTTCTTTTGTTCTGAGCAAGCTCACTGTTCGGACCCCATAGGAAACACAGTAGAGTAGAAGAGTGCTCTTTTCTCAAAAGCAGTGTGTGTTTTTTGTAAGGCGAGCTAGCGTTTGTTTTGCAGTACTAAATGGAGTTGAATCACATACAGTTTCTGGTCCTACAAGCAAGAGTTGTTTTATGATAAGAATAGTCACTATTGTGTTGCCATTGCCATACACAGGACAAAAAGCACTGGCGTCTGTTCCCAGCAGTACAGTGTATTGGACTGAAGAGGAGCTACTGTTCTTGTCAGGTTCCTAAGCAGAATTGAACTAGATATGGCTGTGTGTGTAGGAAGCACAGTTCTTTTGTTCTGAGCAAGCTCACTGTTTGGACCCCATAGAAAAAACAGTAGAGTAGAAGAGTGCTCTTTTCTCTAAAGCAGAGAGTGTTTCTTGTAAGGCGAGCTAGCGTTTGTTTCCCAGACCTAAATGGAGTTGAGTCACATGCATTTTTTTGTGCTACGAGCAAGAGTTGTTTTCTGGTAAGACGAGTCACTATTGTGCTCCAATTGCCATACACAGTGCAAATAGCACTCGCGTCTCTTCCCCGCAAGTACAGTGTATTGGACTGAAGAGGAGCTACTGTTCTTGTCAGTTTCCTAAGCAGAGTTGAACTAGATATGGTCGATGTGTGTAGGAAGCACAGTTCTTTTGTTCTGAGCAAGCTCACTGTTTGGACCCCATAGGAAACACAGTAGAGTAGAAGAGTGCTCTTTTCTCAGAAGCCGAGTGTGTTTCTTGTAAGGCGAGCTAGCATTTGTTTCCCAGTCCTAAATGGAGTTGAGTCACATGCAGTTTTTTGTGCTACGAGCAAGAGTTGTTTTCTGGTAAGACGAGTCACTATTGTGCTCCAATTGCCATACACAGTGCAAGTACCACTCGCGTCAGTTCTCAGCAAGTACAGTGTAGTGGACTGAAGAGGAGCTACTGTTTTTGTCAGTTTCCTAAGCAGAGTTGAACTAGATATGGACTGTGTATGTAGGAGGCACAGTTATTATGTTCTGAGCAAGCTCACTGTTCTGGCCCTATAGGAAACACAGTAGAGTAGAAGAGTGCTCTTTTATCTAAAGCAGAGTGTGTTTCTTGTAAGGTGAGCTAGCGTTTGTTTCCCAGACTTAAATGGAGTTGAGTCACATGCAGTTTTTTGTCCTACGAGCAAGAGTTGTTTTCTGGTAAGACGAGTCACTATTGTGCTCCAATTGCCATACACAGTGCAAATAGCACTCGCGTCTCTTCCCCGCAAGTACAGTGTAATGGACTGAAGAGGAGCTACTGTTCTTGTCAGTTTCCTAAGCAGAATTGAACTAGATATGGCCATGTGTGTAGGAAGCACAGTTCTTTTGTTCTGAGTAAGCTCACTGTTTGGACCACGTACGAAACACAGTAGAGTAGAAGAGTGCTCTTTTCTCAAAAGCAGAGTGTGTTTCTTGTAAGGCGAGCTAGCGTTTGTTTCCCAGTCCTAAATGGAGTTGAATCACATGCAGTTTCTGGTCCTACGTGCAAGTGTTGTTTTCTGGTAAGGAAAGTCACTATTGCGCTCCCATTGCCATACACAGTGCAAATAGCACTCGCGTCTGTTCCCAGCAAGTACAGTGTATCGGACTGAAGAGGAGCTACTGTTCTTGTCAGTTTCCTAAGCAGAGTTGAACTAGATAAGGACCGTGTGTGTAGAAAGCACAGTTCTTATGTTCTGAGCAAGCTCACTGTTCTGGCCCTATAGGAAACACAGTAGAGTAGAAGAGTGCTCTTTTCTCAAAAGCAGAGTGTGTTTCTTGTAAGGCGAGCTAGCGTTTGTTTTGCAGTACTAAATGGAGTTGAATCACATGCAGTTTCTGGTCCTACGAACAAGAGTTGTTTTCTGGTAAGGAAAGTCACTATTGTGCTCCAATTGCCATACACAGTGCAAATAGCACTCGCGTCTGTTCTCAGCAAGTACAGTGTATCGGACTGAAGAGGAGCTACTGTTCTTGTCAGTTTCCTAAGCAGAGTTGAACTAGATATGGCCCGTGTGTAGGAAGCACAGTTCTTTTGTTCTGAGCAAGCTCACTGTTCTGGCCCTATAGGAAACACAGTAGAATAGAAGAGTGCTCTTTTCTCTAAAGCAGATTGTGTTTCTTGTAAGGCAAGCTAGCGTTTGTTTCCCAGTCCTAAATGGAGTTGAATCACATACAGTTTCTGGTCCTACGAGCAAGAGTTGTTTTATGATAAAAATAGTCACTATTGTGCTGCCATTGCCATACACAGGACAAATAGCACTGGCGTCTATTCCCAGCAGTACAGTGTATTGGACTGAAGAGGAGCTACTGTTCTTGTCAGGTTCCTAAGCAGAATTGAACTAGATATGGCTGTGTGTGTAGGAAGCACAGTTCTTTTGTTCTGAGAAAGCTCACTGTTCGGACCCCATAGGAAACACAGTAGAGTAGAAGAGTGCTCTTTTCTCTAAAGCAGAGTGTGTTTCTTGTAAGGCGAGCTAGCGTTTGTTTCCCAGACCTAAATGGAGTTGAGTCAAATGCAGTTTTTTGTCCTAGGAGCAAGAGTTGTTTTCTGGTAAGACGAGTCACTATTGTGCTCCAATTGCCATACACAGTGCAAATAGCACTCGCGTCTCTTCCCCGCAAGTACAGTGTATTGGACTGAAGAGGAGCTACTCTTCTTGTCAGTTTCCTAAGCAAAGTTGAACTAGATATGGTCGATGTGTGTAGGAAGCACAGTTCTTTTGTTCTGAGCAAGCTCACTGTTTGGACCCCATAGGAAACACGTAGAGTAGAAGAGTGCTCTTTTCTCAGAAGCAGAGTGTGTTTCTTTTAAGACGAGCTAGCATTTGTTTCCCAGTCCTAAATGGCGTTGAATCACATGCAGTGTGTGGTCCTAGGAGCAAGAGTTGTTTTCTGGTAAGGAAAGCCACTATTGTGCTCTCATTGCCATACACAGTGCAAATAGCACTCACGTCTGTTCCCAGCAAGTACAGTGTATTGGACTGAAGAGGAGCTACTGTTCTTGTCAGTCTCCTAAGCAGAGTTGAACTAGATATGGCCCGTGTGTCTAGGAAGCACAGTTCCTTTGTTCTGAGCAAGCTCACTGTTCTGGTCCTATAGGAAACACAGTAGAGTAGAAGAGTGCTCTTTTCTCAAAAACAGAGTGTGTTTCTTGTAAAGTGAGCTAGAGTTTGTTTCCCAGTCCTAAATGAAGTTGAGTCACATGCAGTTTTTTGAACTACAAGCAAGAGTTGTTTTCTGGTAAGACGAGTCACTATTGTGCTCCAATTGCCATACACAGTACAAGTAGCACTCGCATCTGTTCTCAGCAAGTACAGTGTATTTTACTGAAGAGGAGCTACTGTTCTTGTCAGTTTCCTAAGCAGAGTTGAACTAGATATGGCCCGTGTGTGTAGGAGGCACAGTTATTATGTTCTGAGCAAGCTCACTGTTCTGGCCCTATAGGAAACACAGTAGAATAGAAGAGTGCTCTTTTCTCAAAAGCAGAGTGAGTTTCTTGTAAGGCGAGCTAGCGTTTGTTTTGCAGTCCTAAATGGAGTTGAATCACATGCAGTTTCTGGTCCTACGAACAAGAGTTGTTTTCTGGTAAGGAAAGTCACTATTTTGCTCCCATTGCCATACACAGGACAAATAGCACTGGCGTCTGTTTGCAGCAAGTACAGTGTATTGGACTGAAGAGGATCTACTGTTCTTGTCAGGTTCCTAAGCAGAATTGAACTAGATATGGCCGTGTGTGTTGGAAGCACAGTTCCTTTGTTCTGAGCAAGCTCACTGTTCGGACCTCATAGGAAACACAGTAGATAGAAGAGTGCTCTTTTCTCAAAAGCAGAGTGTGTTTTTTGTAAGGCGAGCTAGCATTTGTTTCCCAGTCCTAAATGGAGTTGAATCACATGCAGTTTCTGGTCCTACGAGCAAGAGTTGTTTTATGATAAGAATAGTCACTATTGTGTTGCCATTGCCATACACAGGACAAATAGCACTGGCGTCTGTTCCCAGCAGTACAGTGTATTGGACTGAAGAGGAGCTACTGTTCTTGTCAGGTTCCTAAGCAGAATTGAACTAGATATGGCTGTGTGTGTAGGAAGCACAGTTCTTTTGTTCTGAGCAAGCTCACTGTTTGGACCCCATAGGAAACACAGTAGAGTAGAAGACTGCTCTTTTCTCAAAAGTAGAGTGTGTTTATTATAAGGTGAGCTAGCGTTTGTTTCCCAGACCTAAATGGAGTTGAGTCACATGCAGTTTTTTGTCCTATAAGCAAGAGTTGTTTTCTGGTAAGACGAGTCACTATTGTGCTCCAATTGCCATACACAGTGCAAATAGCACTCGCGTCTCTTCCCCGCAAGTACAGTGTATTGGACTGAAGAGGAGCTACTGTTCTTGTCAGTTTCCTAAGCAGAGTTGAACTAGATATGGCCGATGTGTGTAGGAAGCACAGTTCTTTTGTTCTGAGCAAGCTCACTGTTTGGCACCCATCGGAAACACAGTAGAGTAGAAGAGTGCTCTTTTTTCAGAAGCAGAGTGTGTTTCTTGTAAGGCGAGCTAGCATTTGTTTCCCAGTCCTAAATGGCGTTGAATCACATGCAGTGTGTGGTCCTACGAGCAAGAGTTGTTTTCTGGTAAGGAAAGTCCCTATTGCGCTCCCTTTGCCATACACAGTGCTAATAGCACTCGCGTCTGTTCCCAGCAAGTACAGTGTATCGGACTTAAGAGGAGCTACTGTTCTTATAAGTTTCCTAAGCAGAGTTGAACTAGATATGGTCCATGTGTGTAGGAAGCACAGTTCTTTGTTCTGAGCAAGCTCACTGTTTGGACCCCATAGGAAACACAATAGAGTAGAAGAGTGCTCTTTTCTCAAAAGCAGAGAGAGTTTCATGTAAGGCGAGCTAGCATTTGTTTCCCAGTCCTAAAAGGAGTTGCATCACATGCAGTTTTTTGTCCTACGAGCAAGAGTTGTTTTCTGGTAAGACGAGGCACTATTGTGCTCCAATTGCCATACACAGTGCAAGTAGCACTCGTGTCTGCTCTTAGCAAGTACAGTGTATCAGACTGAACAGGAGCTACTGTTCTTGTCAGTTTCCTAAGCAGAGTTGAACTAGATATGGCCTGTGTGTGGAGGAAGCACAGTTATTATGTTCTGAGCAAGCTCAATGTTCTGGCCCTATAGGAAACACAGTAGAGTAGAAGAGTGCTCTTTTATCTAAAGCAGAGTGTGTTTCTTGTAAGGCGAGCTCGCGTTTGTTTCCCAGTCTTAAATGGAGTTGAGTCACAGGCAGTTTTTGGTCCTACGAGCAAGAGTTGTTTTCTGGTAAGAAGAGTCACTATTGCGCTCCAAATGCCATACACAGTGCAAATAGTACTCGCGTCTGTTCCCAGCAAGCACAGTGTATTGGACTGAATAGGAGCTACTGTTCTTGTCAGTTTCCTAAGCAGAGTTGAACTAGATATGTTCCATGTGTGTAGGAAGCAGAGTTCTTTTGTTCTGAGCAAGCTCACTGTTTGGCCCCCATAGGAAACACAGTAGAGTAGAAGAGTGCTCTTTCTCAAAAGCAGAGTGTGTTTCTTGTAAGGCGAGCTAGCGTTTGTTTCCCAGTCCTAAATGGAGTTGAATCACATGCAGTTTCTGTCCTACGAGCAAGAGTTGTTTTCTGGTAAGGAAAGTCACTATTGCTCTCCCATTGCCATACACAGTGCAAATAGCACTCGCGTCTCTTCCCCGCAAGTACAGTGTATCGGACTGAAGAGGAGCTACTGTTCTTGTCAGTTTCCTAAGCAGAGTTGAACTAGATATGGTCGATGTGTGTAGGAAGCACAGTTCTTTTGTTCTGAGCAAGCTCACTGTTTGGACCCCATAGAAAACACAGTAGAGTAGAAGAGTGCTCTTTTCTCAGAAGCAGAGTGTGTTTCTTGTAAGGCGAGCTAGCATTTGTTTCCCAGTCCTAAATGGAGTTGAGTCACATGCAGTTTTTTGTGCTACGAGCAAGAGTTGTTTTCTGGTAAGACAAGTCACTATTGTGCTCCAATTGCCATACACAGTGCAAGTAGCACTCGCGTCTGTTCTCAGCAAGTACAGTGTATCGGACTGAAGAGGAGCTACTGTTCTTGTCAGTTTCCTAAGCAGAGTTGAACTAGATATGGCCCGTGTGTGAAGGAAGCACAGTTCTTTTGTTCTGAGCAAGCTCACTGTTCTGGCCCTACAGGAAACACAGTAGAGAAGAAGAGTGCTCTTTTCTCTAAAGCACAGTGTGTTTCTTGTAAGGTGAGCTCGCGTTTGTTTCCCAGTCCTAAATGGAGTTGAGTCACAGGCAGTTTCTGGTCCTACGATCAAGAGTTGTTTTCTGGTAAGAAGAGTCACTATTGTGATCCAAATGCCATACACAGTGCAAATAGCACTCGCGTCTGTTCCCAGCAAGCACAATTTACCAGACTGAATAGGAGCTACAGTTCTTGTCAGTTTCCTAAGCAGAGTGGAACTAGATATGGTACATGTGTGTAGGAAGCACAGTTCTTTTGTTCTGAGCAAGCTCACTGTTTGGACCCCATAGGAAACACAGTAGAGTAGAAGAGTGCTCTTTTCTCTAAAGCAGAGTGTGTGTCTTGTAAGGCACGCGAGAGTTTGTTTCCCAGTCCTAAATGGCGTTGAATCACATGCAGTTTGTGGTCCTACGAGCAAGAGTTGTTTTCTGGTAGGAAAGTCACTATTGAGCTCCCATTGCCATACACAGTGCAAACAGCACTCGCGTCTGTTCCCAGCAAGTACAGTGTATCGGACTGAAGAGGAGCTACTGTTCTTGTCAGTCTCCTAAGCAGAGTTGAACTAGATATGGCCCGTGTGTGTAGGAAGCACAGTTCTTTTGTTCTGAGCAAGCTCACTGTTCGGACCCCATAGGAAACACAGTAGAGTAGAAGAGTGCTCTTTTCTCAAAAACAGAGTGTGTTTCATGAAAGGCAAGCTAGCATTTGTTTCCCAGTCCTAAATGGAGTTGAATCACATGCAGTTTCTGGTCCTACGAGCAAGAGTTGTTTTCTGGTAAGACGAGTCACTATTGTGCTCCAATTGCCATACACAGTGTAAGTAGCACTCGTGTCTGTTCTCAGCAAGTACAGTGTATCGGACTGAAGAGGAGCTACTGTTCTTGTCAGTTTCCTAAGCAGAGTTGAACTAGATATGGCCCGTGTGTGAAGGAAGCACAGTTCTTTTGTTCTGAGCAAGCTCACTGTTCTGGCCCTACAGGAAACACAGTAGAGAAGAAGAGTGCTCTTTTCTCTAAAGCACAGTGTGTTTCTTGTAAGGTGAGCTCGCGTTTGTTTCCCAGTCCTAAATGGAGTTGAGTCACAGGCAGTTTCTGGTCCTACGATCAAGAGTTGTTTTCTGGTAAGAAGAGTCACTATTGTGATCCAAATGCCATACACAGTGCAAATAGCACTCGCGTCTGTTCCCAGCAAGCACAATTTACCAGACTGAATAGGAGCTACAGTTCTTGTCAGTTTCCTAAGCAGAGTGGAACTAGATATGGTACATGTGTGTAGGAAGCACAGTTCTTTTGTTCTGAGCAAGCTCACTGTTTGGACCCCATAGGAAACACAGTAGAGTAGAAGAGTGCTCTTTTCTCTAAAGCAGAGTGTGTGTCTTGTAAGGCACGCGAGAGTTTGTTTCCCAGTCCTAAATGGCGTTGAATCACATGCAGTTTGTGGTCCTACGAGCAAGAGTTGTTTTCTGGTAGGAAAGTCACTATTGAGCTCCCATTGCCATACACAGTGCAAACAGCACTCGCGTCTGTTCCCAGCAAGTACAGTGTATCGGACTGAAGAGGAGCTACTGTTCTTGTCAGTCTCCTAAGCAGAGTTGAACTAGATATGGCCCGTGTGTGTAGGAAGCACAGTTCTTTTGTTCTGAGCAAGCTCACTGTTCGGACCCCATAGGAAACACAGTAGAGTAGAAGAGTGCTCTTTTCTCAAAAACAGAGTGTGTTTCATGAAAGGCAAGCTAGCATTTGTTTCCCAGTCCTAAATGGAGTTGAATCACATGCAGTTTCTGGTCCTACGAGCAAGAGTTGTTTTCTGGTAAGACGAGTCACTATTGTGCTCCAATTGCCATACACAGTGTAAGTAGCACTCGTGTCTGTTCTCAGCAAGTACAGTGTATCGGACTGAAGAGGAGCTACTGTTCTTGTCAGTTTCCTAAGCAGAGTTGAACTAGATATGGCCCATGTGTGTAGGAAGCACAGTTCTTTTGTTCTGAGAAAGCTCACTGTTCGGACCCCATAGGAAACACAGTAGAGTGCTCTTTTCTCAAAAGCAGAGTGTGTTTTTTTGTAAGGCAAGCTATCATCTGTTTCCCAGTCCTAAATGGAGTTGAATCACATGCAGTTTCTGGTCCTACGAGCAAGAGTTGTTTTATGATAAGAATAGTCACTATTGCGCTGCCATTGCCATACACAGGACAAATAGCACTGGCTTCTGTTCCCAGCAGTACAGTGTATTGGACTGAAGAGGAGCTACTGTTCTTGTCAGGTTCCTAAGCAGAATTGAACTAGATATGGCTGTGTGTGTAGGAAGCACAGTTCTTTTGTTCTGAGAAAGCTCACTGTTTGGACCCCATAGGAAACACAGTAGAGTAGAAGACTGCTCTTTTCTCAAAAGCAGAGTGTGTTTCTTATAAGGTGAGCTAGCGTTTGTTTCCCAGACTTAAATGGAGTTGAGTCACATGCAGTTTTTTGTCCTACAAGCAAGAGTTGTTTTCTGGTAAGACGAGTCACTATTGTGCTCCAATTGCCATACACAGTGCAAATAGCACTCGCGTCTCTTCCCCGCAAGTACAGTGTATTGGACTGAAGAGGAGCTACTGTTCTTGTCAGTTTCCTAAGCAGAGTTGAACTAGATATGGTCGATGTGTGTAGGAAGCACAGTTCTTTTGTTCTGAGCAAGCTCACTGTTTGGCACCCATCAGAAACACAGTAGAGTAGAAGAGTGCTCTTTTTTCAGAAGCAGAGTGTGTTTCTTGTAAGGCGAGCTAGCATTTGTTTCCCAGTCCTAAATGAAGTTGAATCACATGCAGTGTGTGGTCCTACGAGCAAGAGTTGTTTTCTGGTAAGGAAAGTCCCTATTGCGCTCCCTTTGCCATACACAGTGCTAATAGCACTCGCGTCTGTTCCCAGCAAGTACAGTGTATCGGACTTAAGAGGAGCTACTGTTCTTATAAGTTTCCTAAGCAGAGTTGAACTAGATATGGTCCATGTGTGTAGGAAGCACAGTTCTTTGTTCTGAGCAAGCTCATTGTTTGGACCCCATAGGAAACACAGTAGAGTAGAAGAGTGCTCTTTTCTCAAAAGCAGAGAGTGTTTCATGTAAGGCGAGCTAGCATTTGTTTCCCAGTCCTAAACGGAGTTGCATCACATGCAGTTTTTTGTCCTACGAGCAAGAGTTGTTTTCTGGTAAGACGAGGCACTATTGTGCTCCAATTGCCATACACAGTGCAAGTAGCACTCGTGTCTGCTCTTAGCAAGTACAGTGTATCAGACTGAACAGGAGCTACTGTTCTTGTCAGTTTCCTAAGCAGAGTTGAACTAGATATGGCCTGTGTGTGGAGGAAGCACAGTTATTATGTTCTGAGCAAGCTCAATGTTCTGGCCCTATAGGAAACACAGTATAGTAGAAGAGTGCTCTTTTATCTAAACCAGAGTGTGTTTCTTGTAAGGCGAGCTCGCCTTTGTTTCCCAGTCCTAAATGGAGTTGAATCACATACAGTTTCTGGTTCTACAAGCAAGAGTTGTTTTATGATAAGAATAGTCACTATTGTGCTGCCATTGCCATACACAGGACAAATAGCACTGGCGTCTGTTCCCAGCAGTACAGTGTATTGGACTGAAGAGGAGCTACTGTTCTTGTCAGGTTCCTAAGCAGAATTGAACTAGATATGGCTGTGTGTGTAGGAAGCACAGTTCTTTTGTTCTGAGCAAGCTCACTGTTTGGACCCCATAGGAAACACAGTAGAGTAGAAGATTGCTCTTTTCTCTAAAGCAGAGTGTGTTTCTTGTAAGGCGAGCTAGCGTTTGTTTCCCAGACCTAAATGGAGTTGAGTCACATGCATTTTTTTGTGCTACGAGCAAGAGTTGTTTTCTGGTAAGACGAGTCACTATTGTGCTCCAATTGCCATACACAGTGCAAATAGCACTCGCGTCTCTTCCCCGCAAGTACAGTGTATTGGACTGAAGAGGAGCTACTGTTCTTGTCAGTTTCCTAAGCAGAGTTGAACTAGATATGGTCGATGTGTGTAGGAAGCACAGTTCTTTTGTTCTGAGCAAGCTCACTGTTTGGACCCCATAGGAAACACAGTAGAGTAGAAGAGTGCTCTTTTCTCAGAAGCAGAGTGTGTTTCTTGTAAGGCGAGCTAGCATTTGTTTCCCAGCCCTAAATGGAGTTGAGTCACATGCAGTTTTTTGTGCTACGAGCAAGAGTTGTTTTCTGGTAAGATGAGTCACTATTGTGCTCCAATTGCCATACACAGTGCAAGTAGCACTCGCATCTGTTCTCAGCAAGTACAGTGTAGTGGACTGAAGAGGAGCTACTGTTTTTGTCAGTTTCCTAAGCAGAGTTGAACTAGATATGGCCCGTGTATGTAGGAGGCACAGTTATTATGTTCTGAGCAAGCTCACTGTTCTGGCCCTATAGGAAACACAGTAGAGTAGAAGAGTGCTCTTTTCTCTAAAGCAGAGTGTGTTTCTTGTAAGGTGAGCTAGCGTTTGTTTCCCAGACTTAAATGGAGTTGAGTCACATGCAGTTTTTTGTCCTACGAGCAAGAGTTGTTTTCTGGTAAGACGAGTCACTATTGTGCTCCAATTGCCATACACAGTGCAAGTAGCACTCGCGTCTCTTCCCCACAAGTACAGTGTAATGGACTGAAGAGGAGCTACTGTTCTTGTCAGGTTCCTAAGCAGAATTGAACTAGATATGGCCATGTGTGTAGGAAGCACAGTTCTTTTGTTCTGAGTAAGCTCACTGTTTGGACGCCATACGAAACACAGTAGAGTAGAAGAGTGCTCTTTTCTCAGAAGCAGAGTGTGTTTCTTGTAAGACGAGCTAGCATTTGTTTTGCAGTCCTAACTGGAGTTGAATCACATGCAGTTTCTGGTCCTACGAACAAGAGTTGTTTTCTGGTAAGGAAAGTCACTATTGTGCTCCAATTGCCATACACAGTGCAAATAGCACTCGCGTCTGTTCTCAGCAAGTACAGTGTATGGGACTGAAGAGGAGCTACTGTTCTTGTCAGTTTCCTAAGCAGAGTTGAACTAGATATGGCCCATGTGTAGGAAGCACAGTTCTTTTGTTCTGAGCAAGCTCACTGTTCTGGCCCTATAGGAAACACAGTAGAATAGAAGAGTGCTCTTTTCTGTAAAGCAGATTGTGTTTCTTGTAAGGCAAGCTAGCGTTTGTTTCCCAGTCCTAAATGGAGTTGAATCACATACAGTTTCTGGTCCTACGAGCAAGAGTTGTTTTATGATAAGAATAGTCACTATTGTGCTGCCATTGCCATACACAGGACAAATAACACTGGCGTCTGTTCTCAGCAGTACAGTGTATTGGACTGAAGAGGAGCTACTGTTCTTGTCAGGTTCCTAAGCAGAATTGAACTAGATATGGCTGTGTGTGTAGGAAGCACAGTTCTTTTGTTCTGAGAAAGCTCACTGTTCGGACCCCATAGGAAACACAGTAGAGTAGAAGAGTGCTCTTTTCTCTAAAGCAGAGTGTGTTTCTTGTAAGGCGAGCTAGCGTTTGTTTCCCAGACCTAAATGGAGTTGAGTCAAATGCAGTTTTTTGTCCTAGGAGCAAGAGTTGTTTTCTGGTAAGACGAGTCACTATTGTGCTCCAATTGCCATACACAGTGCAAATAGCACTCGCGTCTCTTCCCCGCAAGTACAGTGTATTGGACTGAAGAGGAGCTACTCTTCTTGTCAGTTTCCTAAGCAGAGTTGAACTAGATATGGTCGATGTGTGTAGGAAGCACAGTTCTTTTGTTCTGAGCAAGCTCACTGTTTGGACCCCATAGGAAACACGTAGAGTAGAAGAGTGCTCTTTTCTCAGAAGCAGAGTGTGTTTCTTGTAAGACGAGCTAGCATTTGTTTCCCAGTCCTAAATGGCGTTGAATCACATGCAGTGTGTGGTCCTACGAGCAAGAGTTGTTTTCTGGTAAGGAAAGCCACTATTGTGCTCTCATTGCCATACAGAGTGCAAATAGCACTCACGTCTGTACCCAGCAAGTACAGTGTATTGGACTGAAGAGGAGCTACTGTTCTTGTCAGTTTCCTAAGCAGAGTTGAACTAGGTATGGCCCGTGTGTCTAGGAAGCACAGTTCCTTTGTTCTGAGCAAGCTCACTGTTCTGGCCCTATAGGAAACACAGTAGAGTAGAAGAGTGCTCTTTTCTCAAAAACAGAGTGTGTTTCTTGTAAAGCGAGCTAGAGTTTGTTTCCCAGTCCTAAATGGAGTTGAGTCACATGCAGTTTTTTGTGCTACGAGCAAGAGTTGTTTTCTGGTAAGACGAGTCACTATTGTGCTCCAATTGCCATACACAGTACAAGTAGCACTCGCATCTGTTCTCAGCAAATACAGTGTATCGGACTGAAGAGGAGCTACTGTTCTTGTCAGTTTCCTAAGCAGAGTTGAACTAGATATGGCCCGTGTGTGTAGGAGGCACAGTTATTATGTTCTGAGCAATCTCACTGTTCTGGCCCTATAGGAAACACAGTAGAGTAGAAGAGTGCTCTTTTCTCTAAAGCAGAGTTTGTTTCTTGTAAGGTGAGCTAGCGTTTGTTTCCCAGACCTAAATGGAGTTGAGTCACATGCAGATTTTTGTGCTAAGAGCAAGAGTTGTTTTCTGGTAAGACAAGTCACTATTGTGCTCTATTTGCCATACACAGTGCAAATAGCACTCGCGTCTCTTCCCTGCAACTACAGAGTAATGGACTGAAGAGGAGCTACTGTTCTTGTCAGCTTCCTAAGCAGAATTTAACTAGATATGGCCATGTGTGTAGGAAGCACAGTTCTTTTGTTCTGAGTAAGCTCACTGTTTGGACCCCGTAGGAAACACAGTAGAGTAGAAGAGTGCTCTTTTCTCAAAAGCAGAGTGTGTTTCTTGTAAGGCGAGCTAGCGTTTGTTTCCCAGTCCTAAATGGAGTTGAATCACATGCAGTTTCTGGTCCTATGAGCAAGAGTTGTTTTCTGGTAAGGAAAGTCACTGTTGCGCTCCCATTGCCATACACAGTGCAAATAGCACTCGCGTCTGTTCCCAGCAAGTACAGTGTATCGGACTGAAGAGGAGCTACTGTTCTTGTCAGTTTCCTAAGCAGAGTTGAACTAGATAAGGACCGTGTGTGTAGAAAGCACAGTTCTTATGTTCTGAGCAAGCTCACTGATCTGGCCCTCTAGGAAACACAGTAGAGTAGAAGAGTGCTCTTTTCTCAAAAGCAGAGTGTGTTTCTTTTAAGGCGAGCTAGCGTTTGTTTTGCAGTCCTAAATGGAGTTGAATCACATGCAGTTTCTGGTCCTACGAACAAGAGTTGTTTTCTGGTAAGGAAAGTCACTACTTTGCTCCCATTGCCATAAACAGGGCAAATAACACTCGCGTCTGTTCCCAGCAAGTACATTGTATTGGACTGAATAGGAGCTACTGTTCTTGTTAGTTTCCTAAGCAGAGTTGAACTACATATGGTCCTTGTGTGTAGGAAGCACAGTTCTTTTGTTCTGAGCAAGCTAGCTGTTTGACACCCCATAGGAAACACAGTAGAGTAGAAGAGTGCTCTTTTCTCTAAAGCAGAGTGTGTTTCTTGTAAGGCGAGCTAGCGTTTGTTTCCCAGTCCTAAATGGAGTGGAATCACATGCAGTTTCTGTCCTACGAGCAAGAGTTGTTTTATGGTAAGAATAGTCACTGTTGTGCTGCCATTGCCATACACAGGACAAATACCACTGGCGTCTGTTTGCAGCAAGTACAGTGTATTGGACTGAAGAGGATCTACTGTTCTTGTCAGGTTCCTAAGCAGAATTGAACTAGATATGGCCGTGTGTGTTGGAAGCACAGTTCTTTTGTTCTGAGCAAGCTCACTGTTCTGGCCCTATAGGAAACACAGTAGAGAAGAAGAGTGCTCTTTTCTCTAAAGCACAGTGTGTTTCTTGTAAGGTGAGCTCGCGTTTGTTTCCCAGTCCTAAATGGAGTTGAGTCACAGGCAGTTTCTGGTCCTACGATCAAGAGTTGTTTTCTGGTAAGAAGAGTCACTATTGTGATCCAAATGCCATACACAGTGCAAATAGCACTCGCGTCTGTTCCCAGCAAGCACAGTGTACCCGACTGAATAGGAGCTACTGTTCTTGTCAGTTTCCTAAGCAGAGTGGAACTAGATATGGTCCATGTGTGTAGGAAGCACAGTTCTTTTGTTCTGAGCAAGCTCACTGTTTGGACCCCATAGGAAACACAGTAGAGTAGAAGAGTGCTCTTTTCTCTAAAGCAGAGTGTGTGTCTTGTAAGGCACGCGAGAGTTTGTTTCCCAGGCCTAAATGGCGTTGAATCACATGCAGTTTGTGGTCCTACGAGCAAGAGTTGTTTTCTGGTAAGAGGAGTCACTATTGCGCTCTGAATGCCATACACAGTGCAAATAGTACTCGCGTCTGTTCCCAGCAAGCACAGTGTATTGGACTGAATAGGAGCTACTGTTCTTGTCAGTTTCCTAAGCAGAGTTGAACTAGATATGTTCCATGTGTGTAGGAAGCAGAGTTCTTTTGTTCTGAGCAAGCTCACTGTTTGGCCCCCATAGGAAACACAGTAGAGTAGAAGAGTGCTCTTTTCTCAAAAGAAGAGTGTGTTTCTTGTAAGGCGAGCTAGCGTTTGTTTCCCAGTCCTAAATGGAGTTGAATCACATGCAGTTTCTGGTCCTACGAGCAAGAGTTGTTTTCTGGTAAGGAAAGTCACTATTGCTCTCCCATTGCCATACACAGTGCAAATAGCACTCGCGTCTGTTCCCAGCAAGTACAGTGTATCAGACTGAAGAGGAGCTACTGTTCTTGTCAGTTTCCTAAGTAGAGTTGAACTAGATAAGGACCGTGTGTGGAGAAAGCATAGTTCTTATGTTCTGAGCAAGCTCACTGTTCTGGCCCTATAGGAAACACAGTAGAGTAGAAGAGTGCTCTTTTCTCTAAAGCAGATTGTGTTTCTTGTAAGGCGAGCTAGCATTTGTTTCCCAGTCCTAAATGGAGTTGAATCACATACAGTTTCTGGTCCTACAAGCAAGAGTTGTTTTATGATAAGAATAGTCACTATTGTGCTGCCATTGCCATACACAGGACAAATAGCACTGGCGTCTGTTCCCAGCACTACAGTGTATTGGACTGAAGAGGAGCTACTGTTCTTGTCAGGTTCCTAAGCAGAATTGAACTAGATATGGCTGTGTGTGTAAAAAGCACAGTTCTTTTGTTCTGAGCAAGCTCACTGTTTGGACCCCATAGGAAACACAGTAGAGTAGAAGAGTGCTCTTTTCTCTAAAGCAGAGTGTGTTTCTTGTAAGGCGAGCTAGCGTTTGTTTCCCAGACCTAAATGGAGTTGAGTCACATGCATTTTTTTGTGCTACGAGCAAGAGTTGTTTTCTGGTAAGACGAGTCACTATTGTGCTCCAATTGCCATACACAGTGCAAATAGCACTCGCGTCTCTTGCCCGCAAGTACAGTGTATTGGACTGAAGAGGAGCTACTGTTCTTGTCAGTTTCCTAAGCAGAGTTGAACTAGATATGGTCGATGTGTGTAGGAAGCACAGTTCTTTTGTTCTGAGCAAGCTCACTGTTTGGACCCCATAGGAAACACAGTAGAGTAGAAGAGTGCTCTTTTCTCAGAAGCAGAGTGTGTTTCTTGTAAGGCGAGCTAGCATTTGTTTCCCAGTCCTAAATGGCGTTGAATCACATGCAGTGTGTGGTCCTACGATCAAGAGTTGTTTTCTGGTAAGGAAAGCCACTATTGCGCTCTCATTGCCATACACAGTGCAAATAGCACTCACGTCTGTTCCCAGGAAGTACATTGTATTGGACTGCAGAGGAGCTACTGTTCTGGTCAGTCTCCTAAGCAGAGTTGAACTAGATATGGCCCGTGTGTCTAGGGAGCACAGTTCATTTGTTCTGAGCAAGCTCACTGTTCTGGCCCTATAGGAAACACTGTAGAGTAGAAGAGTGCTCTTTTCTCAAAAGCAGAGTGTGTTTCTTGTAAGGTGAGCTAGAGTTTGTTTCCCAGTCCTAAATGGAGTTGAGTCACATGCAGTTTTTTGTGCTAGAAGCAAGAGTTGTTTTCTGGTAAGACGAGTCACTATTGTGCTCCAATTGCCATACACAGTGCAAGTAGCACTCGCATCTGTTCTCAGCAAGTACAGTGTATCGGAATGAAGAGGAGCTACTGTTCTTGTTAGTTTCCTAAGCAGAGTTGAACTAGATATGGCCCGTGTGTGTAGGAGGCACAGTTATTATGTTCTGAGCAAGCTCACTGTTCTGGCCCTATAGGAAACACAGTAGAGTAGAAGAGTGCTCTTTTCTCAAAAGCAGAGTGTGTTTCATGTAAGGCGAGCTAGCGTTTGTTTTGCAGTCTTAAATGCAGTTGAATCACATGCAGTTTCTGGTCCTACGAGCTAGAGTTGTTTTCTGGTAAGGAAAGTCACTATTGCGCTCCCATTGCCATACACAGGGCAAATAGCACTGGCGTCTGTTCCCAGCAGTACAGTGTATTGGACTGAAGAGGAGCTACTGTTTTGTCAGGTTCCTAAGCAGAATTGAACTAGATATGGCTGTGTGTGTAGGAAGCACACTTCTTTTGTTCTGAGAAAGCTCATTGTTCGGACCCCATAGGAAACACAGTAGAGTAGAAGAGTGCTCTTTTCTCTAAAGCAGAGTGTGTTTCTTGTAAGGCGAGCTCGCGTTTGTTTCCCAGTCCTAAATGGAGTTGAGTCACAGGCAGTTTTTGGTCCTACGAGCAAGAGTTGTTTTCTGGTAAGAAGAGTCACTATTGCGCTCCAAATGCCATACACAGTGCAAATAGCACTCTCGTCTGTTCTCAGCAAGCACAGTGTATTGGACTGAATAGGAGCTACTGTTCTTGTCAGTTTCCTAAGCACAGTTGAAATAGATATGGTCCATGTGTGTAGGAAGCACAGTTCTTTTGTACTGAGCAATCTCACTGTTTGGACCCCATAGGAAACACAGTGGCGTAGAAGAGTGCTCTTTTCTCAAAAGCAGAGTGTGTTTCTTGTAAGGCGAGCTAGCATTTGTTTTCCAGTCCTAAATGGGGTTGAATCACATGCAGTTTCTATTCCTATGAGCAAGAGTTGTTTTCTGGTAAGAAGAGTCACTATTGCGCTCCCATTGCCATACACAGTACAAATAGCACTCGCGTCTGTTCCCAGCAAGTACACTGTATTGGACTGAATAGGAACTACTGTTCATGTCAGGTTCCTAAGCAGAATTGAACTAGATATGGCCGTGTGTGTAGGAAGCACAGTTCTTTTGTTCTGAGCAAGCTCACTGTTCGGACCCCATAGGAAACACAGTAGAGTAGAAGAGTGCTCTTTTCTCAAAAGCAGAGTGTGTTTTTTGTAAAGCAAGCTATCATTTGTTTCCCAGTCCTAAATGGGGTTGAATCACATGCAGTTTCTGGTCCTACGAGCAAGAGTTGTTTTCTGGTAAGGAAAGTCACTATTGTGCTCCCTTTGCCATACACAGTGCAAATAGCACTCGCGTATGTTCCCAGCAAGTACAGTGTATCGGACTGAAGAGGAGCTACTGTTCTTGTCAGTTTCCTAAGCAGAGTTGAACTAGATATGGTCCATGTGTGTAGGAAGCACAGTTCTTAGTTCTGAGCAAGCTCACTGTTTGGACCCCATAGGAAACACAGTAGAGTAGAAGAGTGCTTTTTTCTCAAAAGCAGAGAGTGTTTCATGTAAGGCGAGCTAGCATTTGTTTCCCAGTCCTAAACGGAGTTGAATCACATGCAGTTTCTGGTCCTACGATCAAGAGTTGTTTTCTGGTAAGGAAAGTCACTATTGCGCTCCCATTGGCATACACAGTGCAAATAGCACTGGCGTCTGTTCCCAGCAAGTACAGTGTATTGGACTGAAGAGGAGCTGCTGTTCTTTTCAGTCTCCTAAGCAGAGTTGAACTAGATATGGTCCATGTGTGTAGGAAGCACAGTTCTTTGTTCTGAGCAAGCTCACTGTTTGGACCCCATAGGAAACACAGTAGAGTAGAAGAGTGCTCTTTTCTCAAAAGCAGAGAGTGTTTCATGTAAGGCGAGCTAGCATTTGGTTCCCAGTCCTAAACGGAGTTGAATCACATGCAGTTTCTGGTCCTATGAACAAGAGTGGTTTTCTGGTAAGGAAAGTCACTATTGCGCTCCCATTGCCATACACAGTGCCTATAGCACTCGCGTCTGTTCCCAGCAAGTACATTGTATCGGACTGAAGTGGAGCTACTGTTCTTGTCAGTTTCCTAAGCAGAGTTGAAGTAGATATGGCCCGTGGGTAGGAAGCACAGTTCTTTTGTTCTGAGCAAGCTCACTGTTCTGGCCCTATAGGAAACAGAGTAGAATAAAAGAGTGCTCTTTTCTCTAAAGCAGATTGTGTTTCTTGTAAGGCAAGCTAGCGTTTGTTTCCAAGTCCAAATGGAGTTGAATCACATACAGTTTCTGGTCCTAGGAGCAAGAGTTGTTTTATGATAAGAATAGTCACTATTGTCCTGCCATTGCCATACACAGGACAAATAGCACTGGCGTCTGTTCCCAGCAGTACAGTGTATTCGACTGAAGAGGAGCTACTGTTCTTGTCAGGTTCCTAAGCAGAATTGAACTAGATATGGCTGTGTGTGTAGGAAGCACAGTTCTTTTGTTCTGAGAAAGCTCACTGTTCGGACCCCATAGGAAACACAGTAGAGTAGATGAGTGCTCTTTTCTCTAAAGCAGAGTGTGTTTCTTGTAAGGCGAGCTAGCATTGGTTTCCCAGACCTAAATGGAGTTGTGTCTCATGCAGTTTTTTGTCCTAAGAGCAAGAGTTGTTTTCTGGTAAGACGAGTCACTATTGTGCTCCAATTGCCATACACAGTGCAAATAGCACTCGCGTCTCTTCCCCGCAAGTACAGTGTATTGGACTGAAGAGGAGCTACTGTTCTTGTCAGTTTCCTAAGCAGAGTTGAACTAGATATGGTCGATGTGTGTAGGAAGCACAGTTCTTTTGTTCTGAGCAAGCTCACTGTTTGGACCCCATAGGAAACACAGTAGAGAAGAACAGTGCTCTTATCTCAGAAGCAGAGTGTGTTTCTTGTAAGGCGAGCTAGCATTTGTTTCCCAGTCATAAATGGCGTTGAATCACATGCAGTGTGTGGTCCTACGATCAAGAGATGTTTTCTGGTAAGGAAAGCCACTATTGCGCTCTCATTGCCATACACAGTGCAAATAGCACTCACGTCTGTTCCCAGGAAGTACAGTGTATTGGACTGAAGAGGAGCTACTGTTCTGGTCAGTCTCCTAAGCAGAGTTGAACTAGATATGGCGCGTGTGTCTAGGAAGCACAGTTCATTTGTTCTGAGCAAGCTCACTGTTCTGGCCCTATAGGAAACACTGTAGAGTAGAAGAGTGCTCTTTTCTCAAAAGCAGAGTGTGTTTCTTGTAAGGCGAGCTAGAGTTTGTTTCCCAGTCCAAAATGGAGTTGAGTCACATGCAGTTTTTTGTGCTACGAGCAAGAGTTGTTTTCTGGTAAGATGAGTCACTATTGTGCTCCAATTGCCATACACAGTGCAAGTAGCACTCGCGTCTGTTCTCAGCAACTACAGTGTATCAGAATGAAGAGGAGCTACTGTTCTTGTCAGTTTCCTAAGCAGAGTTGAACTAGATATGTTCCATGTGTGTAGGAAGCAGAGTTCTTTTGTTCTGAGCAAGCTCGTTGTTCTGGCCCTATAGGAAACCCAGTAGATTAGAAGAGTCTCTTTTCTCTAAAGCAGAGTGTGTTTCTTGTAAGGCGAGCTAGCGTTTGTTTCCCAGTCCTAAATGGAGTTGAGTCACTGGCAGTTTTTGGTCCTACGAGCAAGAGTTGTTTTCTGGTAAGAAGAGTCACTATTGTGCTCCAAATGCCATACACAGTGCAAATAGCACTCGCGTCTATTCCCAGCAAGCACAGTGTATTGTACTGAATAGGAGCTACTGTTCTTGTCAGTTTCCTAAGCAGAGTTGAACTAGATATGGTCCATGTGTGTAGGAATTACAGTTCTTTTGTTCTGAGCAAGCTCACTGTTTGGACCCCATAGGAAACACAGTAGAGTAGAAGAGTGCTCTTTTCTCAAAAGCAGAATGTGTTTCTTGTAAGGCGAGCTAGCGTTTGTTTCCCAGTCCTAAATGGAGTTGAATCACATGCAGTTTCTGGTCCTACGAGCAAGAGTTGTTTTCTGGTAAGGAAAGTCACTATTGCGCTCCCATTGCCATACACAGTGCAAATAGCACTAGTGTCTGTTCCCAGCAAGTACAGTGTATCGGACTGAACAGGTGCTACTGTTCTTGTCAGTTTCCTAAGCAGAGTTGAACTAGATAAGGACCGTGTGTGTAGAAAGCACAGTTCTTATGTTCTGAGCAAGCTCACTGTTCTGGCTCTATAGGAAACACAGTAGAGTAGAAGCGTGCTCTTTTCTCAAAAGCAGAGTGTGTTTCTTGTAAGGCGAGCTAGCATTTGTTTTGCAGTCTTAAATGGAGTTGAATCACATGCAGTTTCTGGTCCTACGAAGAAGAGTTGTTTTCTGGTAAGGAAAGTCACTATTGTGCTGCCATTGCCATACACAGGACAAATAGCACTGGCGTCTGTTCCCAGCAGTACAGTGTATTGGACTGAAGAGGAGCTACTGTTCTTGTCAGGTTCCTAAGCAGAATTGAACTAGATATGGCTGTGTGTGTAGGAAGCACAGTTCTTTTGTTCTGAGAAAGCTCACTGTTCGGACCCCATAGGAAACACAGTAGAGTAGAAGAGTGCTCTTTTCTCTAAAGCAGAGTGTGTTTCTTGTAAGGCGAGCTAGCATTTGTTTCCCAGACCTAAATGGAGTTGTGTCTCATGCAGTTTTTTGTCCTACGAGCAAGAGTTGTTTTCTGGTAAGACGAGTCACTATTGTGCTCCAATTGCCATACACAGTGCAAATAGCACTCGCGTCTCTTCCCCGCAAGTACAGTGTATTGGACTGAAGAGGAGCTACTGTTCTTGTCAGTTTCCTAAGCAGAGTTGAACTAGATATGGTCGATGTGTGTAGGAAGCACAGTTCTTTTGTTCTGAGCAAGCTCACTGTTTGGACCCCATAGGAAACACAGTAGAGAAGAAGAGTGCTCTTATCTCAGAAGCAGAGTGTGTTTCTTGTAAGGCGAGCTAGCATTTGTTTCCCAGTCATAAATGGCGTTGAATCACATGCAGTGTGTGGTCCTACGATCAAAAGTTGTTTTCTGGTAAGGAAAGCCACTATTGCGCTCTCATTGCCATACACAGGACAAATAGCACTGGCGTCTGTTCCCAGCAGTACAGTGTATTGGACTGAAGAGGAGCTACTGTTCTTGTCAGGTTCCTAAGCAGAATTGAACTAGATATGGCTGTGTGTGTAGGAAGCACAGTTCTTTTGTTCTGAGAAAGCTCACTGTTCGGACCCCATAGGAAACACAGTAGAGTAGAAGAGTGCTCTTTTCTCTAAAGCAGAGTGTGTTTCTTGTAAGGCGAGCTAGCATTTGTTTCCCAGACCTAAATGGAGTTGTGTCTCATGCAGTTTTTTGTCCTACGAGCAAGAGTTGTTTTCTGGTAAGACGAGTCACTATTGTGCTCCAATTGCCATACACAGTGCAAATAGCACTCGCGTCTCTTCCCCGCAAGTACAGTGTATTGGACTGAAGAGGAGCTACTGTTCTTGTCAGTTTCCTAAGCAGAGTTGAACTAGATATGGTCGATGTGTGTAGGAAGCACAGTTCTTTTGTTCTGAGCAAGCTCACTGTTTGGACCCCATAGGAAACACAGTAGAGAAGAAGAGTGCTCTTATCTCAGAAGCAGAGTGTGTTTCTTGTAAGGCGAGCTAGCATTTGTTTCCCAGTCATAAATGGCGTTGAATCACATGCAGTGTGTGGTCCTACGATCAAGAGTTGTTTTCTGGTAAGGAAAGCCACTATTGCGCTCTCATTGCCATACACAGTGCAAACAGCACTCAAGTCTGTTCCAAGGAAGTACAGTGTATTGGACTGAAGAGGAGCTATTGTTCTGGTCAGTCTTCTAAGCAGAGTTGAACTAGATATGGCGCGTGTGTCTAGGAAGCACAGTTCATTTGTTCTGAGCAAGCTCACTGTTCTGGCCCTATAGGAAACACTGTAGAGTAGAAGAGTGCTCTTTTCTCAAAAGCAGAGTGTGTTTCTTGTAAGGCGAGCTAGAGTTTGTTTCCCAGTCCAAAATGGAGTTGAGTCACATGCAGTTTTTTGTGCTACGAGCAAGAGTTGTTTTCTGGTAAGACGAGTCACTATTGTGCTCCAATTGCCATACACAGTGCAAGTAGCACTCGCGTCTGTTCTCAGCAACTACAGTGTATCAGAATGAAGAGGAGCTACTGTTCTTGTCAGTTTCCTAAGCAGAGTTGAACTAGATATGTTCCATGTGTGTAGGAAGCAGAGTTCTTTTGTTCTGAGCAAGCTCGTTGTTCTGGCCCTATAGGAAACCCAGTAGATTAGAAGAGTCTCTTTTCTCTAAAGCAGAGTGTGTTTCTTGTAAGGCGAGCTAGCGTTTGTTTCCCAGTCCTAAATGGAGTTGAGTCACTGGCAGTTTTTGGTCCTACGAGCAAGAGTTGTTTTCTGGTAAGAAGAGTCACTATTGTGCTCCAAATGCCATACACAGTGCAAATAGCACTCGCGTCTATTCCCAGCAAGCACAGTGTATTGTACTGAATAGGAGCTACTGTTCTTGTCAGTTTCCTAAGCAGAGTTGAACTAGATATGGTCCATGTGTGTAGGAATTACAGTTCTTTTGTTCTGAGCAAGCTCACTGTTTGGACCCCATAGGAAACACAGTAGAGTAGAAGAGTGCTCTTTTCTCAAAAGCAGAATGTGTTTCTTGTAAGGCGAGCTAGCGTTTGTTTCCCAGTCCTAAATGGAGTTGAATCACATGCAGTTTCTGGTCCTACGAGCAAGAGTTGTTTTCTGGTAAGGAAAGTCACTATTGCGCTCCCATTGCCATACACAGTGCAAATAGCACTAGTGTCTGTTCCCAGCAAGTACAGTGTATCGGACTGAACAGGTGCTACTGTTCTTGTCAGTTTCCTAAGCAGAGTTGAACTAGATAAGGACCGTGTGTGTAGAAAGCACAGTTCTTATGTTCTGAGCAAGCTCACTGTTCTGGCTCTATAGGAAACACAGTAGAGTAGAAGCGTGCTCTTTTCTCAAAAGCAGAGTGTGTTTCTTGTAAGGCGAGCTAGCATTTGTTTTGCAGTCTTAAATGGAGTTGAATCACATGCAGTTTCTGGTCCTACGAAGAAGAGTTGTTTTCTGGTAAGGAAAGTCACTATTGTGCTGCCATTGCCATACACAGGACAAATAGCACTGGCGTCTGTTCCCAGCAGTACAGTGTATTGGACTGAAGAGGAGCTACTGTTCTTGTCAGGTTCCTAAGCAGAATTGAACTAGATATGGCTGTGTGTGTAGGAAGCACAGTTCTTTTGTTCTGAGAAAGCTCACTGTTCGGACCCCATAGGAAACACAGTAGAGTAGAAGAGTGCTCTTTTCTCTAAAGCAGAGTGTGTTTCTTGTAAGGCGAGCTAGCATTTGTTTCCCAGACCTAAATGGAGTTGTGTCTCATGCAGTTTTTTGTCCTACGAGCAAGAGTTGTTTTCTGGTAAGACGAGTCACTATTGTGCTCCAATTGCCATACACAGTGCAAATAGCACTCGCGTCTCTTCCCCGCAAGTACAGTGTATTGGACTGAAGAGGAGCTACTGTTCTTGTCAGTTTCCTAAGCAGAGTTGAACTAGATATGGTCGATGTGTGTAGGAAGCACAGTTCTTTTGTTCTGAGCAAGCTCACTGTTTGGACCCCATAGGAAACACAGTAGAGAAGAAGAGTGCTCTTATCTCAGAAGCAGAGTGTGTTTCTTGTAAGGCGAGCTAGCATTTGTTTCCCAGTCATAAATGGCGTTGAATCACATGCAGTGTGTGGTCCTACGATCAAAAGTTGTTTTCTGGTAAGGAAAGCCACTATTGCGCTCTCATTGCCATACACAGGACAAATAGCACTGGCGTCTGTTCCCAGCAGTACAGTGTATTGGACTGAAGAGGAGCTACTGTTCTTGTCAGGTTCCTAAGCAGAATTGAACTAGATATGGCTGTGTGTGTAGGAAGCACAGTTCTTTTGTTCTGAGAAAGCTCACTGTTCGGACCCCATAGGAAACACAGTAGAGTAGAAGAGTGCTCTTTTCTCTAAAGCAGAGTGTGTTTCTTGTAAGGCGAGCTAGCATTTGTTTCCCAGACCTAAATGGAGTTGTGTCTCATGCAGTTTTTTGTCCTACGAGCAAGAGTTGTTTTCTGGTAAGACGAGTCACTATTGTGCTCCAATTGCCATACACAGTGCAAATAGCACTCGCGTCTCTTCCCCGCAAGTACAGTGTATTGGACTGAAGAGGAGCTACTGTTCTTGTCAGTTTCCTAAGCAGAGTTGAACTAGATATGGTCGATGTGTGTAGGAAGCACAGTTCTTTTGTTCTGAGCAAGCTCACTGTTTGGACCCCATAGGAAACACAGTAGAGAAGAAGAGTGCTCTTATCTCAGAAGCAGAGTGTGTTTCTTGTAAGGCGAGCTAGCATTTGTTTCCCAGTCATAAATGGCGTTGAATCACATGCAGTGTGTGGTCCTACGATCAAAAGTTGTTTTCTGGTAAGGAAAGCCACTATTGCGCTCTCATTGCCATACACAGTGCAAATAGCACTCAAGTCTGTTCCAAGGAAGTACAGTGTATTGGACTGAAGAGGAGCTACTGTTCTGGTCAGTCTTCTAAGCAGAGTTGAACTAGATATGGCGCGTGTGTCTAGGAAGCACAGTTCATTTGTTCTGAGCAAGCTCACTGTTCTGGCCCTATAGGAAACACTGTAGAGTAGAAGAGTGCTCTTTTCTCAAAAGCAGAGTGTGTTTCTTGTAAGGCGAGCTAGAGTTTGTTTCCCAGTCCTAAATGGAGTTGAGTCACATGCAGTTTTTTGTGCTACGAGCAAGAGTTGTTTTCTGGTAAGACGAGTCACTATTGTGCTCCAATTGCCATACACAGTGCAAGTAGCACTCGCGTCTGTTCTCAGCAACTACAGTGTATCAGAATGAAGAGGAGCTACTGTTCTTGTCAGTTTCCTAAGCAGAGTTGAACTAGATATGGCCCGTGTGTGCAGGAAGCACAGTTCTTTTGTTCTGAGCAAGCTCACTGTTTGGACCCCATAGGAAACACAGTAGAGTAGAAGAGTGCTCTTTTCTCAAAAGCAGAGTGTGTTTCTTGTAAGTCGAGCTAGCATTTGTTTCCCAGTCCTAAATGGCGTTGAATCACAAGAAGTGTGTGGTCCTACGAGCAAGAGTTGTTTTCTGGTAAGAATAGTCACTGTTGTGCTGCCATTGCCATACACAAGACAAATAGCACTGGCGTCTGTTCGCAGCAAGTACAGTGTATTGGACTGAAGAGGATCTACTGTTCTTGTCAGGTTCCTAAGCAGAATTGAACTAGATATGGCCGTGTGTGTAGGAAGCACAGTTCTTTTGTTCTGAGCAAGCTCACTGTTCGGACCACATAGGAAACCCAGTAGATAGAAGAGTGCTCTTTTCTCAAAAGCAGAGTGTGTTTTTTGTAAGGCAAGCTATCGTTTGTTTCCTGGTCCTAAATGGATTTGAATCACATGCAGTTTCTGGTCCTACGAGCAAGAGTTGTTTTCTGGTAAGGAAAGTGACTATTGTGCTCCCTTTGCCATACACAGTGCAAATAGCACTCGCGTCTGTTCCCAGCAAGTACAGTGTATCGGACTGAAGAGGAGCTACTGTTCTTGTCAGTTTCCTAAGCAGAGTTGAACTAGATATGGTCCATGTGTGTAGGAAGCACAGTTCTTTGTTCTGAGCAAGCTCACTGTTTGGACCCCATAGGAAACACAGTAGAGTAGAAGAGTGCTCTTTTCGCAAAAGCAGAGAGTGTTTCATGTAAGGCGAGCTAGCATTTGTTTCCCAGTCCTAAAAGGAGTTGAATCACATGCAGTTTCTGGTCCTATGAGCAAGAGTTGTTTTATGATAAGAATAGTCACATTTGCGCTGCCATTGCCATACACTGGACAAATAGCACTGGCGTCTGTTCCCAGCAGTACAGTGTATTGGACTGAAGAGGAGCTACTGTTTTGTCAGGTTCCTAAGCAGAATTGAACTAGATATGGCTGTGTGTGTAGGAAGCACAGTTCTTTTGTTCTGAGAAAGCTCATTGTTCGGACCCAATGGAAACACAGTAGAGTAGAAGAGTGCTCTTTTCTCTAAAGCAGAGTGTGTTTCTTGTAAGGCGAGCTAGCGTTTGTTTCCTAGAACTAAATGGAGTTGAGTCATGCAGTTTTTTTGCCTACGAGCAAGAGTTGTTTTCTGGTAAGACGAGTCACTATTGTGCTCCAATTGCCATACACAGTGCAAATAGCACTCTCGTCTCTTCCGCGCAAGTACAGTGTATTGGACTGAAGAGGAGCTACTGTTCTTGTCAGTTTCCTAAGCAGAGTTGAACTAAATATGGTCGATGTGTGTAGGAAGCACAGTTCTTTGGTTCTGAGCAAGCTCACTGTTTGGACCCCATAGGAAACACAGTAGAGTAGAAGAGTGCTCTTTTCTCAGAAGCAGAGTGTGTTTCTTGTAAGGCGAGCTAGCATTTGTTTCCCAGTCCTAAATGGCGTTGAATCACAAGCAGTGTGTGGTCCTACGAGCAAGAGTTGTTTTCTGGTAAGGAAAGCCACTATTGCGCTCTCATTGCCATACACAGTGCAAATAGCACTCGCGTCTGTTCCCAGGAAGTACAGTGTATTGGACTGAAGAGGAGCTACTGTTCTTGTCAGTCTCCTAAGCAGAGTTGAACTAGATATGGCACGTGTGTCGAGGAAGCACAGTTCATTTGTTCTGAGCAAGCTCACTGTTCTGGCCCTATAGGAAACACAGTAGAGTAGAAGAGTGCTCTTTTCTCAAAAACAGAGTGTGTTTCTTGTAAGGCGAGCTAGAGTTTGTTTCCCAGTCCTAAATGGAGTTGAGTCACATGCAGTTTTTTGTCCTACGAGCAAGAGTTGTTTTCTGGCAAGACGAGTCACTATTGTGCTCCAATTGCCATACACAGTGCAAGTAGCACTCGCGTCTGTTCTCAGCAAGTACAGTGTATCGGAATGAAGAGGAGCTACTGTTCTTGTCAGTTTCCTAAGCAGAGTTGAACTAGATATGGCCCGTGTGTGAAGGAAGCACAGTTATTATGTTCTGAGCAAGCTCACTGTTCTGGCCCTATAGGAAACACAGTAGAGAAGAAGAGTGCTCTTTTCTCTAAAGCAGAGTGTGTTTCTTGTAAGGGGCGCTCGCGTTTGTTTCCCAGTCCTAAATGGAGTTGAGTCACAGGCAGTTTTTGGTCCTACGAGCAAGAGTTGTTTTCTGGTAAGGAAAGTCACTATTGTGCTCCCTTTGCCATACACAGTGCAAATAGCACTCGCGTATGTTCCCAGCAAGTACAGTGTATCGGACTTAAGAGGAGCTACTGTTCTTGTCAGTTTCCTAAGCAGAGTTGAACTAGATATGGTCCATGTGTGTAGGAAGCACAGTTCTTAGTTCTGAGCAAGCTCACTGTTTGGACCCCATAGGAAACACAGTAGAGTAGAAGAGTGCTTTTTTCTCAAAAGCAGAGAGTGTTTCATGTAAGGCGAGCTAGCATTTGTTTCCCAGTCCTAAACGGAGTTGAATCACATGCAGTTTCTGGTCCTACGATCAAGAGTTGTTTTCTGGTAAGGAAAGTCACTATTGCGCTCCCATTGGCATACACAGTGCAAATAGCACTGGCGTCTGTTCCCAGCAAGTACAGTGTATTGGACTGAAGAGGAGCTACTGTTCTTGTCAGTCTCCTAAGCAGAGTTGAACTAGATATGGTCCATGTGTGTAGGAAGCACAGTTTTTTGTTCTGAGCAAGCTCACTGTTTGGACCCCATAGGAAACACAGTAGAGTAGAAGAGTGCTCTTTTCTCAAAAGCAGAGAGTGTTTCATGTAAGGCGAGCTAGCATTTGGTTCCCAGTCCTAAACGGAGTTGAATCACATGCAGTTTCTGGTCCTACGAGCAAGAGTGGTTTTCTGGTAAGGAAAGTCACTATTGCGCTCCCATTGCCATACACAGTGCCTATAGCACTCGCGTCTGTTCCCAGCAAGTACAGTGTAGCGGACTGAAGTGGAGCTACTGTTCTTGTCAGTTTCCTAAGCAGAGTTGAACTAGATATGGCCCGTGTGTAGGAAGCACAGTTCTTTTGTTCTGAGCAAGCTCACTGTTCTGGCCCTATAGGAAACAGAGTAGAATAAAAGAGTGCTCTTTTCTCTAAAGTAGATTGTGTTTCTTGTAAGGCGAGCTAGCGTTTGTTTCCAAGTTTTAAATGGAGTTGAATCACATACAGTTTCTGGTCCTACGAGCAAGAGTTGTTTTATGATAAGAATAGTCACTATTGTGCTGCCATTGCCATACACAGGACAAAGAGCACTGGCGTCTGTTCCCAGCAGTACAGTGTATTGGACTTAAGAGGAGCTACTGTTCTTGTCAGGTTCCTAAGCAGAATTGAACTAGATATGGCTGTGTGTAGGAAGCACAGTTCTTTTGTTCTGAGAAAGCTCAATGTTCGGACCCCATAGGAAACACAGTAGAGTAGAAGAGTGCTCTTTTCTCAAAAGCAGAATGTGTTTCTTGTAAGGCGAGCTAGCGTTTGTTTCCCAGTCCTAAATGGAGTTGAATCACATGCAGTTTCTGGTCCTACGAGCAAGAGTTGTTTTCTGGTAAGGAAAGTCACTATTGCGCTCCCATTGCCATACACAGTGCAAATAGCACTAGTGTCTGTTCCCAGCAAGTACAGTGTATCGGACTGAAGAGGAGCTACTGTTCTTGTCAGTTTCCTAAGCAGAGTTGAACTAGATAAGGACCGTGTGTGTAGAGAGCACAGTTCTTATGTTCTGAGCAAGCTCACTGTTCTGGCCTTATAGGAAACACATTAAAGTAGAAGCGTGCTCTTTTCTCAAAAGCAGAGTGTGTTTCTTGTAAGGCGAGCTAGCATTTGTTTTGCAGTCTTAAATGGAGTTGAATCACATGCAGTTTCTGGTCCTAGAACAAGAGTTGTTTTCTGGTAAGGAAAGTCACTATTGTGCTGCCATTGCCATACACAGGACAAATAGCACTGGCGTCTGTTCCCAGCAGTACAGTGTATTGGACTGAAGAGGAGCTACTGTTCTTGTCAGGTTCCTAAGCAGAATTGAACTAGATATGGCTGTGTGTGTAGGAAGCACAGTTCTTTTGTTCTGAGAAAGCTCACTGTTCGGACCCCATAAGAAACACAGTAGAGTAGAAGAGTGCTCTTTTCTCTAAAGCAGAGTGTGTTTCATGTAAGGCGAGCTAGCATTTGTTTCCCAGACCTAAATGGAGTTGTGTCTCATGCAGTTTTTTGTCCTACGAGCAAGAGTTGTTTTCTGGTAAGACGAGTCACTATTGTGCTCCAATTGCCATACACAGTGCAAATAGCACTCGCGTCTCTTCCCCGCAAGTACAGTGTATTGGACTGAAGAGGAGCTACTGTTCTTGTCAGTTTCCTAAGCAGAGTTGAACTAGATATGGTCGATGTGTGTAGGAAGCACAGTTCTTTTGTTCTGAGCAAGCTCACTGTTTGGACCCCATAGGAAACACAGTAGAGAAGAAGAGTGCTCTTATCTCAGAAGCAGAGTGTGTTTCTTGTAAGGCGAGCTAGCATTTGTTTCCCAGTCATAAATGGCGTTGAATCACATGCAGTGTGTGGTCCTACGATCAAGAGTTGTTTTCTGGTAAGGAAAGCCACTATTGCGCTCTCATTGCCATACACAGTGCAAACAGCACTCAAGTCTGTTCCAAGGAAGTACAGTGTATTGGACTGAAGAGGAGCTACTGTTCTGGTCAGTCTTCTAAGCAGAGTTGAACTAGATATGGCGCGTGTGTCTAGGAAGCACAGTTCATTTGTTCTGAGCAAGCTCACTGTTCTGGCCCTATAGGAAACACTGTAGAGTAGAAGAGTGCTCTTTTCTCAAAAGCAGCGTGTGTTTCTTGTAAGGCGAGCTAGAGTTTGTTTCCCAGTCCTAAATGGAGTTGAGTCACATGCAGTTTTTTGTGCTACGAGCAAGAGTTGTTTTCTGGTAAGACGAGTCACTATTGGGCTCCAATTGCCATACACAGTGCAAGTAGCACTCGCGTCTGTTCTCAGCAACTACAGTGTATCAGAATGAAGAGGAGCTACTGTTCTTGTCAGTTTCCTAAGCAGAGTTGAACTAGATATGGCCCGTGTGTGCAGGAAGCACAGTTCTTTTGTTCTGAGCAAGCTCACTGTTTGGACCCCATAGGAAACACAGTAGAGTAGAAGAGTGCTCTTTTCTCAAAAGCAGAGTGTGTTTCTTGTAAGTCGTGCTAGCATTTGTTTCCCAGTCCTAAATGGCGTTGAATCACAAGAAGTGTGTGGTCCTACGAGCAAGAGTTGTTTTCTGGTAAGAATACTCACTGTTGTGCTGCCATTGCCATACACAGGACAAATAGCACTGGCGTCTGTTCGCAGCAAGTACAGTGTATTGGACTGAAGAGGATCTACTGTTCTTCTCAGGTTCCTAAGCAGAATTGAACTAGATATGGCCGTGTGTGTAGGAAGCACAGTTCTTTTGTTCTGAGCAAGCTCACTGTTCGGACCACATAGAAACCCAGTAGATAGAAGAGTGCTCTTTTCTCAAAAGCAGAGTGTGTTTTTTGTAAGGCAAGCTATCGTTTGTTTCCTGGTCCTAAATGGATTTGAATCACATGCAGTTTCTGGTCCTACGAGCAAGAGTTGTTTTCTGGTAAGGAAAGTGACTATTGTGCTCCCTTTGCCATACACAGTGCAAATAGCACTCGCGTCTGTTCCCAGCAAGTACAGTGTATCGGACTGAAGAGGAGCTACTGTTCTTGTCAGTTTCCTAAGCAGAGTTGAACTAGATATGGTCCATGTGTGTAGGAAGCACAGTTCTTTTTTCTGAGCAAGCTCACTGTTTGGACCCCATAGGAAACACAGTAGAGTAGAAGAGTGCTCTTTTCGCAAAAGCAGAGAGTGTTTCATGTAAGGCGAGCTAGCATTTGTTTCCCAGTCCTAAATGGAGTTGAATCACATGCAGTTTCTGGTCCTATGAGCAAGAGTTGTTTTATGATAAGAATAGTCACTATTGCGCTGCCATTGCCATACACAGGACAAATAGCACTGGCGTCTGTTCCCAGCAGTACAGTGTATTGGACTGAAGAGGAGCTACTGTTTTGTCAGGTTCCTAAGTAGAATTGAACTAGATATGGCTGTGTGTGTAGGAAGCACAGTTCTTTTGTTCTGAGAAAGCTCATTGTTCGGACCCCATAGGAAACACAGTAGAGTAGAAGAGTGCTCTTTTCTCTAAAGCAGAGTGTGTTTCTTGTAAGGCGAGCTAGCGTTTGTTTCCTAGAACTAAATGGAGTTGAGTCACATGCAGTTTTTTTGCCTACGAGCAAGAGTTGTTTTCTGGTAAGACAAGTCACTATTGTGCTCCAATTGCCATACACAGTGCAAATAGCACTCTCGTCTCTTCCGCGCAAGTACAGTGTATTGGACTGAAGAGGAGCTACTGTTCTTGTCAGTTTCCTAAGCAGAGTTGAACTAAATATGGTCGATGTGTGTAGGAAGCACAGTTCTTTGGTTCTGAGCAAGCTCACTGTTTGGACCCCATAGGAAACACAGTAGAGTAGAAGAGTGCTCTTTTCTCAGAAGCAGAGTGTGTTTCTTGTAAGGCGAGCTAGCATTTGTTTCCCAGTCCTAAATGGCGTTGAATCACAAGCAGTGTGTGGTCCTACGAGCAAGAGTTGTTTTCTGGTAAGGAAAGCCACTATTGCGCTCTCATTGCCATACACAGTGCAAATAGCACTCGCGTCTGTTCCCAGGAAGTACAGTGTATTGGACTGAAGAGGAGCTACTGTTCTTGTCAGTCTCCTAAGCAGAGTTGAACTAGATATGGCACGTGTGTCGAGGAAGCACAGTTCATTTGTTCTGAGCAAGCTCACTGTTCTGGCCCTATAGGAAACACAGTAGAGTAGAAGAGTGCTCTTTTCTCAAAAACAGAGTGTGTTTCTTGTAAGGCGAGCTAGAGTTTGTTTCCCAGTCCTAAATGGAGTTGAGTCACATGCAGTTTTTTGTCCTACGAGCAAGAGTTGTTTTCTGGCAAGACGAGTCACTATTGTGCTCCAATTGCCATACACAGTGCAAGTAGCACTCGCGTCTGTTCTCAGCAAGTACAGTGTATCGGAATGAAGAGGAGCTACTGTTCTTGTCAGTTTCCTAAGCAGAGTTGAACTAGATATGGCCCGTGTGTGAAGGAAGCACAGTTATTATGTTCTGAGCAAGCTCACTGTTCTGGCCCTATAGGAAACACAGTAGAGAAGAAGAGTGCTCTTTTCTCTAAAGCAGAGTGTGTTTCTTGTAAGGGGCGCTCGCGTTTGTTTCCCAGTCCTAAATGGAGTTGAGTCACAGGCAGTTTTTGGTCCTACGAGCAAGAGTTGTTTTCTGGTAAGGAAAGTCACTATTGTGCTCCCTTTGCCATACACAGTGCAAATAGCACTCGCGTATGTTCCCAGCAAGTACAGTGTATCGGACTTAAGAGGAGCTACTGTTCTTGTCAGTTTCCTAAGCAGAGTTGAACTAGATATGGTCCATGTGTGTAGGAAGCACAGTTCTTAGTTCTGAGCAAGCTCACTGTTTGGACCCCATAGGAAACACAGTAGAGTAGAAGAGTGCTTTTTTCTCAAAAGCAGAGAGTGTTTCATGTAAGGCGAGCTAGCATTTGTTTCCCAGTCCTAAACGGAGTTGAATCACATGCAGTTTCTGGTCCTACGATCAAGAGTTGTTTTCTGGTAAGGAAAGTCACTATTGCGCTCCCATTGGCATACACAGTGCAAATAGCACTGGCGTCTGTTCCCAGCAAGTACAGTGTATTGGACTGAAGAGGAGCTACTGTTCTTGTCAGTCTCCTAAGCAGAGTTGAACTAGATATGGTCCATGTGTGTAGGAAGCACAGTTTTTTGTTCTGAGCAAGCTCACTGTTTGGACCCCATAGGAAACACAGTAGAGTAGAAGAGTGCTCTTTTCTCAAAAGCAGAGAGTGTTTCATGTAAGGCGAGCTAGCATTTGGTTCCCAGTCCTAAACGGAGTTGAATCACATGCAGTTTCTGGTCCTACGAGCAAGAGTGGTTTTCTGGTAAGGAAAGTCACTATTGCGCTCCCATTGCCATACACAGTGCCTATAGCACTCGCGTCTGTTCCCAGCAAGTACAGTGTAGCGGACTGAAGTGGAGCTACTGTTCTTGTCAGTTTCCTAAGCAGAGTTGAACTAGATATGGCCCGTGTGTAGGAAGCACAGTTCTTTTGTTCTGAGCAAGCTCACTGTTCTGGCCCTATAGGAAACAGAGTAGAATAAAAGAGTGCTCTTTTCTCTAAAGTAGATTGTGTTTCTTGTAAGGCGAGCTAGCGTTTGTTTCCAAGTTTTAAATGGAGTTGAATCACATACAGTTTCTGGTCCTACGAGCAAGAGTTGTTTTATGATAAGAATAGTCACTATTGTGCTGCCATTGCCATACACAGGACAAAGAGCACTGGCGTCTGTTCCCAGCAGTACAGTGTATTGGACTTAAGAGGAGCTACTGTTCTTGTCAGGTTCCTAAGCAGAATTGAACTAGATATGGCTGTGTGTAGGAAGCACAGTTCTTTTGTTCTGAGAAAGCTCAATGTTCGGACCCCATAGGAAACACAGTAGAGTAGAAGAGTGCTCTTTTCTCAAAAGCAGAATGTGTTTCTTGTAAGGCGAGCTAGCGTTTGTTTCCCAGTCCTAAATGGAGTTGAATCACATGCAGTTTCTGGTCCTACGAGCAAGAGTTGTTTTCTGGTAAGGAAAGTCACTATTGCGCTCCCATTGCCATACACAGTGCAAATAGCACTAGTGTCTGTTCCCAGCAAGTACAGTGTATCGGACTGAAGAGGAGCTACTGTTCTTGTCAGTTTCCTAAGCAGAGTTGAACTAGATAAGGACCGTGTGTGTAGAGAGCACAGTTCTTATGTTCTGAGCAAGCTCACTGTTCTGGCCTTATAGGAAACACAGTAAAGTAGAAGCGTGCTCTTTTCTCAAAAGCAGAGTGTGTTTCTTGTTAGGCGAGCTAGCATTTGTTTTGCAGTCTTAAATGGAGTTGAATCACATGCAGTTTCTGGTCCTAGAACAAGAGTTGTTTTCTGGTAAGGAAAGTCACTATTGTGCTGCCATTGCCATACACAGGACAAATAGCACTGGCGTCTGTTCCCAGCAGTACAGTGTATTGGACTGAAGAGGAGCTACTGTTCTTGTCAGGTTCCTAAGCAGAATTGAACTAGATATGGCTGTGTGTGTAGGAAGCACAGTTCTTTTGTTCTGAGAAAGCTCACTGTTCGGACCCCATAAGAAACACAGTAGAGTAGAAGAGTGCTCTTTTCTCTAAAGCAGAGTGTGTTTCATGTAAGGCGAGCTAGCATTTGTTTCCCAGACCTAAATGGAGTTGTGTCTCATGCAGTTTTTTGTCCTACGAGCAAGAGTTGTTTTCTGGTAAGACGAGTCACTATTGTGCTCCAATTGCCATACACAGTGCAAATAGCACTCGCGTCTCTTCCCCGCAAGTACAGTGTATTGGACTGAAGAGGAGCTACTGTTCTTGTCAGTTTCCTAAGCAGAGTTGAACTAGATATGGTCGATGTGTGTAGGAAGCACAGTTCTTTTGTTCTGAGCAAGCTCACTGTTTGGACCCCATAGGAAACACAGTAGAGAAGAAGAGTGCTCTTATCTCAGAAGCAGAGTGTGTTTCTTGTAAGGCGAGCTAGCATTTGTTTCCCAGTCATAAATGGCGTTGAATCACATGCAGTGTGTGGTCCTACGATCAAGAGTTGTTTTCTGGTAAGGAAAGCCACTATTGCGCTCTCATTGCCATACACAGTGCAAACAGCACTCAAGTCTGTTCCAAGGAAGTACAGTGTATTGGACTGAAGAGGAGCTACTGTTCTGGTCAGTCTTCTAAGCAGAGTTGAACTAGATATGGCGCGTGTGTCTAGGAAGCACAGTTCATTTGTTCTGAGCAAGCTCACTGTTCTGGCCCTATAGGAAACACTGTAGAGTAGAAGAGTGCTCTTTTCTCAAAAGCAGCGTGTGTTTCTTGTAAGGCGAGCTAGAGTTTGTTTCCCAGTCCTAAATGGAGTTGAGTCACATGCAGTTTTTTGTGCTACGAGCAAGAGTTGTTTTCTGGTAAGACGAGTCACTATTGGGCTCCAATTGCCATACACAGTGCAAGTAGCACTCGCGTCTGTTCTCAGCAACTACAGTGTATCAGAATGAAGAGGAGCTACTGTTCTTGTCAGTTTCCTAAGCAGAGTTGAACTAGATATGGCCCGTGTGTGCAGGAAGCACAGTTCTTTTGTTCTGAGCAAGCTCACTGTTTGGACCCCATAGGAAACACAGTAGAGTAGAAGAGTGCTCTTTTCTCAAAAGCAGAGTGTGTTTCTTGTAAGTCGTGCTAGCATTTGTTTCCCAGTCCTAAATGGCGTTGAATCACAAGAAGTGTGTGGTCCTACGAGCAAGAGTTGTTTTCTGGTAAGAATACTCACTGTTGTGCTGCCATTGCCATACACAGGACAAATAGCACTGGCGTCTGTTCGCAGCAAGTACAGTGTATTGGACTGAAGAGGATCTACTGTTCTTCTCAGGTTCCTAAGCAGAATTGAACTAGATATGGCCGTGTGTGTAGGAAGCACAGTTCTTTTGTTCTGAGCAAGCTCACTGTTCGGACCACATAGAAACCCAGTAGATAGAAGAGTGCTCTTTTCTCAAAAGCAGAGTGTGTTTTTTGTAAGGCAAGCTATCGTTTGTTTCCTGGTCCTAAATGGATTTGAATCACATGCAGTTTCTGGTCCTACGAGCAAGAGTTGTTTTCTGGTAAGGAAAGTGACTATTGTGCTCCCTTTGCCATACACAGTGCAAATAGCACTCGCGTCTGTTCCCAGCAAGTACAGTGTATCGGACTGAAGAGGAGCTACTGTTCTTGTCAGTTTCCTAAGCAGAGTTGAACTAGATATGGTCCATGTGTGTAGGAAGCACAGTTCTTTTTTCTGAGCAAGCTCACTGTTTGGACCCCATAGGAAACACAGTAGAGTAGAAGAGTGCTCTTTTCGCAAAAGCAGAGAGTGTTTCATGTAAGGCGAGCTAGCATTTGTTTCCCAGTCCTAAATGGAGTTGAATCACATGCAGTTTCTGGTCCTATGAGCAAGAGTTGTTTTATGATAAGAATAGTCACTATTGCGCTGCCATTGCCATACACAGGACAAATAGCACTGGCGTCTGTTCCCAGCAGTACAGTGTATTGGACTGAAGAGGAGCTACTGTTTTGTCAGGTTCCTAAGTAGAATTGAACTAGATATGGCTGTGTGTGTAGGAAGCACAGTTCTTTTGTTCTGAGAAAGCTCATTGTTCGGACCCCATAGGAAACACAGTAGAGTAGAAGAGTGCTCTTTTCTCTAAAGCAGAGTGTGTTTCTTGTAAGGCGAGCTAGCGTTTGTTTCCTAGAACTAAATGGAGTTGAGTCACATGCAGTTTTTTTGCCTACGAGCAAGAGTTGTTTTCTGGTAAGACAAGTCACTATTGTGCTCCAATTGCCATACACAGTGCAAATAGCACTCTCGTCTCTTCCGCGCAAGTACAGTGTATTGGACTGAAGAGGAGCTACTGTTCTTGTCAGTTTCCTAAGCAGAGTTGAACTAAATATGGTCGATGTGTGTAGGAAGCACAGTTCTTTGGTTCTGAGCAAGCTCACTGTTTGGACCCCATAGGAAACACAGTAGAGTAGAAGAGTGCTCTTTTCTCAGAAGCAGAGTGTGTTTCTTGTAAGGCGAGCTAGCATTTGTTTCCCAGTCCTAAATGGCGTTGAATCACAAGCAGTGTGTGGTCCTACGAGCAAGAGTTGTTTTCTGGTAAGGAAAGCCACTATTGCGCTCTCATTGCCATACACAGTGCAAATAGCACTCGCGTCTGTTCCCAGGAAGTACAGTGTATTGGACTTAGAGGAGCTACTGTTCTTGTCAGTCTCCTAAGCAGAGTTGAACTAGATATGGCACGTGTGTCGAGGAAGCACAGTTCATTTGTTCTGAGCAAGCTCACTGTTCTGGCCCTATAGGAAACACAGTAGAGTAGAAGAGTGCTCTTTTCTCAAAAACAGAGTGTGTTTCTTGTAAGGCGAGCTAGAGTTTGTTTCCCAGTCCTAAATGGAGTTGAGTCACATGCAGTTTTTTGTCCTACGAGCAAGAGTTGTTTTCTGGCAAGACGAGTCACTATTGTGCTCCAATTGCCATACACAGTGCAAGTAGCACTCGCGTCTGTTCTCAGCAAGTACAGTGTATCGGAATGAAGAGGAGCTACTGTTCTTGTCAGTTTCCTAAGCAGAGTTGAACTAGATATGGCCCGTGTGTGAAGGAAGCACAGTTATTATGTTCTGAGCAAGCTCACTGTTCTGGCCCTATAGGAAACACAGTAGAGAAGAAGAGTGCTCTTTTCTCTAAAGCAGAGTGTGTTTCTTTTAAGGGGTGTTCGCGTTTGTTTCCCAGTCCTAAATGGAGTTGAGTCACAGGCAGTTTTTGGTCCTACGAGCAAGAGTTGTTTTCTGGTAAGGAAAGTCACTATTGCGCTCCCATTGGCATACACAGTGCAAATAGCACTGGCGTCTGTTCCCAGCAAGTACAGTGTATTGGACTGAAGAGGAGCTACTGTTCTTGTCAGTCTCCTAAGCAGAGTTGAACTAGATATGATCCATGTGTGTAGGAAGCACAGTTTTTTGTTCTGAGCAAGCTCACTGTTTGGACCCCATAGGAAACACAGTAGAGTAGAAGAGTGCTCTTTTCTCAAAAGCAGAGAGTGTTTCATGTAAGGCGAGCTAGCATTTGGTTCCCAGTCCTAAACGGAGTTGAATCACATGCAGTTTCTGGTCCTACGAGCAAGAGTGGTTTTCTGGTAAGGAAAGTCACTATTGCGCTCCCATTGCCATACACAGTGCCTATAGCACTCGCGTCTGTTCCCAGCAAGTACAGTGTATCGGACTGAAGTGGAGCAAATGTTCTTGTCAGTTTCCTAAGCAGAGTTGAACTAGATATGGTCGATGTGTGTAGGAAGCACAGTTCTTTTGTTCTGAGCAAGCTCACTGTTTGGACCCCATAGGAAACACAGTAGAGAAGAAGAGTGCTCTTATCTCAGAAGCAGAGTGTGTTTCTTGTAAGTCGAGCTAGTATTTGTTTCCCAGTCATAAATGGCGTTGAAGCACATGCAGTGTGTGGTCCTACGATCAAGAGTTGTTTTCTGGTAAGGAAAGCCACTATTGCGCTCTCATTGCCATACACAGTGCAAATAGCACTCAAGTCTGTTCCCAGGAAGTACAGTGTATTGGACTGAAGAGGAGCTACTGTTCTGGTCAGTCTCCTAAGCAGAGTTGAACTAGATATGGCGCGTGTGTCTAGGAAGCACAGTTCATTTGTTCTGAGCAAGCTCACTGTTCTGGCCCTATAGGAAACACTGTAGAGTAGAAGAGTGCTCTTTTCTCAAAAGCAGAGTGTGTTTCTTGTAAGGCGAGCTAGAGTTTGTTTCCCAGTCCTAAATGGAGTTGAGTCACATGCAGTTTTTTGTGCTACGAGCAAGAGTTGTTTTCTGGTAAGACGAGTCACTATTGTGCTCCAATTGCCATACACAGTGCAAGTAGCACTCGCGTCTGTTCTCAGCAACTACAGTGTATCAGAATGAAGAGGAGCTACTGTTCTTGTCAGTTTCCTAAGCAGAGTTGAACTAGATATGTTCCATGTGTGTAGGAAGCAGAGTTCTTTTGTTCTGAGCAAGCTCGTTGTTCTGGCCCTATAGGAAACACAGTAGATTAGAAGAGTGCTCTTTTCTCTAAAGCAGAGTGTGTTTCTTGTAAGGCGAGCTAGCGTTTGTTTCCCAGTCCTAAATGGAGTTGAGTCACTGGCAGTTTTTGGTCCTATGAGCAAGAGTTGTTTTCTGGTAAGAAGAGTCATTATTGTGCTCCAAATGCCATACACAGTGCAAATAGCACTCGCGTCTGTTCCCAGCAAGCACAGTGTATTGGACTGAATAGGAGCTATTGTTCTTGTCAGTTTCCTAAGCAGAGTTGAACTAGATATGGTCCATGTGTGTAGGAATTACAGTTCTTTTGTTCTGAGCAAGCTCACTGTTTGGACCCCATAGGAAACACAGTAGAGTAGAAGAGTGCTCTTTTCTCAAAAGCAGAATGTGTTTCTTGTAAGGCGAGCTAGCGTTTGTTTCCCAGTCCTAAATGGAGTTGAATCACATGCAGTTTCTGGTCCTACAAGCAAGAGTTGTTTTCTGGTAAGGAAAGTCACTATTGCGCTACCATTGCCATACACAGTGTAAATAGCACTAGTGTCTGTTCCCAGCAAGTACAGTGTATCGGACTGAAGAGGAGCTACTGTTCTTGTCAGTTTCCTAAGCAGAGTTGAACTAGATAAGGACCGTGTGTGTAGAAAGCACAGTTCTTATGTTCTGAGCAAGCTCACTGTTCTGGCCCTATAGGAAACACAGTAGAGTAGAAGAGTGCTCTTTTCTCAAAAGAAGAGTGTGTTTCTTGTAAGGCGAGCTAGCATTTGTTTTGCAGTCTTAAATGGAGTTGAATCACATGCAGTTTCTGGTCCTACGAACAAGAGTTGTTTTCTGGTAAGGAAAGTCACTATTGTGCTCCCATTGCCATACACAGGGCAAATAGCACTCGCGTCTGTTCCCAGAAAGTACAGTGTATTGGACTGAAGTGGAGCTACTGTTTTTCAGGTTCCTAGCAGAATTGAACTAGATATGGCTGTGTGTGTAGGAAGCACAGTTCTTTTGTTCTGAGAAAGCTCAGTGTTCGGACCCCATAGGAAACACAGTAGAGTAGAAGAGTGCTCTTTTCTCTAAAGCAGAGTGTTTCTTGTAAGTCGAGCTAGCGTTTGTTTCCTAGAACTAAATGGAGTTGAGTCACATGCAGTTTTTTTGCCTACGAGCAAGAGTTGTTTTCGGGTAAGACGAGTCACTATTGTGCTCCAATTGCCATACACATTGCAAATAGCACTCTCGTCTCTTCCCGGCAAGTACAGTGTATTGGACTGAAGAGGAGCTACTGTTCTTGTCAGTTTCCTAAGCAGAGTTGAACTAGATATGGCCCGTGTGTGCAGGAAGCACAGTTCTTTTGTTCTGAGCAAACTCACTGTTTGGACCCCATAGGAAACACAGTAGAGAAGAAGAGTGCTCTTATCTCAGAAGCAGAGTGTGTTTCTTGTAAGGCGAGCTAGCATTTGTTTCGCAGTCATAAATGGCGTTGAATCACATGCAGTGTGTGGTCCTACGATCAAGAGTTGTTTTCAGGTAAGGAAAGCCACTATTGCGCTCTCATTGCCATACACAGTGCAAATAGCACTCGCGTCTGTTCCCAGCAAGTACAGTGTATTGGACTGAAGAGGAGCTACTGTTCTTGTCAGTCTCCTAAGCAGAGTTGAACTAGATATGGCACATGTGTCGAGGAAGCACAGTTCATTTGTTCTGAGCAAGCTCACTGTTCTGGCCCTATAGGAAACACAGTAGAGTAGAAGAGTGCTCTTTTCTCAAAAACAGAGTGTGTTTCTTGTAAGGCGAGCTAGAGTTTGTTTCCCAGTCCTAAATGGAGTTGAGTCACATGCAGTTTTTTGTCCTACGAGCAAGAGTAGTTTTCTGTTAAGACGAGTCACTATTGTGCTCCAATTGCCATACACAGTGCAAGTAGCACTTGCGTCTGTTCTCAGCAAGTAAAGTGTATCGGAATGAAGAGGAGCTACTGTTCTTGTCAGTTTCCTAAGCAGAGTTGAACTAGATATGGACCGTGTGTGAAGGAAGCACAGTTATTATGTTCTGAGCAAGCTCATTGTTCTGGCCCTATAGGAAACACAGTAGAGAAGAAGAGTGCTCTTTTCTCTAAAGCAGAGTGTGTTTCTTGTAAGGCGAGCTCGCATTTGTTTCCCAGTCCTAAATGGAGTTGAGTCACAGGCAGTTTTTGGTACTACGAGCAAGACTTGTTTTCTGGTAAGAAGAGTCACTATTGCGCTCCAAATGCCATACACAGTGCAAATAGCACTCTCGTCTGTTCTCAGCAAGCACAGTGTATTGGACTGAATAGGAGCTACTGTTCTTGTCAGTTTCCTAAGCAGAGTTGAACTAGATATGGTCCATGTGTGTAGGAAGCACAGTTCTTTTGTTCTGAGCAAGCTCAGTGTTTGGACCCCATAGGAAACACAGTGGCGTAGAAGAGTGCTCTTTTCTCAAAAGCAGAGTGTGTTTCTTGTAAGGCGAGCTAGCGTTTGTTTCCCAGTCCTAAATGGAGTTGAATCACATGCAGTTTCTATTCCTATGAGCAAGAGTTGTTTTCTGGTAAGAAGAGTCACTATTGCGCTCCCATAGCCATACACAGGACAAATAGCACTCGCGTCTGTTCCCAGCAAGTACAGTGTATTGGACTGAATAGGAAGTACTGTTCTTGTCAGTTTCCTAAGCAGAGTTGAACTACATATGGTCCGTGTGTGTAGGAAGCACAGTTCTTTTGTTCTGAGCAAGCTTACTGTTATTACCCCATAGGAAACACAGTAGAGTAGAAGAGTGCTCTTTTCTCAAAAGCAGAGTGTGTTTCATGTAAGGCGAGCTAGCATTTGTTTCCCAGTCCTAAATGGAGTTGAATCACATGCAGTTTCTGGTCCTACGAGCAAGAGTTGTTTTCTGGTAAGGAAAGTCGCTATTGCGCAACCATTGCCATACACAGTGCAAATAGCACTCGCGTCTCTTCCCAGAAAATACAGAGTATTGTACTGAATAGGTGCTAATGTTCTTGTCAGTTTCCTAAGCAGACTTGAACTAGATATGGCCGTGTGTGTAGGAAGCACAGTTTTTTTTGTTCTGAGCAAGCTCACTGTTCGGACCCCATTGAAAACACAGTAGAGTAGAAGAGTGCTCTTTTCTCAAAAGCAGAGTGTGTTTCTTGTAAGGCGAGCTAGCGTTTGTTTCCCAGTCCTAAATGGAGTTGAATCACATGCAGTTTCTGGTCCTACGAGCAAGAGTTGTTTTCTGGTAAGGAAAGTCACTATTGCGCTCCCATTGCCGTACACAGTGCAAATAGCCCTCCCGTTTGTTCCCAGCAAGTACAGTGTATAGGACTGAAGAGGAGCTACTGTTCTTCTCAGTTTCCTAAGCAGAGTTGAACTAGATATGGCCCGTGTGTTTAGGAAGCACAGTTCTTTTGTTCTGAGCAAGCTCTCTGTTTGGACCCCATAGGAAACACAGTAGAGTAGAAGAGTGCTCTTTTCATTAAAGCAGAGTGTGTTTCCTGTAAGGCGAGCTAGCATTTGTTTCCCAGTCCTAAATGGAGTTGAATCACATGCTGTTTCTGGTCCTACGAGCAAGAGTAGTTTTCTGGTAAGGAAAGTCACTATTGCGCTCCCATTGCCATACTCAGTGCAAATAGCACTCCCGTCTATTCCCAGCAAGTACAGTGTATTTGACTGAAGAGGAGCTACTGTTCTTGTCAGTTTCCTAAGCACAGTTGAACTAGATATGGCCCGTGTGTCGAGGAAGCACAGTTCATTTGTTCTGAGCAAGCTCACTGTTTGGACCCCATAGGAAACACAGTAGTGTAGAAGAGTGCTCTTTTCTCTAAAGCAGAGTGTGTTTCTTGTAAGGCGCTCGAGCGTTTGTTTCCCAGTCCTAAATGGCGTTGAATCACATGCAGTTTGTGGTCCTATGAGCAAGAGTTGTTTTCTGGTAGGAAAGTCACTATTGCACTCCCATTGCCATACACAGTGCAAACAGCAGTTGTGTCTGTTCCCAGCTATTACAGTGTATCGGACTGAAGAGGAGCTACTGTTCTTGTCAGTTTCTTAAGCAGAGTTGAACTAGATAAGGACCGTGTGTGTAGGAAGCACAGTTCTTTTGTTCTGAGCAAGCTCACTGTTCGGACCCCATAGGAAACACAGTAGAGTAGAAGAGTGCTATTTTCTCAAAAGCAGAGTGTGTTTCATGAAAGGCGAGCTAGCATTTGTTTCCCAGTCCTAAATGGAGTTGAATCACATGCAGTTTCTGGTCCTATGAGCAAGAGTTGTTTTCTGGTAGGAAAGTCACTATTGCGCTCCCATTGCCATACACATTGCAAATAGCACTTGCGTCTGTTCCCAGCAAGTACAGTGTTTCGGACTGAAGAGGAGCTACTGTTCTTGTCAGTTTCCTAAGCAGATTGAACTAGATATGGCCCGTGTGTGTAGGAAGCACAGTTCTTTTGTTCTGTGCAAGCTCACTGTTCTGGCCCTATAGGAAACACAGTAGAGTAGATGAGTGCTCTTTTCTCTGAAGCAGAATGTGTTTCTTGTAAGGCGAGCTACCGTTTGTTTCCCAGTCCTAAATGGAGTTGAATCACATACAATTTCTCGTCCTACGTGCAAGAGTTGTTTTATGGTAAGAAGAGTCACTATTGCGCAGCCATTGTCATTCACAGGACAAATAGCCCTGGCGTCTGTTCCCAGCAAGTACAGTGTATTTGCTGGGATCTACTGTTCTTGTCAGGTTCCTAAGCAGAATTGAACTAGATATGGCCGTGTGTGCAGGAAGCACAGTTCTTTTGTTCTGAGCAAGCTCACTGTTCAGACCCCATAGGAAACAGAGTAGAGTAGAAGAGTGCTCTTTTCTCAAAAGCAGAGTGTGTTTCTTGTAAGGCGAGCTAGCGTTTGTTTCCCAGTCCTAAATGGAGTTGAGTCACATGCAGTTTTTTGTCCTACGAGGAAGAGTTGTTTTCTGGTAAGACGAGTCACTATTGTGCTCCAATTGACATACACAGTACAAATAGCACTCTGTCTATTCCCCGCAAGTACAGTGTATTGGACTGAAGAGGAGCTACTGTTCTTGTCAGTTTCCTAAGCAGAGTTGAACTAGATATGGCCCGTGTGTGTAGGAAGCACAGTTCTTTTGTTCTGAGCAAGCTCACTGTTAGGACCCCATAGGAAACACAGTAGAGTAGAAGAGTGCTCTTTTCTCAAAAGCAGAGTGTGTTTCATGTAAGGCGAGCTAGCATTTGTTTCCCAGTCTTAAATGGAGTTGAATCACATGCAGTTTCTGGTCCTACGAGCAAGAGTTGTTTTCTGGTAAGGAAAGTCGCTATTGTGCAACCATTGCCATACACAGTGCAAATAGCACTTGCGTCTCTTCCCAGAAAGTACAGAGTATTGGACTGAATAGGTGCTAATGTTCTTGTCAGTTTCCTAAGCAGACTTGAACTAGATATGGCCCGTGTGTAGGAAGTACAGTTTTTTTTTGTTCTGAGCAAGCTCACTGTTCGGACCCCATTGAAAACACAGTAGAGTAGAAGAGTGCTCTTTTCTCAGAAGCAGAGTGTGTTTCTTGTAAGACGAGCTAGCGTTTGTTTCCCAGTCCTAAATGGAGTTGAATCACATGCAGTTTCTGTTCCTACGAGCAAGAGTTGTTTTCTGGTAAGGTAAGTCACTATTGCGCTCCCATTGCCGTACACAGTGCAAATAGCCCTCCCGTCTGTTCCCAGCAAGTACTTTGTATAGGACTGAAGAGGAGCTACTGCTCTTGTCAGTTTCCTAAGCAGAGTTGAACTAGATATGGCTCGTGTGTGTAGGAAGCACAGTTCTTTTTTTCTGAGCATGCTCACTGTTCTGGCCCTATAGGAAACAAAGTAGAGTAGAAGAGTGCTCTTTTCTCAAAAGCAGAGTGTGTTTCTTGTAAAGCGAGCTGGAGTTTGTTTCCCAGTCCTAAATGGAGTTGAATCACATGCAGTTTCTGGTCCTACGAGCAAGAGTTGTTTTCTGGTAATAAAAGTCACTATTGCGCTGCCATTGCCATACACAGGACAAATAGCACTGGCGTCTGTTCCCAGCAAGTACAGTGTATTGGACTGAAGAAGATCTACTGTTCTTGTCAGGTTCCTAAGCAGAGTTGAACTAGATATGGCCGTGTTTGTAGGAAGCACAGTTTTTTTGTTCTGAGCAAGCTCACTGTTCCGAACACATAGGAAACACAGTAGAGTAGAAGAGTGCTCTTTTCTCAAAAGCAGAGTGTGTTTCTTGGAAAGCGAGCTTGCGTTTGTTTCCCAGTCCTAAATGGAGTTGACTCACATGCAGTTTTTTGTCCTACGAGCAAGAGTTGTTTTCTGGTAAGGAAAGTCACTATTGTGCTCTCATTGCCATACATAGTGCAAATAGCACTCGCGTCTGTTCCCAGCAAATACAGTGTATTGTTCTGAAGAGGAGCTACTGTTTTTGTCAGTTTCCTAAGCAGAATTGAACTAGGTATGGCCGCGTGTGTAGGAAGCACAGTTCTTTTGTTCTGAGCAAGCTCTCCGTTTGGACCCCATAGGAAACACAGTAGAGTAGAAGAGTGCTCTTTTCTCTAAAGCAGAGTGTGTTTCTTGTAAGGCGAGCTAGAGTTTGTTTCCCAGTCCTAAATGGAGTTGAGTCACATGCAGTTTTTTGTCCTACGAGCAAGAGTTGTTTTCTGGTAAGACGAGTCACTATTGTGCTCCAATTGCCATACACAGTGCAAATAGCACTCGCGTCTGTTCTCAGCAAGTAGAGTGTATCAGACTGAAGAGGAGCTACTGTTCTTTTCAGTTTCCTAAGAAGAGTGGAACTAGATATGGCCTGTGTGTAGGAAGCACAGTTCTTTTGTTCTGAGCAAGCTCACTGTTCGGACCCCATAGGAAACACAGTAGAGTAGAAGAGTGCTCTTTTCTCAAAAGCAGAGTGTGTTTCATGTAAGGCGAGCTAGCATTTGTTTCCCAGTCCTAAATGGAGTTGAATCACACGCAGTTTCTGGTCCTACGAGCAAGAGTTGTTTTCTGGTAAGGAAAGTCGCTATTGCGCAGCCATTGTTATACACAGTGCAAATAGCACTAGCGTCTGTTCCCAGAAAGTACAGTGTATTGGACTGAAGAGGAGCTACGGTTCTTCTCAGTTTCCTAAGCAGAGTGGAACTAGATATGGCCCGTGTGTGTTGGAAGCAAAGTTATTATGTTCTGAGCAAGCTCACTGTTCTGGCCCTGTAGGAAACACAGCAGAGTAGAAGAGTGTTCTTTTCTCTTAAGCAGAGTGTGTTTCTTTTAAGACGAGCTCGCGTTTGATTCCCAGTCCTAAATGGAGTTGAGTCACATGCAGTTTTTGGTCCTATGAGCAAGAGTTGTTTTCTGGTAAGAAGAGTCACTATTGCGCTCCAAATGCCGTACACAGTGCAAATAGCACTCGCGTCTGTTCCCAGCAAGTACAGTGTATTGGACTGAATAGGAGCTACTGTTCTTGTCAGTTTCCTAAGCAGAGTTGAACTAGATATGGTCCATTTGTGTAGGCAGCACAGTTCTTTTGTTCTGAGCAAGCTCACTGTTTGGACCCCATAGGAAACGCAGTAGAGTAGAAGCGTGCTCTTTTCTCAAAAGCAGAGTGTGTTTCTTGTAAGGCGAGCTAGCGTTTGTTTCCTAGTCCTAAATGGAGTTGAATCACATGCAGTTTGTGGTGCTACAAGCAAGAGTTGTTTTCTGGTAAGGAAAGTCACTATTGTGCTCCCATTACCATACACAGTGCAAATAGCACTCGCGTCTGTTCCCAGCAAGTACAGTGTATTGGACTGAATAGGAACTACTGTTCTTGTCAGTTTTCTAAGCAGAGTTGAACTAAATATGGTCCGAGTGTGCAGGAAGCACAGTTCTTTTGTTCTGAGCAAGCTCACAGTTCAGACAACATAGGAAACACAGTAGAGTGGAAGAGTGCTCTTTTCTCTAAAGCATAGTGTGTTTCTTGTAAGGCGAGCTAGCGTTTGTTTCCCAGTCCTAAATGGAGTTGAATCACATGCAGTTTCTGGTCCTACGAGCAAGAGTTGTTTTCTGGTAAGGAAAGTCACTATTGCGCTCCCATTGCCATACACAGTGCAAATAGCACACCCTTGTCTTCCCAGCAAGTACAGTGTAATGGACTGAAGAGGAGAGACTGCTCTTCTCAGTTTCCTAAGCAGAGTTGAACTAGATATGGCCCCTTTGTGTAGGAAGCACAGTTCTTTTGTTCTGAGCAAGCTCACTGTTCTGGCCCTTTTAGAAACACAGAAGAGTAGAAGAGTGCTCTTTTCTCAAAAGCAGAGTGTGTTTCTTGTAAGTCGAGATAGAGTTTGTTTCCCAGTTCTAAATGGAGTTGAGTCACATGCAGTTTTTTGTCCTACGAGCAAGAGTTGTTTTCTGGTAAGACGAGTCACTATTGTGCTCCAATTGCCATACACAATGCAAATAGCACTCGCGTCTGTTCTCAGCAAGTACAGTGTATCGGACTGAAGAGGAGCTACTGTTCTTGTCAGTTTCCTAAGCAGAGTTGAACTAGATATGTCCCGTGTGTGTAGGAAGCACAGTCCTTATGTTCTGAGCAAGCTCACTGTTCTGGCCCTATAGGAAACACAGTAGAGTAGAAGAGTGCTCTTTTATCTAAAGCAGAGTGGTTTTTTTTGTAAGGGGAGCTCGCGTTTGTTTCCCAGTCCTAAATGGAGTTGAATCACATGCAGTTTTTGGTCCTACGAGCAAGAGTTGTTTTATGGTAAGAAGAGTCACTATTGCGCTCCAAATGCCATACACAGTGCAAATAGCTCTCCTGTCTGTTGGCAGCAAGTACAGTGTATTGGATAGAAGAGGATCTACTGTTCTTGTCAGGTTCCTAAGCAGACTTGAACTAGGTATGGCCCTGTGTGTAGGAAGCACAGTTTTTTTGTTCTGAGCAAGCTCACTGTTCGGACCCCATAGGAAACACAGTAGAGTAGAATAGTGCTCTTTTCTCAAAAGCAGAGTGTGTTTCTTGTATGGCAAGCTAGCGTTTGTTTCTCAGTCCTAAATGGAGTTGAATCCAATGCATTTGTGGTCCTACGAGCAAGAGTTGTTTTCTGGTAAGGAAAGTCACTATTGTGCTCCCAAGCCATACACAGTGCAAATAGCCTTCCCGTCTGTTCCCAGTAAGTACAGTGTATTGGACTGAAAAGGAGCTACTGTTCTTCTCAGTTTCCTAAGCAGAGTTGAACTACATATGGTCCGTGTGTGTAGGAAGCACAGTTCTTTTGTTCTGAGCAAGCTCTCTGTTTGGACCCCATAGGAAACACAGTAGAGTAGAAGAGTTCTCTTTTCTCAAAAGCAGGGTGTGTTTCATGTGATGCGAGCTAGCATTTGTTGCCGAGTCCTAAATGGAGTAGAGTCCCATGCTGTTTCTGGTCCTACGATCAAGAGTTGTTTTCTGGTATGAAGAGTCACTATTGCGCTCCCATTGTCATACACAGGGCAAATAGCACTCGCGTCTGTTACCATCATGTACAGTGTATTGGACTGAAAATGATCTATTGTTCTTGTCAGTTTCCTAAGCAGAATTGAAGTAGATATGGCCCTGTTTGTAGGAAAAACAGTTCTTTTGTTCTGAGCAAGCTCTCTGTTCTGGCCCTATAGGAAACACAGTAGAGTAGAAGAGTGCTCTTTTCTCAAAAGCAGAGTGTGTTTCTTGAAAGGCGAGCTAGCGTTTGTTTCCCAGTCCTAAATGGAGTTGAATCACATGCAGTTTTTGGTCCTATCAACAAGAGTTGTTTTCTGGTAAGGAAAGTCACTATTGTGCTCCCTTTGCCATACACAGTGCAAATAGCACACGCGTCTGTTTCCAGCAACTACAGTGTATTAGTCTGAAGAGGAGCTACTGTTCTTGTCAGTTTCCTAAGCAGACTTGAACTAGATACAGCCCGTGTGTGTAGGAAGCACAGTTCTTTTGTTCTGAGCAAGCTCACTGTTCGGACCCCATAGGAAACACAGTAGAGTAGAAGAGTGCTCTTTCTCAAAAGCAGAGTGTGTTTCTTGTAAGGTGAGCTAGCGTTTGTTTCCCAGTCCTAAATGGAGTTGAATCACATGCAGTTTCTGGTCCTACGAGCAAGAGTTGTTTTCTGGTAAGGAAAGTCACTATTGCGCTCTCATACATAGTGCAAATAGCACTCGCGTCTGTTCCCAGCAAGTACAGTGTATTGGACTGAAAAGGATCTATTGTTCTTGTCAGTTTCCTAAGCAGAATTGAACTAGATATGGCCGTGTATGTAGGAAGCACAGTTCCTTTGTTCTGACCAAGCTCTCAATTCTGGCCCTTTAGGAAACACAGTAGAGTAGAAGAGTGCTCTTTTCTCAAAAGCAGAGTGTGTTTCATGTAAGGCGAGCTAGCGTTTGTTTCCCAGTCCTAAATGGAGTTGAATCACACGCAGTTTCTGGTCCTACGAGCAAGAGTTGTTTTCTGGTAAGGAAAGTCGCTATTGCGCAGCCATTGTTATACACAGTGCAAATAGCACTAGCGTCTGTTCCCAGAAAGTACAGTGTATTGGACTGAAGAGGAGCTACGGTTCTTCTCAGTTTCCTAAGCAGAGTGGAACTAGATATGGCCCGTGTGTGTTGGAAGCAAAGTTATTATGTTCTGAGCAAGCTCACTGTTCTGGCCCTGTAGGAAACACAGCAGAGTAGAAGAGTGTTCTTTTCTCTTAAGCAGAGTGTGTTTCTTTTAAGGCGAGCTCGCGTTTGATTCCCAGTCCTAAATGGAGTTGAGTCACATGCAGTTTTTGGTCCTATGAGCAAGAGTTGTTTTCTGGTAAGAAGAGTCACTATTGCGCTCCAAATGCCGTACACAGTGCAAATAGCACTCGCGTCTGTTCCCAGCAAGTACAGTGTATTGGACTGAATAGGAGCTACTGTTCTTGTCAGTTTCCTAAGCAGAGTTGAACTAGATATGGTCCATTTGTGTAGGCAGCACAGTTCTTTTGTTCTGAGCAAGCTCACTGTTTGGACCCCATAGGAAACGCAGTAGAGTAGAAGCGTGCTCTTTTCTCAAAAGCAGAGTGTGTTTCTTGTAAGGCGAGCTAGCGTTTGTTTCCTAGTCCTAAATGGAGTTGAATCACATGCAGTTTGTGGTGCTACAAGCAAGAGTTGTTTTCTGGTAAGGAAAGTCACTATTGTGCTCCCATTACCATACACAGTGCAAATAGCACTCGCGTCTGTTCCCAGCAAGTACAGTGTATTGGACTGAATATGAACTACTGTTCTTGTCAGTTTTCTAAGCAGAGTTGAACTAAATATGGTCCGAGTGTGCAGGAAGCACAGTTCTTTTGTTCTGAGCAAGCTCACAGTTCAGACAACATAGGAAACACAGTAGAGTGGAAGAGTGCTCTTTTCTCTAAAGCATAGTGTGTTTCTTGTAAGGCGAGCTAGCGTTTGTTTCCCAGTCCTAAATGGAGTTGAATCACATGCAGTTTCTGGTCCTACGAGCAAGAGTTGTTTTCTGGTAAGGAAAGTCACCATTGCGCTCCCATTGCCATACACAGTGCAAATAGCACACCCTTGTCTTCCCAGCAAGTACAGTGTATTGGACTGAAGAGGAGAGACTGCTCTTCTCAGTTTCCTAAGCAGAGTTGAACTAGATATGGCCCCTGTGTGTAGGAAGCACAGTTCTTTTGTTCTGAGCAAGCTCACTGTTCTGGCCCTATAGGAAACACAGAAGAGTAGAAGAGTGCTCTTTTCTCAAAAGCAGAGTGTGTTTCTTGTAAGTCGAGATAGAGTTTGTTTCCCAGTTCTAAATGGAGTTGAGTCACATGCAGTTTTTTGTCCTACGAGCAAGAGTTGTTTTCTGGTAAGACGAGTCACTATTGTGCTCCAATTGCCATACACAATGCAAATAGCACTCGCGTCTGTTCTCAGCAAGTACAGTGTATCGGACTGAAGAGGAGCTACTGTTCTTGTCAGTTTCCTAAGCAGAGTTGAACTAGATATGTCCCGTGTGTGTAGGAAGCACAGTCCTTATGTTCTGAGCAAGCTCACTGTTCTGGCCCTATAGGAAACACAGTAGAGTAGAAGAGTGCTCTTTTATCTAAAGCAGAGTGGTTTTTTTTGTAAGGGGAGCTCGCGTTTGTTTCCCAGTCCTAAATGGAGTTGAATCACATGCAGTTTTTGGTCCTACGAGCAAGAGTTGTTTTATGGTAAGAAGAGTCACTATTGCGTTCCAAATGCCATACACAGTGCAAATAGCTCTCCTGTCTGTTGGCAGCAAGTACAGTGTATTGGATAGAAGAGGATCTACTGTTCTTGTCAGGTTCCTAAGCAGACTTGAACTAGGTATGGCCCTGTGTGTAGGAAGCACAGTTTTTTTGTTCTGAGCAAGCTCACTGTTCGGACCCCATAGGAAACACAGTAGAGTAGAATAGTGCTCTTTTCTCAAAAGCAGAGTGTGTTTCTTGTATGGCAAGCTAGCGTTTGTTTCTCAGTCCTAAATGGAGTTGAATCCAATGCATTTGTGGTCTTACGAGCAAGAGTTGTTTTCTGGTAAGGAAAGTCACTATTGTGCTCCCAAGCCATACACAGTGCAAATAGCCTTCCCGTCTGTTCCCAGTAAGTACAGTGTATTGGACTGAAAAGGAGCTACTGTTCTTCTCAGTTTCCTAAGCAGAGTTGAACTACATATGGTCCGTGTGTGTAGGAAGCACAGTTCTTTTGTTCTGAGCAAGCTCTCTGTTTGGACCCCATAGGAAACACAGTAGAGTAGAAGAGTTCTCTTTTCTCAAAAGCAGGGTGTGTTTCATGTGATGCGAGCTAGCATTTGTTGCCCAGTCCTAAATGGAGTAGAGTCACATGCTGTTTCTGGTCCTACGATCAAGAGTTGTTTTCTGGTATGAAGAGTCACTATTGCGCTCCCATTGTCATACACAGGGCAAATAGCACTCGCGTCTGTTCCCATCATGTACAGTGTATTGGACTGAAAATGATCTATTGTTCTTGTCAGTTTCCTAAGCAGAATTGAAGTAGATATGGCCCTGTTTGTAGGAAAAACAGTTCTTTTGTTCTGAGCAAGCTCTCTGTTCTGGCCCTATAGGAAACACAGTAGAGTAGAAGAGTGCTCTTTTCTCAAAAGCAGAGTGTGTTTCTTGAAAGGCGAGCTAGCGTTTGTTTCCCAGTCCTAAATGGAGTTGAATCACATGCAGTTTTTGGTCCTATCAACAAGAGTTGTTTTCTGGTAAGGAAAGTCACTATTGTGCTCCCTTTGCCATACACAGTGCAAATAGCACACGCGTCTGTTTCCAGCAACTACAGTGTATTAGTCTGAAGAGGAGCTACTGTTCTTGTCAGTTTCCTAAGCAGACTTGAACTAGATACAGCCCGTGTGTGTAGGAAGCACAGTTCTTTTGTTCTGAGCAAGCTCACTGTTCGGACCCCATAGGAAACACAGTAGAGTAGAAGAGTGCTCTTTCTCAAAAGCAGAGTGTGTTTCTTGTAAGGCGAGCTAGCGTTTGTTTCCCAGTCCTAAATGGAGTTGAATCACATGCAGTTTCTGGTCCTACGAGCAAGAGTTGTTTTCTGGTAAGGAAAGTCACTATTGCGCTCTCATACATAGTGCAAATAGCACTCGCGTCTGTTCCCAGCAAGTACAGTGTATTGGACTGAAGAGGAGCTACTATTCTTGTCAGTTTTCTAAGCAGAGTTGAACTAGATATGGCCCGTTTGTGTAGGAAGCACAGTTCTTTTGTTCTGAGCAAGCTCACTGTTCGGACAACATAGGAAACACTGTAGAGTAGAAGAGTGCTCTTTTCTCACAAGCAGAGTGTGTTTAATGTAAGGCGAGCTAGCATTTGTTTCCCAGTCCTAAATGGAGTTGAATCACATGCAGTTTCTGGTCCTACGAGCGAGAGTTGTTTTCTGGTAAGAAGAGTCACTATTGCGCTGCCATTGCCATACACAGGACAAATAGCACTGGAGTCTGTTCCCAGCAAGTACAGTGTATTGGACTAAATAGGATCTACTGTTCTTGTCAGGTTCCTAAGCAGAGTTCAACTAGATATGGCCGTGTTTGTAGGAAACACAGTTTTTTTGTTCTGAGCAAGCTCACTGTTCCGAACACATAGGAAACACAGTAGAGTAGATGAGTGCTCTTTTCTCAAAAGCAGAGTGTGTTTCTTGGAAAGCGAGCTTGCGTTTGTTTCCCAGTCATAAATGGAGTTGAGTCACATGCAGTTTTTTGTCCTACGAGCAAGAGTTGTTTTCTGGTAAGGAATGTCACTATTGTGCTCTCATTGCCATACACAGTGCAAATAGCACTCGCGTCTGTTCCCAGCAAATACAGTGTATTGGTCTGAAGAGGAGCTACTGTTCTTGTCAGGTTCCTAAGCAGAGTTGAACTACATATGGTCCGTGTGTGTAGGAATCACAGTTCTTTTGTTCTGAGCAAGCTCTCTGTTTGGACCCCATAGGAAAGACAGTAGAGTAGAAGATTGCTTTTTTCTCTAAAGCAGAGTGTGTTTCTTGTAAGGCGAGCTAGCGTTTGTTTCCCAGTCCTAAATGGAGTTGAATCACATGCAGTTTCTGGTCCTAAGAGCAAGAGTTGTTGTCTGGTAAGGAAAGTCACTATTGCGCTCCCATTGCCATACACAGTGCAAATACCACTCCCGTCTGTTCAAAGCAAGTACAGTGTATTTGACTGAAGAGGAGCTACTGTTCTTGTCAGTCTCCTAAGCAGAGTTGAACTAGATATGGCCCGTGTGTCGAGGAAGCACAGTTCATTTGTTCTGAGCAAGCTCACTGTTTGGACCCCATAGGAAACACAGTAGAGTAGAAGAGTGCTCTTTTCTCTAAAGCAGAGTGTGTTTCTTGTAAGGCGCCCGAGCGTTTTTTTCCCAGTCCTAAATGGTGTTGAATCACATGCAGTTTGTGGTCCTACGAGCAAGAGTTGTGTTCTGGTAGGAAAGTCACTCTTGCGCTCCCATTGCAATACACAGTGCAAACAGCACTCGCGTCTGTTCCCAGCAATTACAGTGTATCGGACTGAAGAGGAGCTACTGTTCTTGTCAGTTTCCTAAGAAGAGTTGAACTAGATATGGCCCGTGTGTGTAGGAAGCACAGTTCTTTTGTTCTGAGCAAGCTCACTGTTCGGAACCCATAGGAAACACAGTAGAGTAGAAGAGTGCTCTTTTCTCAAAAGCAGAGTGTATTTCATGAAAGGCGAGCTAGCATTTGTTTCCCAGTCCTAAATGGAGTTGAATCACATGCAGTTTCTCGTCCTACGAGCGAGAGTTGTTTTCTGGTAAGAAGAGTCACTATTGCGCTGCCATTGCCATACACAGGACAAATAGCACTGGAGTCTGTTCCCAGCAAGTACAGTGTATTGGACTAAATAGGATCTACTGTTCTTGTCAGGTTCCTAAGCAGAGTTGAACTAGATATGGCCGTGTTTGTAGGAAGCACAGTTTTTTTGTTCTGAGCAAGCTCACTGTTCCGAACACATAGGAAACACAGTAGAGTAGAAGAGTGCTCTTTTCTCAAAAGCAGAGTGTGTTTCTTGGAAAGCGAGCTTGCGTTTGTTTCACAGTCCTAAATGGAGTTGAATCACATGGAAACACAGTAGAGTAGAAGAGTGCTCTTTTCTCAAAAGCAGAGTGTGTTTCTTGGAAAGCGAGCTTGCGTTTGTTTCCCAGTCCTAAATGGAGTTGAATCACATGCAGTTTCTCGTCCTACGAGCGAGAGTTGTTTTCTGGTAAGAAGAGTCACTATTGCGCTGCCATTGCCATACACAGGACAAATAGCACTGGCGTCTGTTCCCAGCAAGTACAGTGTATCGGACTGAAGAGGAGCTACTGTTCTTGTCAGTCTCCTAAGCAGAGTTGAACTAGATATGGCCCGTGTGTCGAGGAAGCACAGTTCATTTGTTCTGAGCAAGCTCACTGTTTGGACCCCATAGGAAACACAGTAGAGTAGAAGAGTGCTCTTTTCTCTAAAGCAGAGTGTGTTTCTTGTAAGGCGCCCGAGCGTTTTTTTCCCAGTCCTAAATGGTGTTGAATCACATGCAGTTTGTGGTCCTACGAGCAAGAGTTGTGTTCTGGTAGGAAAGTCACTCTTGCGCTCCCATTGCAATACACAGTGCAAACAGCACTCGCGTCTGTTCCCAGCAATTACAGTGTATCGGACTGAAGAGGAGCTACTGTTCTTGTCAGTTTCCTAAGCAGAGTTGAGCTAGATATGGCCCGTGTGTGTAGGAAGCACAGTTCTTTTGTTCTGAGCAAGCTCACTCTTCGGAACCCATAGGAAAGACAGTAGAGTAGAAGAGTGCTCTTTTCTCAAAAGCAGAGAGTGTTTCATGAAAGGCGAGCTAGCATTTGTTTCCCAGTCCTAAATAGAGTTGAATCACATGCAGTTTCTGGTCCTACGAGCAAGAGTTCTTTTCTGGTAGGAAAGTCACTATTGCGCTTCCATTGCCATACACAGTGCAAATAGCACTGGCGTCTGTTCCCAGCAAGTACAGTGTATCGGACTGAAGAGGAGCTACTGTTCTTTTCAGTTTCCTAAGCAGATTGAACTAGATATGGCCCGTGTGTGTAGGAAGCACAGTTCTTTTGTTCTGAGCAAGCTCACTGTTCAGGCCCTATAGGAAACACAGTAGAGTAGATGAGTGCTCTTTTCTCTAAAGCAGAATGTGTTTCTTGTAAGGCGAGCTACCGTTTGTTTCCCAGTCCTAAATGGAGTTGAATCACATACAGTTTCTGGTCCTACGTGCAAGAGTTGTTTTATGGTAAGAAGAGTCACTATTGCGCAGCCAATGTCATACACAGGACAAATAGCCCTGGCATCTGTTCCCAGCAAGTACAGTGTATTGGACTGAAGAGGATCTACTGTTCTTGTCAGGTTCCTAAGCAGAATTGAACTAGATATGGCCCTGTGTGCAGGAAGCACACTTCTTTTGTTCTGAGCAAGCTCACTCTTCAGACCCCATAGGAAACACAGTAGAGTAGAAGAGTGCTCTTTTCTCAAAAGCAGAGTGTGTTTCTTGTAAGGCGAGCTAGCGTTTGTTTCCTAGTCCTAAATGTAGTTGAATCACATGGAGTTTGTGGCGCTACGAGCAAGAGTTGTTTTCTGGTAAGGAAAGTCACTATTGTGCTCCCATTACCATACACAGTGCAAATAGCACTCGCGTCTGTTCCCAGCAAGTACAGTGTATTGGACTGAATAGGAACTACTGTTCTTGTCAGTTTCCCGAGTGTGTAGGAAGCACAGTTCTTTTGTTCTGAGCAAGCTCACAGTTCAGACAACATAGGAAACACAGTAGAGTAGAAGAGTGCTCTTTTCTGTAAAGCATAGTGTGTTTATTGTAAGGCGAGCTAGCGTTTGTTTCCCAGTCCTAAATGGAGTTGAATCACATGCAGTTTCTGGTCCTATGATCAAGAGTTGTTTTCTGGTAAGGAAAGTCACTATTGCGCTCCCATTGCCATACACAGTGCTAATAGCACACCCTTGTCTTCCCAGCAAGTACAGTGTATTGGACTGAAGAGGAGAGACTGCTCTTCTCAGTTTGCTAAGCAGAGTTGAACTAGATATGGCCCCTGTGTGTAGGAAGCACAGTTCTTTTGTTCTGAGCAAGCTCACTGTTCTGGCCAGATAGGAAAAACAAAAGAGTAGAAGAGTGCTCTTTTCTCAAAAGCAGAGTGTGTTTCTTGTAAGTCGAGATAGAGTTTGTTTCCCAGTCCTAAATTGAGTTGAGTCACATGCAGTTTTTTGTCCTACGAGCAAGAGTTGTTTTCTGGTAAGACGAGTCACTATTGTGCTCCAATTGCCATACACAGTGCAAATAGCACTCGCGTCTGTTCTCAGCAAGTATAGTGTATCGGACTGAAGAGGAGCTACTGTTCTTGTCAGTTTCCTATGCAGAGTTGAACTAGATATGGTCCATGTGTGTAGGAAGCACAGTTCTTTTGTTCTGAGCAAGCTCACTCTTTGGACCCCATAGGAAACACAGTAGAGTAAAAGAGTGCTCTTTTATCAAAAGCTGAGTATGTTTCTTGTAAGGCGAGCTAGCGTTTGTTTCCCAGACCTAAATGGAGTTGAATCACATGCAGTTTCTGGTCCTATGAGGAAGAGTTGTTTTCTGGTAAGGAAAGTCACTATTGCGATCCCATTGCCATACACAGTGCAAATAGCTCTCCTGTCTGTTCGCAGCAAGTACAGTGTATTGGATAGAAGAGGATCTACTGTTCTTGTCAGGTTCCTAAGCAGACTTGAACTAGATATGGCCCTGTGTGTAGGAAGCACAGTTTTTTTGTTCTGAGACAAGCTCACTGTTCGGACCACATAGGAAACACAGTAGAGTAGAAGAGTGCTCTTTTCTCAAAAGCAGAGTGTGTTTCTTGTATGGCGAGCTAGCGTTTGTTTCCCAGTCCTAAATGGAGTTGAATCCAATGCAGTTTGTGGTCCTACGAGCAAGAGTTGTTTTCTGGTAAGGAAAGTCACTATTGTGCTCCCAAGCCATACACAGTGCAAATAGCCCTCCCGTCTGTTCCCAGTAAATACAGTGTTTTGGACTGAAAGGAGCTACGGTTCTTCTCAGTTTCCTAAGCAGAGTTGAACTAGATATGCCCCGTGTGTGTAGAAGCACACTTCTTTTGTTCTGTGCAAGCTTACTGTTCAGGTCCTATAGGAAACACAGTAGAGTAGAAGAGTGCTCTTTTCTAAAAAGCAGAGTGTTTTTCTTGTAAGGCGAGCTAGCATTTATTTCCCAGTTCTGAATGGAGTTGAATCACATGCAGTTTTTGGTCCTATGAGCAACAGTTGTTTTCTGGTAAGACGAGTCACTATTGTGCTCCAATTGCCCTACACAGTGCATATAGCACTGGCGTCTGTTCCCTGCAGGTACCGAGTATTGGACTGAAGAGGATCTACTGTTCTTGTCAGTTTCCTAAGCAGTGTTGAACTAGATATGGCCGTGTGTGTAGGAAGCACAGTTCTTTTGTTCTGAGCAAGCTCACTGTTCGGTCCCCATAGGAAACACAGTAGAGTAGAAGAATTCTCTTTTCTCAAAAGCAGGGTGTGTTTCATGTGAGGCGAGCTAGCATTTGTTGCCCAGTCCTAAATGGAGTTGAATTACATGCAGTTTCTGGTCCTACGAGCAAGAATTGTTTTCTAGTAAGGAAAGTCACTATTGCGCTCCCATTGTCATACACAGTGCAAATAGCACTCGCGTCTGTTCCCAGCAAGTACACTGTATCGGACTGAAGAGGAGCTACTGTTTTTGTCAGTTTCCTAAGCAGAATTGAACTAGGTATGGCCGCGTGTGTAGGAAGCACAGTTCTTTTGTTCAGAGCAAGCTCACTGTTCGGACCCCATAGGAAACATAATAGAGTAGAAGAGTGCTCTTTTCTCAAAAGCAGAGTGTGTTTCTTGTACGGAAAGCTAGCGTTTGTTTCCCAGTCCTAAATGGAGTTGAATCACATGCAGTTTCTGGTCCTACGAGCCAGAGTTGTTTTCTGGTAAGGAAAGTCACTATTGTGCTCCCATTGCCATACACAGTGCAAATAGCACTCGCGTCTGTTCCCAGCAAGTACAGTGTATCAGACTGAAGAGGAGCTACTGTTCTTGTCAGTTTCCTAAGCAGAGTTGAACTAGATATGGCCCGTGTGTGTAGGAAGCACAGTTATAATGTTCTGAGCAAGCTCACTCTTCTGGCCCTGTAGGAAACAGAGTAGAGGAGAGGAGTGCTCTTTTCTCTAAAGCAGAGTGTATTACTTGTAAGGCAAGCTCACGTTTGATTCCCAGTCCTAAATGGAATTGAGTCACATGTAGTTTTTGGTCCTACGAGCAAGAGTTGTTTTCTCGTAAGAAGAGTCACTATTGCGCCCCAAATGCCATACACAGTGCAAATAGCACTCGCGTCTGTTCCCAGCAAGTACAGTGTATTGGACTGAAGAGGAGCTACTGTTCTTCTCAGTTTCCTAAGCAGAGTTGAACTAGATATGGTCCATGTGTAGGAAGCACAGATCTTTTGTTCTGAGCAAGCTCAGTGTTTGGACCCCATAGGAAACGCAGTAGAGTAGAAGAGTGCTATTTTCTAAAAAACAGAGTGTTTTTCTTGTAAGGCGAGCTAGCGTTTGTTTTGTAGTCCTAATTGGAGTTGAATCACATGCAGTTTGTGGTCCTACGAGCAAGCGTGGTTTTCTGGTAAGAAGAGTCAATATTACGCTCCCATTGTCATACACAGGGCAAATAGCACTGGCATCTGTTCCCAGCATGTACAGTGTATTGGACTGAAGAGAATCTACTGTTCTTGTCAGGTTCCTAAGCAGAATTGAACTAGATATGGCCGTGTGTGTAGGAAGCACAGTTCTTTTGTTCTGAGCAAGCTCACTGTTCGGACTCCATAGGAAACAATATGGAG